>NC_091116.1:1078462-1411900 GCF_024713975.1 Paralichthys olivaceus
AATAGAAACAGAATTATCAGTGGAATATCAATAGAAATATGGCAATGTGAACAGAATTACAGTATACATATAAATGAGATGCTCTCCAAAAAAAATCCACCACTACAAACGTGCTCCTAACACTATTCTGGAGGAACGATTTGGACTTCCACACTTTTTCACTCCTGACCGTCCCCTATCATTATTATTTTCATTTATTGTTCACTTCATTTGTTGTTGTTGTTGCTGCTGCTGTTGCTGCTTTTTGGTGTGATGTTTTAAATCCATGTTTTATTTTGCTACACAGGACAACGCCTTGAATACATCGATTTTATTGCATTAAAATACAATACATAATACAATCAAATGAAATACGACAATAGAATGAAATACAACAATAGAATGAAATACTTGTACTTCTACTACTACTACTAATGGTAACCGTACTGATGACATGATGGTCGTGTGTTTGTTAACAACAGTATGTAATAATGTAATAATAACAACACACTTTGGATCTCTCTGTGTGTATGTAATTATAATAACACTATATAATAATCATATTTATAATAATATAGTAGTAATATGGGTCTGTTGTACTGCTGCTACTGCTGCTACATTCACTACTGACCGTCCCATTCGCTTATAATGGAGAGTGTTTTTCCTTGAATATCTCAGGGACCGAAGGTCGTAGCTGCCGGCCACTGCCACCAACGGAAAGAGCACCCCTGAAAATGGGGGGGTAGCCAAAGTCCTGAGTCTCTGGCACCCCGGAAAATAGCGTGTCCACGGAGCCGGACGCGGACACGCTTGGCTATTATCCCCTTACCTAACCCTAACCCCTAACCCTAACCCTAACCCTAACCCTAACCCTAACCCACCCACAGACACACACACACACTCATTTATTTATTTTAATAAATATCAATAACTATGTCATTGACGTGTCTTTTTTCTCCCATGTCCCTCTCTCTCTTTCTCTCTCTCATTGCAGGCATCTCTGACTCCAGAACTGAAGGAGTTATTATTATCTGACTTATCATCATTATTATTATTATTATTAACAACAATACTTAATTAATTATTATATGAATTGTTGCTGCTATCATTAATAATCAATAACTTCTTTACACTGTTATTGTTTAAATTTTAACTAGTCAGAGCTGATACCTGATGTTGCTCAAGTGTTCCGGTCTCTCTCGCCTCCCCCTCACCACTGTTTCTCTGCTCTCCCCAACCAGTAGAGGCAGATGACCATCCACATTGAACCTGGTTCTGCTAGAGGTGTCTCCCTGTAAGTGAGGTAGTTTTTACTCTTCACAGTTGCCAAAGTGCTTGCTCATTGTGGGAACTGTTAGGTTTCTCTATATTAAGCAAGATTTTAAGGTCTTGACCTTCTATGTAAAGTTCCTTGAGATAATATATATTATCATTTGGCGCTATACAAATAAAATTGAATTGAATTGATAACCCTAACCCTAACCCTAACCCTAGGTGATGGGAAAATAATAACAATAATTAATTGAGCAGTAGTAGCGCAATATATTCAGTAAACTGTACAAAAATAATAATATGTTTTTTCTTCTTTCATGAACATATTTTCCACTTCATATTATGCACACATAAAATTAACAAAACATTCATAGCATCTGTAAACAATACTATATAACAACACTCAAGCATACTATCTATATAACAACAGATCTGAACTGTGTTTGTTCTCAAGTGGGTTGTTTCATACATTTTTAATAACGTTATACGGATCACATTATAGCGTGACATTTTTCTGGTTAAGATTAAAAGTATGCTGACAGAAATTTCATGCGTGCCCCTTTAAGGGACTAGTGACACTACACGCAGGGCCTGCGTGATGCTGCAGCAGAGACCTGAGGGAGAGAGCAGAGGAGAAAATGGAGAAAAACGAGCTGCGATTAATAAGCAGAAAAAGAGTGAAAAAAGTTGATTTAGCAGTTGAAAAATATAACTTACCTGGTCGGGAACTGACGGGGATTTTATGAGAACTAAGTCACACTGGTTTTGGTGAGTTTTGTTTTTATTTTCTTGCAATTTTGCTGTGTTGTACCTTTTTAGCGGAAAGCTAATGCTAAAAACGTAGCTATTCACAAGGAAATGCTCCGTCATAACCTGTTTATCAGTAAATTTTTTGGGTTTATGAAGACTGTGAATGTTACAAAAGTGTCTGTAAGCTGTATAAATGAAAGGTATGCGCTGTAGTTTGTGTGGGAGACGGAGCCGTGAGTTGAAAGAGACCGCTCCGCTGCCATTTTGAGACGAAAAAACACCGTAGCAGTAACGTTACAACTCAGAAACTGTGAAACATTTATTTGTGTGATTTGAGGACTTAAAAAGAGATTATTTGTGTTTATGACCAGGTTTTTTGCTCGGTTTGAAGCTGGGTCGGAGCAAGGAATGTGCACACACAGACGGGATTCAAGATGGCGAGCCAGACCCAGACCTTCACCTTCAACTCATCTACTCCTTCGCGCTAGTGAGGAAATCTTCGGCTTATGGTGACTCGCTGCCAGAGTGGTAGGAGTATCAGGAACTAGTTTGAACTGAACTGATTGATTTATTATTATTTTCGGACTAAATCGAACTGAAACTTTTCATTGAACCGAACACTTGAACTCATGTTGAACTCGATTCGAAAGTGTCATACTTTTATTTGCATGTTGAGTTCATATTTTCTGAGTGTGATTGGAAATGATTGTGGTCCACTTTGATTTGATTGTGTAACTGAAGGTATTCTCTTACATTTAAAAGAAAGGGAAAAAAGATTTAACTCAGGAGGAAAAATTCTAAAAATAGATGCAACCTAGGAGAAAAAAGACTGGTTTAACTTAACTTAGATTAGCTTTACTGAAATAAACTAGGAGAACTAAAGAACGAAAGGAAAGAGTGAAATACTCTTTTCAATTATACTTGCCTTAGTATTAGGAACCTGCAGGGTATTTGTTTTGTTTTCTGTACTGTATTTTATATGTGTGTTTTGCATTCAGTAAATTGCCGGCCTTTTGTACTTAGAGCAACGGTCTCTGGTGTGATTATTCTTGCTTCCCACTCCTTAGAACCTAGAACTGGTCCAGTGGCGCAGTAAGTGGGGTGATACCGGTGCTACAAATTCAATTCAATTTTATTTGTATAGCGCCAAATGATAATATACATTATCTCAAGGAGCTTTACATAGAAGGTCAAGACATTCAAATATTGTTTAATATAGAGAAACGTAACAGTTCCCACAATGAGCAAGCACTTTGGTGACTGTGAAGAGTAAAAACTCCCTCACTTACAGGGAGAAACCTCTAGCAGAACCAGGTTCAATGTGGACGGTCATCTGCCTCTACTGGTTGGGGTGAGCAGAGAAAAATGGGGAGAGAAGAGAAACAGTGGGGAGGGGGAGGCGAGAGACCGGAACACTTGAGCACCATCAGGTATCAGCTCTGACTAGTTAAAATGTAAACGATAACAGTGTAAAGAAGTTATTGATTATTAATGATAGCAGCAACAATTCATATAATAATTAATTAAGTATTGTTGTTAATAATAATAATGATAATAATAATAATAATAGTTGTTCTCCTTCAGTTCTGGAGTCAGAGATACCTGCAATGAGAGAGAGAAAGAGAGAGAGGGACACGTCAGTAACATAGTTATTGACATTTATTAAAGTGTTAAATTAAACAGTCGGATTCCCCTGGTCCGCACCAGTTCTAAGTCAGCTGCTAGGCGCCAGCCGAGGCACACCGCCGGATACAGCTGGACGGCCACGAGCGAGGCCTCCTGACTGTGTGATGATCTCACGGCAGCTTTAAGAACTGCCACTCCCACATTTATTTAAACCCTCTCACTGCTCTGACTTCTGTGGTGGCGGTTGATATTGCCTTGCTCAGACTCCGAGGCTTTAACGCTCCTCTCTTTGCGATTCAAATGGCTGTCACTTGTCAGACTGCTAACTTATTCTTAAGGTCAATTTCTGTCGTAGGTCTTGTGCCGTCAGCTCGTCTGTTGATGTGTAATCTGTGTCGGTCAAATAATAATGTTATAAAGTTCATTCTTTAATATAAAAAATAAGTTCGTGAGGGAAAAAAGGAAATCGCGCCAGGGTGGAGGGTTCGTGGGGAATATTCTCATTTACATATTGACATAGATTTGGTCGATGTACAACCGAGTGCTGGGGTCCTTTTCTCTGGCTACCTACATGAAGGAGTACCTCAAGGAGCACCAATAAAACAGGCCTAACCTCACACAGTGGCTTCTTATGACCTCAATATCTGAAATAGTTAAGACCTGTGTTGGATCAGTAAAATGATTCTTGCCACGTAACACACATTCATTCTTCCTGAAAAGATTGAACCCCTACGGTTACCAGAAATGTCTTAATCACATCTGTGTTTCTTAGAATTCCACATTTTGTACAAAATGTAAACTTTCACAAAAGCATCTGCAGCCCCTTTGCGATGAAACCGAAAATTAAAGCTCCAGTGATTTCACGACATTGAGATGACGGAAGTTTTTAACTGTTATTATAATTTCACTTTCGAGAGAAGTGGAGAAGTGCTCTGTGGATGATGGGAGTTTCCCCAGCAGTCTAGACCTATAGCAGCTTAAGGGATGGTTCAGGACTCACCTGATCCAGCCAGGCTTTATCAAAAAGGAATGTTTTAAGTTTAACCTTAAATGCACAGAAGGTGTCTGCCTGGTAGCTGAATGCTCTACCTCATGTTCTACTCTTACAGACTCTTGGAACCACACGAGAGCCTGTGTTTTGGGAACGAAAACACCTACTGTCTTCACCTACTGTAGATGGTTGAGAGAGAGTCTGAGCCAGGGACAGTAAATATGGTTGAGGTTCCATCAATAAGGTGAGTAATTAAAAATGTGATACCTTACAATATACTGTGATGTAAACTGTGTTCTGAGAATGTTTTGGAAATCTGTGGGGATTTATGTAGGTAACATTAATTTGACAACCTTTACCATTTCTATTGGGGAGCCAATTTCACGGCTATGCTCAGTATCAAATTCTAAATCCACATTAAAAAATTGGGGGGTAACAAAAATTAAAAGATGAGGAGGGCAGTTGATTTTCATGTGATTTTTACTATGTTGTAGACTGGTTTGTTTTAAATGTCCCCAGGCAAAATGGAACGTGCGTAACTTGTAGGTACTACAGTACCAGTATAGTGCCTGGAAAAGATAATACTGGTTACATGCATGATGCCTTGAGCTGCAACTGACAAGTAACACAGAAAGTGAGGGCAAACAAATGCACGTAAGAGGCATTGTCATCATCCACAGGGTCTTCTCCTGTGTCTTTTCACTCTGTAATGTGTATACTGATGACTGCCGCAGCTGGCATGACAACAGATTACTTTTCAAATTTGCTGATGACCCTGTGACAGTCAGTCTCCTCCATGCGGATGAGAACAGCCATGGTCCCATTGTGGATTGCGAATCTGTATTGTTGTGACTGCATTTTTACTACTAAATGTGACAAAAACCAAGGACATGAGTTTTAGGCATCAGCCCTCAAACTCTCAGAGTACTATCATCAAGGGGCAGGTGGTAGACTTTGTAAAGAACTACGGTACAAGTACCATGGGATGATTATTAACTATGATCTCTCTGATGACTATGTCCCTGATGATGGCTGTTTGTATTACGGATAGCATGTGGCTGATCCCTTATTCAGTAGAACATGTAGTAACATGTCCATGTTCCATGCTGTTTATTTAAAAATAATGTACTTGTCTTCTTGTACAATGCTCAATGATATAGATGTCCATTCCAGATTTCTGCATCATACCTTGGAATTGTATCCATAATTAATTATGAAAATAAATCCAGTTTATGATTTGTGATATATGACAATTTGATTCTGACTGATCATAATTCAAGGTCAGCTTTAATTTGCCTCAATTCAAGATACCTTAAATTAAGTTTAAAGTTAGAATGTCATTGTGGAAATCCTGAACTAGAATTGTGACTAATGAAGCATTGTGTTAGTTCATGCAGGACACGGAGTCATGTGCTCAGCTATACCGATAGGTTTATGGGTGCTCGTCAGTCACCCACCAATCACAGCCCATTCTCTCACCAAAGCGGTCCCTTTAAATACGACCTCATCCTCACTGATCCCTGCGAAGCTCAAACACTTTTAGCACCGTAATGGAAATTTTACATTCGTGTATGTATAATTGCATAAACAGACATGTATGTGGAGGACTGACCAAATGGTTGACCAAATTGTTCATCTAAAAGGGCAACTTTAAGGTTTACTGTGGTGGCTTAAGAGACTTGAGTTTTATGGCCTCGAGAAACCACAACTTTATGGTATCTCGTATCTCTGATTGGGATCAAACAAGTGGGATCTCACGGGGGGGAGTCATCCACAGAACATGTAAACAAAAGGACAGGATGTCTCCTCCACTGAGTGAAAATACAGAAGGGTAATATATACCTTTGCATGCTTAGTGGGAGGGGGCTGTGAGTTATAAGAACACAGATTCTCCTATGTTCTTTGCTCATTTGTGCATGTCAATCAGGTGATGTGTACTAATGAGTCCATCTGCAGATGGTGAATTAAACTTAAAGAAAGAAGTGTTTGACTTTGTGCTTGTTTCACAGAAACTGCCACCACAGCACCGAGTCCAAACACGGTTGTGGTAAATCATCTTAAACAAAAGTACCTTGCCTGCTACGCCCACTGGGCACTCTGCATATGCCCCCTGTTTTATCTCAGCACACTGCTCGGCTAACCAGGGAACATCCAATGAATGGAGCCTTCAGCGCCAATCATAACTGTGTCCCCATTTGCAACAAATGGGTAAAGCATGACAAAGGGTTCCTGACTGAACTCGGAATTAAATGGTTAATATCTGAAACTATAATAGTTCAACTGAATTGTAGATATCTAATGTCATTTTAATTCTACCATTACCTGTCTTGACATGTACTGTAGATGCTTGAGAGAGTGTCTGAGCCAGGGACAGTAGACATCACTGAGGTTCCATCAATAATGTGAGTATTGAAACACATGATATTTTACAATATACTGTGATGCAGATTCTCAGAAAGTTACAGAAATTTGTGGGGAAAAATTGTTTGCAGATGCTATGAATGTCGTGTTAATTTCTGACACTCAGTTCACATTTATAGAGTTGGCTTGTTTTGTCAAGAAATCATCCATGTAAATTAAAAGAACATGGAACAAATTATTTATCATGTATTGCTATATTTATTTCTTTACCATTTTCACTTTCAGTGTGGCCAGAGGCATTATGTTTTCAGCTTATCCATCCATCTGTCTGTCCCATTCATGTGAAAGCGATATCTCATGAACAACTACATCATGTAAGTCAAAGGTCGAAAGGTCAAGCTCACTTGACTTTGCATTGTTTTGAATACAAAGGAAATATCATTACATGTGGCACAAACATTCACTTGGCCTCAATGATGACTTGAATAGAATTCAGTTGTCAAAGATCAAATGGCAAGGTCACTAGGACCTCACAAAGCACACTTCTTGCCTTGTAAATGCGATACGCGCAGTACCTCAAAGTAATGGTTAATATTTACCAGTGTGTTAGGTGAATGTGTATATGTGCTCAGGAAACAATTTGTAATACAGTCTGTTCATGTAGCGTGAAGTAATATTGATAATTACATGACGACGATTAAGTTAACATAAGGCACATCAATCTCCTGCAATGCTAACTGTGCGCTGTCTGTGGAATAGTAGTACACCGTGGCTGTGGAAAAACTGTGTGACTAGTGTTGTTGCAAGCAGGCTATTTTAAATTGATTTTTTCAGAAATAATTGCGTTACTGAGTGTACTGTTCTAAATTGTGAGTTGCAATATATTATCAGTATATTAGAAGTAAGCCGAGTTAAAGAATATTTTGTGAAATGCTGTATTTGTTTATCTTACATGCTTATGTTTACTTTATTACTGGTATCCAAAGTTGTTTAATGAATGCAGGTGCTAGGTCACAGATTAGACAGGTTAAATGTCTGTTTGGATGTACATGGTCTATAGTAATATTTCAGTATAGTCTATTGACGTATGTAATATTTCAGTTCTGTAGATATTCAGCAGTAATTGTACACATTGTGGCATTTGTATTTACAGTAGGTGGTTATCCTGATAATGAGTCATAATACACATGATCTGAGAAAAGTATGTGTCCATTTATCGTTCACTCAAATACACCCTTTTTCAGGTATTTTACACTAGAAAAACAGCTTCCGGCTACGGCGACCCGAATGTAGTTGTGCTTCCTGGGTCTCAGGGGGAACCTCTACTTAAAACTTGAGGCCCCTGGGTGGTTTTGGGCTCGAACTGAGGTAGGAGGTAGGTGGAAAAAATTTGATCTTTTGACCTGCAACACCCAGAGCTTTAATAACACATAGGGAGCCTTCTGGGGTGAGAGGAGAGGCAGTGTGCAAAATGTCAGAGCTCTAGCTGGTCAGGGGCCCAAACTGCGAATCTTTGATATCATCTACATTTGCCACTGCCTGTTTATATCTTTGAATGACTTCTATTTTTGATATTTTATATTTCATGTTGAATGCTGTTTGCACTGGGGATAAGAGGGAAACGCTATTTCAATTCTCCGTATTTCCTGCACATATGTCATTATTGATCATAAAGTTGACTTGACTTGAACACTGATAAAGTTGATTCAAGATGTTGAATCTAGGAAAAACTGTTGTGATCCGTGGTCAATGACCTCCATCTAGTGGACGAAAAAAACCATTGCACCCACCTTATCAAGTCACAATCCCCATTATTCCTACACTCACAAACCATTAAAAAGCAATGATTTTGAGTGCAAATCCAATGGAAATGCAGTCAGTGGAAACCAAAGACTATTGTTAGCAGTAGTCAAGTGTTTTAGTGTTTCATCTTGGACACTGCCTTGTTTATTTGTCTGTAGCCATGTCCAAACTCTTCCACAAAGGGCCGAGTGGCTGAATGTTTTCTTGCCAATTCAAGATTCAACAATTTTTACTGTCAAATACACACAAGAACACACACGTTCCCCTGTGAATTGAAATTCTTGTGCTGTCCTTTCTGGAATACCAGCCGACCAAAATAGACATTCAAATACAATATTTACATCAAATACAATAAGAATATGAAACATGTTTAAGAGTAAGGTGAAAACAAGGGTAATGAGGTGAATAGGGTGAGTATTGTGCAAAACTGAGCAGTGCAAATGTATGCAATGTAAATGTAAACAGTACAATTGGAAATAGTTTAATAATGGAGCTAGCTCTCCTGTGAACCCTGCCTGCGGTGGTAAATGCTCTGCAGAGAGGGCAGTGAGTTCTTGATGATTTTTTCTGCTGTCTTCGCCACTCTCTGCAGGCGTTTGCGGTCCATAGTAGATGTGCTGTCGTACCACACGGTGATGCAGCTGGTCAATATGCTCTCAATGATGCAGCTGTAGAAGTTGCTGAGGATCTTAGGAGTCATCCCAAACTTCCTCAGCCTCCTCAGGAAGTACAGCCGCTGTTGAGCCTTCATGACTAGCTGTGTGGTGTTTAATGTCCAGGTGAGGTCCTCACTGAAGTGGACCCCGAGGTATTTAAAGCTGAAATGAATGAAGCAGCAGCAGCACAACAGACACATATTACTACTATATTATTATTACTTTGGCTACCCCCCCATTTTCAGGGGTGCTCTTTCCGTTGGTGGCAGTGCCCGGCAGCTATGACCTTCGGTCCCTGAGATATTCAGGGAAAACACTCCCCATTATAAGCGAATGGGATGGTCAGTAGTGAAAGTTTCACCAAGTGTGGAGGCCCAAATCGTTCCTCCAGAATAGTGATAGGAGCATGTTTCAGGTCATTTGTAGTCTTGGTGGTGGTGGTTTATAGTGGTGGATTTGTTTTGGAGAGCATCACATTTATATTTGTACTGTAATTCTGTTCATACTACCATAATTATATTCCACTGATAATTCTGTTTATATTTATACTGTTCATTCTGTTCATCCTGCCATATCTGCCATATTTATACTCTTGATATGGTCTAGATTTGACACTGCCTCTGTGTGGCACAAAACAACTGGAAACAGTGGCTCTGCCTGCACAAAAGCACTGGAGATGACGAAAGAAGCTTCGAGCCACTTTGTGAAGAAAGGTTCATCTTCTGAACTAAAGTTGCAATTTTAAGCTTCTCTCGCCATCTCCAATGCTTTTGTGCACGCAAAGCCACTGTTTTCAGCTGTTTTGTGCACACAGAGCCACTTTATGAATAAATCACATGATGACCAGTGGAGAGACCTTGGACCATCATTTCAGACAGTCAGTGACTGGCATTTAACCATGACGCCTGATCTATTCACCTTGCATGAATGCTTTCAGTTTCAAATTTTCTCCAAATCAGTGTTTTCCTGCCACACGATCATTGTATGTGGTTGATGACTATCTCCATTTTCATATCATGTTGTCAAACCAATCAGATGTTCTCCTGCTTGTAGACTTGCCAGAAATGCTGTGGGCAAAGGACAAATACGATGTGGGCCTCATCAGAAACTGTGACCCAGTTACAATTACCCCAAAATCTGAATATCGACCATGTAAACAATGGTACCCAGTCAGACAGGAAGCTGTGGATAGGATACGCCCTGTTTTTGCATCTCTCCTGCAGGCTGGTGTAATTATCCCCTGCCCTGATTCGCCAGTCCATACTCCACTGTTTCCAGTTAAGAAAATCAGAGTGTTGTATATTGGGGTAGCGATGATGTGAAGATGATGAAGGAATCGCCGATTGACACCGTTTGATTGTTTGAAAGGTTTATTACAAAAAGTTCAGCATCAATACAAGCACTGCAATCTGCCTGGAGAGAGATCTGGGGCCAATGTGAATCTCTTCTCCCTAACAGCTTCAACTCCCCGTTTATATAGGAGAGTTGTTTTTGTGAATCTAAAGAAAACACATCTGGCTTTCATCCAGCCCACCTCATCTGTTTGGTAACAGGGAGGGAAAGGCACCAGCTCAAATTTAGGGTGACAGTTTAAGCCGTGACCTAATGCATTAATGTATACATTCAGTTTTTCTCAGAAAACCTAAACTTATAGGCCTCTGAATTCCTCAGGACCTATGGGCCTCAAACTCAGAGATCAGCTTCCTTTAAAGAGAACACAACACATGACATTTCAGACACCACAAGAGATAAAGGTCAGCCTATTGAGTGGTGATTTGTGCAGGATTTGAAGGCTGTGAATGACGCTGTAATTGCTCGATCACCCATTGTTCCCAACCCGTACACGTTGCTTTCCCAAATTCCGCCTGATGCAGAGTGGTTTTCGGTTGTAGATTTATCCAATGCTTTTTTTTAAACGTTCCTGTCCACAAGGACAGCCAGTACTGGTTTGCTTTTAACTTTGAAAACAAGGCCTACACATTCAGACGCCTTTGTCGAGGCTACTGTGAGCCTACTTCTCTGCTAAACTTGACCCAGTGGCAGCTGGCCCTCCACAAAGCTTGTGTGCAGTGGCCGCCTGTGAAAAAGCAGTTCTTGCCTCACGTGACATCGTAGGCTACTCTGACTTGACACTTCTTGTTACTCATGCTGTGTCTCTCATTCTCACAGAACAGAAGACCTCACATCTTTCTGCTGCTAGCTGTTCTTCTTGATATGCCCAACATCACAGTGAAACGCTGTTCAACCTTGAATCCAGCCACGCTTCTCCCGCTTCCAGATGACGGGTGGAGAACACAACTGTGTTGCTGAACTACAAGTCCAGTGTTCACCACAACCTGACCTTTCTGATGAACTATGACTTGATTCTGTATGTAAATGGGTCCGCCTCACGTGAACCCGGTCTCTGGTACTAACTTTGTTGGTTTTTCTGTCTATTCTGATAGTGACATTCTCTTCTCTGGTCCTTTTCCTCATCACCTCTCAGCCCAGGCAGCAGAACTCATTGTGCTCACTGAAAGCATGCAAATTGGCTACTGGTAAAACACTCACAGTTTACAAAGACTCCGGATATGCATTTGGTTTCACTCATGATTTTGGTGCTCTCTGCAGGCACAGGTAATTTTTGGTTGTTCACCATGGCCTCACCATTAGAAGGTAAATCTCACTGCTTAGTGATGGTCAACATGTGGTCAAAATGGGTTGAAGCCTTTCCTGCTTCAAAACAAACTGCAAGTGTAGTCACCAAAGCACTGTTACAAGACATCATTCCACAATGGGGGATTCCTAGCAGAATCTAAAGTGACAAAGCTGTCAAACAACTCAGCTCTCATCTAGGAATGGATGTGCGAACACACTGTGCATATCATCCAGCCAGTGGCGGAGCTTTGGAACGAGAAAATGCACACTCAAAACGAAGCTCGCAAAGTGCAGTGAAGACAGAGGTCTCACATGGACAAAGGTCCTGCCTCTGGCGCTGATGTATATGAGGATGAGAAAACGAACCAGGTCTAACCTTTCACCTTATGAGATTCTTTTTGCAACTCCTCCCCACATTGGTGCGGGTCTTTCACCCTCTCCACTTCCCGCCACAGACTTGTGTGATATGCATGATATGTTGTCCTATTGTTCTAACCTGACTAATGCTCTTTCAGACATCAGGAAACAGGTGACATCTTCCCTTCCTCATCCAGTGACTGAACCACTTCACGACCCCCGTCCAGGCGACTTCGTGGTGGTCAAAGACTTTCGGAGAAAGAACTGGCGCTCACTCAGGTGGCAAGGCCCCTACCAGGTGCTACTCACAACCCACACTGCAGTGCTGAGAGAGCCACCTGGATCCACACTAACCATTGCAAAGGAGTACTGGCTCCATCTGAACAGCTGACGCCTCCAGCTGAAACCACACACACTGATACTCCCACAGGTTGAGAATCACAGAGAGTGTCGTGTGATTAGCACATGAGCGTTCTGCCACAACAGTTGTCTCTTATGTTTCCTGTTTACCTGACTGTATAAAACCTTCTTCTTTCCCTATTCGGAGTTGTTCCACTCTGAGCATTCATGCTAAGTGTGAAACCCTCTGCAGAGCTTTCTATTAAATGACCTAAAGACAACTGTCTGAGAAACTCTTTATTTTACATCTCAAGATAAATTTCCACCACAAGTGTAACCACCTACTGTAAATACAAATGCCACAATGTGAAATTACAAGTGCAATAAGTACAAACATTTTTTTTTTACATAAAGAGTAATTGACGTTTGGAAAGAATTCAATCCTAAGGGAAGACTATACATTTTTCTCAGCACCACATCAAATATACTCCAGGATAGATAATTTTTTCATGTTCAGTTAGGACAGTTATAGGATCGAAAATTGTGAAATTGGAGTGAGAGACATATCAGACCATAGTCCTGTATATATGACTCTGGCTATGTCAAGAGAACAAAAATCAACACTTTGGAGGCTAAATATAAATGTATTAAAAGGACAAATGAAGGAAGAGTTTATTAAAGAAATTCAGTTATATGTGAGGGAGAATGATAATGGTGAGGTGTCTCTCTCGGTGCTGTGGGACGCGTGTAAAGCTGTGATTAGAGGACAACGAATTGCTAAATCAACATACTTGAAAAGGCAAACACAGGAAAAACTCAATAAATTAGAATCAGAGCTTAAAAAATTGGAAAAAGAACATAAAAAAAATGTGGACGAGCGAATAAACCAAAATATCAAAAGAGTTAGAACAGAGGTAAATGACATCTCAGGACAAGAGATTCAAAAAAAGCTGTTGTACATGAAACAGCGATACTATGACGTGGGAAGTAAATCTACAAAATTGCTGGGCTACAGATTAAAAAGGCATAGGGGCTCAGCTACAAATCTACCAAAATATAAGACAGAAGAGATACATACATGTTTTGAAACATATTATAAGAATCTATATTCCCAACCAAAAATAAATAATAAACATCAGATAGCCACATGGCTGGATTCCTTAAATTTACACAGGGTGGCAGAGGACCAGAATTCAGCTCTGATAAAGGAAATCACAGCAGAAGAAATAAAATGATAAAAAAATAAAATGAAATACTTGTTCTACTACTACTACTACTACTACTTATGGTGAGTATACTGATGACATGATGCTATTGTGATTGTTAATAACAGTATGTAACAATAATACTATATAATGATAATATTTATAATAATATAGTAGAAATATGTGTTGTGCTTCTGCTGCTGCTTCATTGGAAAAAAAAACATTCAGCCACTCGGCCCTGTCCAAGATGAAACACTAAAACACTTGACTTCGGCTAACAATAGTCTTTGGCTTCCACTGACTGCATTTCCATTGGATTTGCACTCAAAATCACTGCTTTTTAATGCTTTGTGAGTGTGGGAATCATGGGGATTGTGACTTGATCAGGTGGGTGCAATGGTTTTTTTTGTCCACCAGATGGAGGTCATTGACCACTGATCACAACAGTTTTTTCAAGCTTCAACATCTTGAATCAACTTTATCAGTCTTCAAGTCAAGTCAACTTGTCACTTACAGAGGAAATACAGAGAATTGAAATAGTGTTTCCCTCTTCCCGCACATGATTTATTATTATTATTATTATTATTATCATTATTATCATTGTTATTATCATTACTATTACTATTATTTATCCAATTTAATTTAAATCAATTGAAACAATTCCTAAAAAAGTTAGACATTTTTTTAAACAAAATCACTTTCCTCACTTCTCTTCCCTCATGAAAGTGAGGGAATAGGGGGAGGCAGAGTTCACAGCCCGAACAGGCGGGGGAGGGCTTAGCCCGGCCGGCTTCTCTCCCTGACTCTGCGCCCCTCATTATATGAATGGTATAAAAAAATATGAAAAGGAGGATTCTAAACCAAATCACTTTTATGAATACTTTTTTTTTTTAAATAAACAAATGAATTAATAAGGAGATATTTTAAATTTTATTCCTAATTCTATTTTACAACTCAAACTACATTATAAACAATATTTTACATACAACAACAAGTTTTAAACTTGTACAAAATAACGTTTTCCTCTGATTGCCTCCACTACTCCCAAAGGATCATGGGAGTTGATTAAATAATGAATTTTTCTCCATTCATTTCCCTTATATCAACCACCAATCCTCAAAAAAAGTTGGAATCATAAACAAATTACTATCCCAATAAGGATTTCCCTAAAATTAAAAAAAATATTTTAAAACATACTCAGAAATTTCAATTACTTATGAATTTTTTACAACTTTAAAATAATTTTTTCTCCTTAAAATACACATCCCACTCTCAAACAATGAGAATTAAACTTTACAAATATATTTTATCCACTAATTAACCAAAAAATGGTAAATACACTGAGATTCTCAGACGTTTTGTTTTAACCACGATAAATAGGAACACGTGTGAGCAAGACTTCCCCCCAAAATACATTACAAAACACAATAGAATGAAATACCACAATAAAATGAAATACTTGTTCTACTACTACTACTACTACTACTACTACTACTACTTATGGTGAGTATACTGATGACATGATGCTATTGTGATTGTTAATAACAGTATGTAACAATAATACTATATAATGATAATATTTATAATAATATAGTAGAAATATGTGTTGTGCTTCTGCTGCTGCTTCATTGGAAAAAAAAACATTCAGCCACTCGGCCCTGTCCAAGATGAAACACTAAAACACTTGACTTCGGCTAACAATAGTCTTTGGCTTCCACTGACTGCATTTCCATTGGATTTGCACTCAAAATCACTGCTTTTTAATGCTTTGTGAGTGTGGGAATCATGGGGATTGTGACTTGATCAGGTGGGTGCAATGGTTTTTTTTGTCCACCAGATAGAGGTCATTGACCACTGATCACAACAGTTTTTTCAAGCTTCAACATGTTGAATCAACTTTATCAGTCTTCAAGTCAAGTCAACTTGTCACTTATCAATAATGCCATGTGTGCAGGAAATACAGAGAATTGAAATAGTGTTTCCCTCTTCCCGCACATTATTTTTTATTATTATTATTATTATTATTATTATTATTATTATCATTGTTATTATCATTACTATTACTATTATTTATCCAATTTAATTTAAATCAATTGAAACAATTCCTAAAAAAGTTAGACATTTTTTGAAACAAAATCACTTTCCTCACCTCGCTTCCCTCATGAAAGTGACGGAGTAGGGGGAGGCAGAGTTCACAGCCCGAACAGGCGGGGGAGGGCTTAGCCCGGCCGGCTTCTCTCCCTGACTCTGCGCCCCTTATTATATGAATGGTATAAAAAAATATGAAAAGGAGGATTCTAAACCAAAACACTTTTATGAATGCTTTTTTTTTTTTAATAAACGAATGAATTAATAAGGAGATATTTTGAATTTTATTCCTAATTCTATTTTACAACTCAAACTACATTATAAACAATATTTTACATACAACAACAAGTTTTAAACTTGTACAAAATAACGTTTTCCTCTGATTGGCTCCACTACTCCCAAAGGATCATGGGAGTTGATTAAATAAAGAATTTTTCTCCATTCATTTCCCTTATATCAACCACCAATCCTCAAAAAAAGTTGGAATCATAAACAAATTACTGTCCCAATAAGGATTTCCCTAAAATTAAAAAAAATATTTTCAAACATACTCAGAAATTTCAATTACTTATGAATTTTTTACAACTTTAAAATAATTTTTTCTCCTTAAAATACACATCCCACTCTCAAACAATGAGAATTAAACTTTACAAATATATTTTATCCACTAATTAACCAAAAAATGGTAAATACACTGAGATTCTCAGACGTTTTGTTTTAACCACGATAAATAGGAACACGTGTGAGCAAGACTTCCCCCCCAAAATACATTACAAAACACAATAGAATGAAATACCACAATAAAATGAAATACTTGTTCTACTACTACTACTACTTATGGTGAGTATACTGATGACATGATGCTATTGTGATTGTTAATAACAGTATGTAACAATAATACTATATAATGATAATATTTATAATAATATAGTAGAAATATGTGTTCTGCTGTTGCTTCATTGGAGAAAAAAAAACATTCAGCCCCTCTGCCCTGTCCAAGATGAAACACTAAAACATTTGACTTCGGCTAACAATAGTCTTTGGCTTCCACTGACTGCATTTCCACTGGATTTGCACTCAAAATAACTGCTTTTTAATGCTTTGTGAGTGTGGGAATCATGGGGATTGTGACTTGATCAGGTGGATGCAATGGTTTTTTTTGTCCACCAGATTGAGGTCATTGACCACTGATCACAACAGTTTTTTCAAGCTTCAACATCTTGAATAAACTTTATCAGTGTTCAAGTCAAGTCAACTTTATGATCAATAATGCCATATGTGCAGGACATACAGAGAATTGAAATAGTGTTTCCCTCTTATCCCCGGTGATAACAAGAGTATAAATATTTCAGATATGGCGAGATGAACCAAATGAACGGTATAAATAGAAACAGAATTATCAGTGGAATATCAATAGAAATATGGCAATGTGAACAGAATTACAGTAAACATATAAATGAGATGCTCTCCAAAAAAAAATCCACCACTACAAACGTGCTCCTAACACTATTCTGGAGGAACAATTTGGACTTCCACACTTTTTCACTCCTGACCGTCCCCTATCATTATTATTTTCATTTATTGTTCACTTCATTTGTTGTTGTTGTTGCTGCTTTTTGGTGTGATGTTTTAAATCCATGTTTTATTTTGCTACACAGGACAACGCCTTGAATACATCGATTTTATTGCATTAATATACAATACATAATACAATCAAATGAAATACGACAATAGAATGAAATACAACAATAGAATGAAATACTTGTACTTCTACTACTACTACTAATGGTAACCGTACTGATGACATGATGGTCGTGTGTTTGTTAACAACAGTATGTAATAATGTAATAATAACAACACACTTTGGATCTCTCTGTGTGTATGTAATTATAATAACACTATATAATAATCATATAGTAGTAATATGGGTCTGTTGTACTGCTGCTACTGCTGCTACATTCACTACTGACCGTCCCATTCGCTTATAATGGAGAGTGTTTTTCCCTGAATATCTCAGGGACCGAAGGTCGTAGCTGCCGGCCACTGCCACCAATGGAAAGAGCACCCCTGAAAATGGGGGGGTAGCCAAAGTCCTGAGTCTCTGGCACCCCGGAAAATAGCGTGTCCACGGAGCCGGACGCGGACACGCTTGGCTATTATCCCCTTACCTAACCCTAACCCCTAACCCTAACCCACCCACAGACACACACACACACACTCATTTATTTATTTTAATAAATATCAATAACTATGTCATTGACGTGTCTTTTTTCTCCCATGTCCCTCTCTCTCTTTCTCTCTCTCATTGCAGGCATCTCTGACTCCAGAACTGAAGGAGTTATTATTATCTGACTTATCATCATTATTATTATAATTATTAACAACAATACTTAATTAATTATTATATGAATTGTTGCTGCTATCATTAATAATCAATAACTTCTTTACACTGTTATTGTTTAAATTTTAACTAGTCAGAGCTGATACCTGATGTTGCTCAAGTGTTCCGGTCTCTCTCGCCTCCCCCTCACCACTGTTTCTCTGCTTTCCCCAACCAGTAGAGGCAGATGACCATCCACATTGAACCTGGTTCTGCTAGAGGTGTCTCCCTGTAAGTGAGGTAGTTTTTACTCTTCACAGTTGCCAAAGTGCTTGCTCATTGTGGGAACTGTTAGGTTTCTCTATATTAAGCAAGATTTTAAGGTCTTGACCTTCTATGTAAAGTTCCTTGAGATAATATATATTATCATTTGGCGCTATACAAATAAAATTGAATTGAATTGAATAGGTGATGGGAAAATAATAACAATAATTAATTGAGCAGTAGTATCGCAATATATTCAGTAAACTGTACAAAAATAATAATATGTTTTTTCTTCTTTCATGAACATATTTTCCACTTCATATTATGCACACATAAAATTAACAAAACATTCATAGCATCTGTAAACAATACTATATAACAACACTCAAGCATACTATCTATATAACAACAGATCTGAACTGTGTTTGTTCTCAAGTGGGTTGTTTTATACATTTTTAATAACGTTATACGGATCACATTATAGCGTGACATGTTTCTGGTTAAGATTAAAAGTATGCTGACAGAAATTTCATGCGTGCCCCTTTAAGGGACTAGTGACACTACAGGCAGGGCCTGCGTGATGCTGCAGCAGAGACCTGATGGAGAGAGCAGAGGAGAAAATGGAGAAAAACGAGCTGCGATTAATAAGCAGAAAAAGAGTGAAAAAAGTTGATTTAGCAGTTGAAAAATATAACTTACCTGGTCGGGAACTGACGGGGATTTTATGAGAACTAAGTCACACTGGTTTTGGTGAGTTTTGTTTTTATTTTCTTGCAATTTTGCTGCGTTGTACCTTTTTAGCGGAAAGCTAATGCTAAAGACGTAGCTATTCACAAGGAAATGCTCCGTCATAACCTGTTTATCAGTAAATTTTTTGGGTTTATGAAGACTGTGAATGTTACAAAAGTGTCTGTAAGCTGTATAAATGAAAGGTATGCGCTGTAGTTTGTGTGGGAGACGGAGCCGTGAGTTGAAAGAGACCGCTCCGCTGCCATTTTGAGACGAAAAAACACCGTAGCAGTAACGTTACAAGTCAGAAACTGTGAAACATTTATTTGTGTGATTTGAGGACTTAAAAAGAGATTATTTGTGTTTATGACCTGTTACACAGGTCAGGTTTTTTGCTCGGTTTGAAGCTGGGTCGGAGCAAGGACTGTGCACACACAGACGGGATTCAAGATGGCGAGCCAGACCCAGACCTTCACCTTCAACTCATCTACTCCTTCGCGCTAGTGAGGAAATCTTCGGCTTATGGTGACTCGCCGCCAGAGTGGTAGGAGTATCAGGAACTAGTTTGATCTGAACTGATTGATTTATTATTATTTTCGGACTAAATCGAACTGAAACTTTTCATTGAACCGAACACTTGAACTCATGTTGAACTCGATTCGAAAGTGTCATACTTTTATTTGCATGTTGAGTTCATATTTTCTGAGTGTGATTGGAAATGATTGTGGTCCACTTTGATTTGATTATGTAACTGAAGGTATTCTCTTACATTTAAAAGAAAGGGAAAAAAGAGTTAACTCAGGAGGAAAAATTCTAAAAATAGATGCAACCTAGGAGAAAAAAGACTGGTTTAACTTAACTTAGATTAGCTTTACTGAAATAAACTAGGAGAACTAAAGAACGAAAGGAAAGAGTGAAATACTCTTTTCAATTATACTTGCCTTAGTATTAGGAACCTGCAGGGTATTTGTTTTGTTTTCTGTACTGTATTTTATATGTGTGTTTTGCATTCAGTAAATTGCCGGCCTTTTGTACTTAGAGCAACGGTCTCTGGTGTGATTATTCTTGCTTCCCACTCCTTAGAACCTAGAACTGGTCCAGTGGCGCAGTAAGTGGGGTGATACCGGTGCTACAAATTCAATTCAATTTTATTTGTATAGCGCCAAATGATAATATACATTATCTCAAGGAGCTTTACATAGAAGGTCAAGACATTAAAATATTGTTTGATATAGAGAAACCTAACAGTTCCCACAATGAGCAAGCACTTTGGTGACTGTGAAGAGTAAAAACTCCCTCACTTACAGGGAGAAACCTCTAGCAGAACCAGGTTCAATGTGGACGGTCATCTGCCTCTACTGGTTGGGGTGAGCAGAGAAAAATGGGGAGAGAAGAGAAACAGTGGGGAGGGGGAGGCGAGAGACCGGAACACTTGAGCACCATCAGGTATCAGCTCTGACTAGTTAAAATGTAAACGATAACAGTGTAAAGAAGTTATTGATTATTAATGATAGCAGCAACAATTCATATAATAATTAATTAAGTATTGTGGAGAAGTGCTCTGTGGATGATGGGAGTTTCCCCAGCAGTCTAGACCTATAGCAGCTTAAGGGATGGTTCAGGACTCACCTGATCCAGCCAGGCTTTATCAAAAAGGAATGTTTTAAGTTTAACTTTAAATGCACAGAAGGTGTCTGCCTGGTAGCTGAATGCTCTACCTCATGTTCTACTCTTACAGACTCTTGGAACCACACGAGAGCCTGTGTTTTGGGAACGAAAACACCTACTGTCTTCACCTACTGTAGATGGTTGAGAGAGAGTCTGAGCCAGGGACAGTAAATATGGTTGAGGTTCCATCAATAAGGTGAGTAATTAAAAATGTGATACCTTACAATATACTGTGATGTAAACTGTGTTCTGAGAATGTTTTGGAAATCTGTGGGGATTTATGTAGGTAACATTAATTTGACAACCTTTACCATTTCTATTGGGGAGCCAATTTCACGGCTATGCTCAGTATCAAATTCTAAATCCACATTAAAAAATTGGGGGGTAAAAAAAATGAAAAGATGAGGAGGGCAGTTGATTTTCATGTGATTTTTACTATGTTGTAGACTGGTTTGTTTTAAATGTCCCCAGGCAAAATGGAACGTGCGTAACTTGTAGGTACTACAGTACCAGTATAGTGCCTGGAAAAGATAATATTGGTTACATGCATGATGCCTCGAGCTGCAACTGACAAGTAACACAGAAAGTGAGGGTAAACAAATGCACGTAAGAGGCATTGTCATCATCCACAGGGTCTTCTCCTGTGTCTTTTCACTCTGTAATGTGTATACTGATGACTGCCGCAGCTGGCATGACAACAGATTACTTTTCAAATTTGCTGATGACTCTGTGACAGTCAGTCTCCTCCATGCGGATGAGAACAGCCATGGTCCCATTGTGGATTGCGAATCTGTATTGTTGTGACTGCATTTTTACTACTAAATGTGACAAAAACCAAGGACATGAGTTTTAGGCATCAGCCCTCAAACTCTCAGATTACTATCATCAAGGGGCAGGTGGTAGACTTTGTAAAGAACTACGGTACAAGTACCATGGGATGATTATTAACTATGATCTCTCTGATGACTATGTCCCTGATGATGGCTGTTTGTATTATGGATAGCATGTGGCTGATCCTTTATTCAGTAGAACATGTAGTAACATGTCCATGTTCCATGCTGTTTATTTAAAAATAATTTACTTGTCTTCTTGTACAATGCTCAATGATATAGATATCCATTCCAGATTTCTGCATCATACCTTGGAATTGTATCCATAATTAATTATGAAAATAAATCCAGTTTATGATTTGTGATATATGACAATTTGATTCTGACTGATCATAATTCAAGGTCAGCTTTAATTTGCCTCAATTCAAGATACCTTAAATTAAGTTTAAAGTTAGAATGTCATTGTGGAAATCCTGAACTAGAATTGTGACTAATGAAGCATTGTGTTAGTTCATGCAGGACACGGAGTCATGTGCTCAGCTATACCGATAGGTTTATGGGTGCTCGTCAGTCACCCACCAATCACAGCCCATTCTCTCACCAAAGCGGTCCCTTTAAATACGACCTCATCCTCACTGATCCCTGCGAAGCTCTAACACTTTTAGCACTGTAATGGAAATTTTACATTCGTGTATGTATAATTGCATAAACAGACATGTATGTGGAGGACTGACCAAATGGTTGATTGTTCATCTAAAAGGGCAACTTTAAGGTTTACTGTGGTGGCTTAAGAGACTTGAGTTTAATGGCCTCGAGAAACCACAACTTTATGGTATCTCGTATCTCTGATTGGGATCAAACAACTGGGATCTCACAGGGGGGGAGTCATCCACAGAACATGTAAACAAAAGGACAGGATGTCTCCTCCACTGAGTGAAAATACAGAAGGGTAATATATACCTTTGCATTCTTAGTGGGAGGGGGCTGTGAGTTATAAGAACACAGATTCTCCTATGTTCTTTGCTCATTTGTGCATGTCAATCAGGTGATGTGTACTAATGAGTCCATCTGCAGATGGTGAATTAAACTTAAAAAAAGAAGTGTTTGACTTTGTGCTTGTTTCACAGAAACTGCCACCACAGCACCGAGTCCAAACACGGTTGTGGTAAATCATCTTAAACAAAAGTACCTTGCCTGCTACGCCCACTGGGCGCTCTGCATATGTCCCCTGTTTTATCTCAGCACACTGCTCGGCTAACCAGGGAACATCCAAAGAATGGAGCCTTCAGCGCCAATCATAACTGTGTCCCCATTTGCAACAAAT
The DNA here is from genome assembly GCF_024713975.1 of Paralichthys olivaceus. Taxonomy (NCBI): domain Eukaryota; kingdom Metazoa; phylum Chordata; class Actinopteri; order Pleuronectiformes; family Paralichthyidae; genus Paralichthys; species Paralichthys olivaceus. Next base: position 1,101,662 of record NC_091116.1, read on the forward strand.
GGGTAAAGCATGACAAAGGGTTCCTGACTGAACTCGGAATTAAATGGTTAATATCTGAAACTATAATAGTTCAACTGAATTGTAGATATCTAATGTCATTTTAATTCTACCATTACCTGTCTTGACATGTACTGTAGATGCTTGAGAGAGTGTCTGAGCCAGGGACAGTAGACATCACTGAGGTTCCATCAATAATGTGAGTATTGAAACACATGATATTTTACAATATACTGTGATGCAGATTCTCAGAAAGTTACAGAAATTTGTGGGGAAAAATTGTTTGCAGATGCTATGAATGTCGTGTTAATTTCTGACACTCAGTTCACATTTATAGAGTTGGCTTGTTTTGTCAAGAAATCATCCATGTAAATTAAAAGAACATGGAACAAATTATTTATCATGTATTGCTATATTTATTTCTTTACCATTTTCACTTTCAGTGTGGCCAGAGGCATTATGTTTTCAGCTTATCCATCCATCTGTCTGTCCCATTCATGTGAAAGCGATATCTCATGAACAACTACATCATGTAAGTCAAAGGTCGAAAGGTCAAGCTCACTTGACTTTGCATTGTTTTGAATACAAAGGAAATATCATTACATGTGGCACAAACATTCACTTGGCCTCAATGATGACTTGAATAGAATTCAGTTGTCAAAGATCAAATGGCAAGGTCACTAGGACCTCACAAAGCACACTTCTTGCCTTGTAAATGCGATACGCGCAGTACCTCAAAGTAATGGTTAATATTTACCAGTGTGTTAGGTGAATGTGTATATGTGCTCAGGAAACAATTTGTAATACGGTCTGTTCATGTAGCGTGAAGTAATATTGATAATTACATGACGACGATTAAGTTAACATAAGGCACATCAATCTCCTGCAATGCTAACTGTGCGCTGTCTGTGGAATAGTAGTACACCGTGGCTGTGGAAAAACTATGTGACTAGTGTTGTTGCAAGCAGTCCATTTTAAATTGATTTTTTCAGAAATAATTGCGTTACTGAGTGTACTGTTCTAAATTGTGAGTTGCAATATATTATCAGTATATTAGAAGTAAGCCGAGTTAAAGAATATTTTGTGAAATGCTATATTTGTTTATCTTACATGCTTATGTTTACTTTATTACTGGTATCCAAAGTTGTTTAATGAATGCAGGTGCTAGGTCACAGATTAGACATGTTAAATGTCTGTTTGGATGTACATTGTCTATAGTAATATTTCAGTATAGTCTATTGACGTATGTAATATTTCAGTTCTGTAGATATTCAGCAGTAATTGTACACATTGTGGCATTTGTATTTACAGTAGGTGGTTACCCTGATAATGAGTCATAATACACATGATCTGAGAAAAGTATGTGTCCATTTATCGTTCATTCAAATACTCCCTTTTTCAGGTATTTTACACTAGAAAAACAGCTTCCAGCTATGGCGACCTGAATGTAGTTGTGCTTCCTGGGTCCCAGGGGGAACCTCTACTTAAAACTTGGGGCCCCTGGGTGGTTTTGGGCTCGAACTGAGGTAGGAGGTAGGTGGAAAAAATTTGATCTTTTGACCTGCAACACCCAGAGCTTTAATAACACATAGGGAGCCTTCTGGGGTGAGAGGAGAGGCAGTGTGCAAAATGTCAGAGCTCTAGCTGGTCAGGGGCCCAAACTGCGAATCTTTGATATCATCTACATTTGCCACTGCCTGTTTATATCTTTGAATGACTTCTATTTTTGATATTTTATATTTCATGTTGAATGCTGTTTGCACCGGGGATAAGAGGGAAACGCTATTTCAATTCTCTGTATTTCCTGCACATATGTCATTATTGATCATAAAGTTGACTTGACTTGAACACTGATAAAGTTGATTCAAGATGTTGAATCTAGGAAAAACTGTTGTGATCCGTGGTCAATGACCTCCATCTAGTGGACGAAAAAAACCATTGCACCCACTTTATCAAGTCACAATCCCCATTATTCCTACACTCACAAACCATTAAAAAGCAATGATTTCGAGTGCAAATCCAATGGAAATGCAGTCAGTGGAAACCAAAGACTATTGTTAGCAGTAGTCAAGTGTTTTAGTGTTTCATCTTGGACACTGCCTTTGTTATTTGTCTGTAGCCATGTCCAAACTCTTCCACAAAGGGCCGAGTGGCTGAATGTTTTCTTGCCAATTCAAGATTCAACAATTTTTACTGTCAAATACACACAAGAACACACACGTTCCCCTGTGAATTGAAATTCTTGTGCTGTCCTTTCTGGAATACCAGGGGACCAAAATTGACATTCAAATACAATATTTACATCAAATACAATGAGAATATGAAACATGTTTAAGAGTAAGGTGAAAACAAGGGTAATGAGGTGAGTAGGGTGAGTATTGTGCAAAACTGAGCAGTGCAAATGTATGCAATGTAAATGTAAACAGTACAATTGGAAATAGTTTAATAATGGAGCTAGCTCTCCTGTGAATCCTGCCTGCGGTGGTAAATGCTCTGCAGAGAGGGCAGTGAGTTCTTGATGATTTTTTCTGCTGTCTTCGCCACTCTCTGCAGGCGTTTGCGGTCCATAGTAGATGTGCTGTCGTACCACACGGTGATGCAGCTGGTCAATATGCTCTCAATGATGCAGCTGTAGAAGTTGCTGAGGATCTTAGGAGTCATCCCAAACTTCCTCAGCCTCCTCAGGAAGTACAGCCGCTGTTGAGCCTTCATGACTAGCTGTGTGGTGTTTAATGTCCAGGTGAGGTCCTCACTGAAGTGGACCCCGAGGTATTTAAAGCTGAAATGAATGAAGCAGCAGCAGCACAACAGACACATATTACTACTATATTATTATTACTTTGGCTACCCCCCCATTTTCAGGGGTGCTCTTTCCGTTGGTGGCAGTGCCCGGCAGCTATGACCTTCGGTCCCTGAGATATTCAGGGAAAACACTCCCCATTATAAGCGAATGGGATGGTCAGTAGTGAAAGTTTCACCAAGTGTGGAGGCCCAAATCGTTCCTCCAGAATAGTGATAGGAGCATGTTTCAGGTCATTTGTAGTCTTGGTGGTGGTGGTTTATAGTGGTGGATTTGTTTTGGAGAGCATCACATTTATATTTGTACTGTAATTCTGTTCATACTACCATAATTATATTCCACTGATAATTCTGTTTATATTTATACTGTTCATTCTGTTCATCCTGCCATATCTGCCATATTTATACTCTTGATATGGTCTAGATTTGACACTGCCTCTGTGTGGCACAAAACAACTGGAAACAGTGGCTCTGCCTGCACAAAAGCACTGGAGATGACGAAAGAAGCTTCGAGCCACTTTGTGAAGAAAGGTTCATCTTCTGAACTAAAGTTGCAATTTTAAGCTTCTCTCGCCATCTCCAATGCTTTTGTGCACGCAGAGCCACTGTTTTCAGCTGTTTTGTGCACACAGAGCCACTTTATGAATAAATCACATGATGACCAGTGGAGAGACCTTGGACCATCATTTCAGACAGTCAGTGACTGGCATTTAACCATGACGCCTGATCTATTCACCTTGCATGAATGCTTTCAGTTTCAAATTTTCTCCAAATCAGTGTTTTCCTGCCACACGATCATTGTATGTGGTTGATGACTATCTCCATTTTCATATCATGTTGTCAAACCAATCAGATGTTCTCCTGCTTGTAGACTTGCCAGAAATGCTGTGGGCAAAGGACAAATACGATGTGGGCCTCATCAGAAACTGTGACCCAGTTACAATTACCCCAAAATCTGAATATCGACCATGTAAACAATGGTACCCAGTCAGACAGGAAGCTGTGGATAGGATACGCCCTGTTTTTGCATCTCTCCTGCAGGCTGGTGTAATTATCCCCTGCCCTGATTCGCCAGTCCATACTCCACTGTTTCCAGTTAAGAAAATCAGAGTGTTGTATATTGGGGTAGCGATGATGTGAAGATGATGAAGGAATCGCCGATTGACACCGTTTGATTGTTTGAAAGGTTTATTACAAAAAGTTCAGCATCAATACAAGCACTGCAATCTGCCTGGAGAGAGATCTGGGGCCAATGTGAATCTCTTCTCCCTAACAGCTTCAACTCCCCGTTTATATAGGAGAGTTGTTTTTGTGAATCTAAAGAAAACACATCTGGCTTTCATCCAGCCCACCTCATCTGTTTGGTAACAGGGAGGGAAAGGCACCAGCTCAAATTTAGGGTGACAGTTTAAGCCGTGACCTAATGCATTAATGTATACATTCAGTTTTTCTCAGAAAACCTAAACTTATAGGCCTCTGAATCCCTCAGGACCTATGGGCCTCAAACTCAGAGATCAGCTTCCTTTAAAGAGAACACAACACATGACATTTCAGACACCACAAGAGATAAAGGTCAGCCTATTGAGTGGTGATTTGTGCAGGATTTGAAGGCTGTGAATGACGCTGTAATTGCTCGATCACCCATTGTTCCCAACCCGTACACGTTGCTTTCCCAAATTCCGCCTGATGCAGAGTGGTTTTCGGTTGTAGATTTATCCAATGCTTTTTTTTAAACGTTCCTGTCCACAAGGACAGCCAGTACTGGTTTGCTTTTAACTTTGAAAACAAGGCCTACACATTCAGACGCCTTTGTCGAGGCTACTGTGAGCCTACTTCTCTGCTAAACTTGACCCAGTGGCAGCTGGCCCTCCACAAAGCTTGTGTGCAGTGGCCGCCTGTGAAAAAGCAGTTCTTGCCTCACGTGACATCGTAGGCTACTCTGACTTGACACTTCTTGTTACTCATGCTGTGTCTCTCATTCTCACAGAACAGAAGACCTCACATCTTTCTGCTGCTAGCTGTTCTTCTTGATATGCCCAACATCACAGTGAAACGCTGTTCAACCTTGAATCCAGCCACGCTTCTCCCGCTTCCAGATGACGGGTGGAGAACACAACTGTGTTGCTGAACTACAAGTCCAGTGTTCACCACAACCTGACCTTTCTGATGAACTATGACTTGATTCTGTATGTAAATGGGTCCGCCTCACGTGAACCCGGTCTCTGGTACTAACTTTGTTGGTTTTTCTGTCTATTCTGATAGTGACATTCTCTTCTCTGGTCCTTTTCCTCATCACCTCTCAGCCCAGGCAGCAGAACTCATTGTGCTCACTGAAAGCATGCAAATTGGCTACTGGTAAAACACTCACAGTTTACAAAGACTCCGGATATGCATTTGGTTTCACTCATGATTTTGGTGCTCTCTGCAGGCACAGGTAATTTTTGGTTGTTCACCATGGCCTCACCATTAGAAGGTAAATCTCACTGCTTAGTGATGGTCAACATGTGGTCAAAATGGGTTGAAGCCTTTCCTGCTTCAAAACAAACTGCAAGTGTAGTCACCAAAGCACTGTTACAAGACATCATTCCACAATGGGGGATTCCTAGCAGAATCTAAAGTGACAAAGCTGTCAAACAACTCAGCTCTCATCTAGGAATGGATGTGCGAACACACTGTGCATATCATCCAGCCAGTGGCGGAGCTTTGGAACGAGAAAATGCACACTCAAAACGAAGCTCGCAAAGTGCTGTGAAGACAGAGGTCTCACATGGACAAAGGTCCTGCCTCTGGCGCTGATGTATATGAGGATGAGAAAACGAACCAGGTCTAACCTTTCACCTTATGAGATTCTTTTTGCAACTCCTCCCCACATTGGTGCGGGTCTTTCACCCTCTCCACTTCCCGCCACAGACTTGTGTGATATGCATGATATGTTGTCCTATTGTTCTAACCTGACTAATGCTCTTTCAGACATCAGGAAACAGGTGACATCTTCCCTTCCTCATCCAGTGACTGAACCACTTCACGACCCCCGTCCAGGCGACTTCGTGGTGGTCAAAGACTTTCGGAGAAAGAACTGGCGCTCACTCAGGTGGCAAGGCCCCTACCAGGTGCTACTCACAACCCACACTGCAGTGCTGAGAGAGCCACCTGGATCCACACTAACCATTGCAAAGGAGTACTGGCTCCATCTGAACAGCTGACGCCTCCAGCTGAAACCACACACACTGATACTCCCACAGGTTGAGAATCACAGAGAGTGTCGTGTGATTAGCACATGAGCGTTCTGCCACAACAGTTGTCTCTTATGTTTCCTGTTTACCTGACTGTATAAAACCTTCTTCTTTCCCTATTCGGAGTTGTTCCACTCTGAGCATTCATGCTAAGTGTGAAACCCTCTGCAGAGCTTTCTATTAAATGACCTAAAGACAACTGTCTGAGAAACTCTTTATTTTACATCTCAAGATAAATTTCCACCACAAGTGTAACCACCTACTGTAAATACAAATGCCACAATGTGAAATTACAAGTGCAATAAGTACAAACATTTTTTTTTTACATAAAGAGTAATTGACGTTTGGAAAGAATTCAATCCTAAGGGAAGACTATACATTTTTCTCAGCACCACATCAAATATACTCCAGGATAGATAATTTTTTCATGTTCAGTTAGGACAGTTATAGGATCGAAAATTGTGAAATTGGAGTGAGAGACATATCAGACCATAGTCCTGTATATATGACTCTGGCTATGTCAAGAGAACAAAAATCAACACTGGAGGCTAAATATAAATGTATTAAAAGGACAAATGAAGGAAGAGTTTATTAAAGAAATTCAGTTATATGTGAGGGAGAATGATAATGGTGAGGTGTCTCTCTCGGTGCTGTGGGACGCGTGTAAAGCTGTGATTAGAGGACAACGAATTGCTAAATCAACATACTTGAAAAGGCAAACACAGGAAAAACTCAATAAATTAGAATCAGAGCTTAAAAAATTGGAAAAAGAACATAAAAAAAATGTGGACGAGCGAATAAACCAAAATATCAAAAGAGTTAGAACAGAGGTAAATGACATCTCAGGACAAGAGATTCAAAAAAAGCTGTTGTACATGAAACAGCGATACTATGACATGGGAAGTAAATCTACAAAATTGCTGGGCTACAGATTAAAAAGGCATAGGGGCTCAGCTACAAATCTACCAAAATATAAGACAGAAGAGATACATACATGTTTTGAAACATATTATAAGAATCTATATTCCCAACCAAAAATAAATAATAAACATCAGATAGCCACATGGCTGGATTCCTTAAATTTACACAGGGTGGCAGAGGACCAGAATTCAGCTCTGATAAAGGAAATCACAGCAGAAGAAATAAAATGATAAAAAAATAAAATGAAATACTTGTTCTACTACTACTACTACTACTACTTATGGTGAGTATACTGATGACATGATGCTATTGTGATTGTTAATAACAGTATGTAACAATAATACTATATAATGATAATATTTATAATAATATAGTAGAAATATGTGTTGTGCTTCTGCTGCTGCTTCATTGGAAAAAAAACATTCAGCCACTCGGCCCTGTCCAAGATGAAACACTAAAACACTTGACTTCGGCTAACAATAGTCTTTGGCTTCCACTGACTGCATTTCCATTGGATTTGCACTCAAAATCACTGCTTTTTAATGCTTTGTGAGTGTGGGAATCATGGGGATTGTGACTTGATCAGGTGGGTGCAATGGTTTTTTTTGTCCACCAGATGGAGGTCATTGACCACTGATCACAACAGTTTTTTCAAGCTTCAACATCTTGAATCAACTTTATCAGTCTTCAAGTCAAGTCAACTTGTCACTTACAGAGGAAATACAGAGAATTGAAATAGTGTTTCCCTCTTCCCGCACATGATTTATTATTATTATTATTATTATTATTATTATCATTGTTATTATCATTACTATTACTATTATTTATCCAATTTAATTTAAATCAATTGAAACAATTCCTAAAAAAGTTAGACATTTTTTTAAAGAAAATCACTTTCCTCACCTCTCTTCCCTCATGAAAGTGAGGGAATAGGGGGAGGCAGAGTTCACAGCCCGAACAGGCGGGGGAGGGCTTAGCCCGGCCGGCTTCTCTCCCTGACTCTGCGCCCCTTATTATATGAATGGTATAAAAAAATATGAAAAGGAGGATTCTAAACCAAATCACTTTTATGAATACTTTTTTTTTTTAAATAAACGAATGAATTAATAAGGAGATATTTTAAATTTTATTCCTAATTCTATTTTACAACTCAAACTACATTATAAACAATATTTTACATACAACAACAAGTTTTAAACTTGTACAAAATAACGTTTTCCTCTGATTGCCTCCACTACTCCCAAAGGATCATGGGAGTTGATTAAATAATGAATTTTTCTCCATTCATTTCCCTTATATCAACCACCAATCCTCAAAAAAAGTTGGAATCATAAACAAATTACTATCCCAATAAGGATTTCCCTAAAATTAAAAAAAATATTTTAAAACATACTCAGAAATTTCAATTACTTATGAATTTTTTACAACTTTAAAATAATTTTTTCTCCTTAAAATACACATCCCACTCTCAAACAATGAGAATTAAACTTTACAAATATATTTTATCCACTAATTAACCAAAAAATGGTAAATACACTGAGATTCTCAGACGTTTTGTTTTAACCACGATAAATAGGAACACGTGTGAGCAAGACTTCCCCCCAAAATACATTACAAAACACAATAGAATGAAATACCACAATAAAATGAAATACTTGTTCTACTACTACTACTACTACTACTACTACTTATGGTGAGTATACTGATGACATGATGCTATTGTGATTGTTAATAACAGTATGTAACAATAATACTATATAATGATAATATTTATAATAATATAGTAGAAATATGTGTTGTGCTTCTGCTGCTGCTTCATTGGAAAAAAAACATTCAGCCACTCGGCCCTGTCCAAGATGAAACACTAAAACACTTGACTTCGGCTAACAATAGTCTTTGGCTTCCACTGACTGCATTTCCATTGGATTTGCCCTCAAAATCACTGCTTTTTAATGCTTTGTGAGTATGGGAAACATGGGGATTGTGACTTGATCAGGTGGGTGCAATGGTTTTTTTTGTCCACCAGATGGAGGTCATTGACCACTGATCACAACAGTTTTTTCAAGCTTCAACATCTTGAATCAACTTTATCAGTCTTCAAGTCAAGTCAACTTGTCACTTATCAATAATGCCATGTGTGCAGGAAATACAGAGAATTGAAATAGTGTTTCCCTCTTCCCGCACATTATTTTTTATTATTATTATTATTATTATTATTATTATCATTGTTATTATCATTACTATTACTATTATTTATCCAATTTAATTTAAATCAATTGAAACAATTCCTAAAAAAGTTAGACATTTTTTTAAACAAAATCACTTTCCTCACCTCGCTTCCCTCATGAAAGTGAGGGAGTAGGGGGAGGCAGAGTTCACAGCCCGAACAGGCGGGGGAGGGCTTAGCCCGGCCGGCTTCTCTCCCTGACTCTGCGCCCCTTATTATATGAATGGTATAAAAAAATATGAAAAGGAGGATTCTAAACCAAATCACTTTTATGAATGCTTTTTTTTTTTTAATAAACGAATGAATTAATAAGGAGATATTTTGAATTTTATTCCTAATTCTATTTTACAACTCAAACTACATTATAAACAATATTTTACATACAACAACAAGTTTTAAACTTGTACAAAATAACGTTTTCCTCTGATTGGCTCCACTACTCCCAAAGGATCATGGGAGTTGATTAAATAAAGAATTTTTCTCCATTCATTTCCCTTATATCAACCACCAATCCTCAAAAAAAGTTGGAATCATAAACAAATTACTATCCCAATAAGGATTTCCCTAAAATTAAAAAAAATATTTTCAAACATACTCAGAAATTTCAATTACTTATGAATTTTTTACAACTTTAAAATAATTTTTTCTCCTTAAAATACACATCCCACTCTCAAACAATGAGAATTAAACTTTACAAATATATTTTATCCAGTAATTAACCAAAAAATGGTAAATACACTGAGATTCTCAGACGTTTTGTTTTAACCACGATAAATAGGAACACGTGTGAGCAAGACTTCCCCCCCAAAATACATTACAAAACACAATAGAATGAAATACCACAATAAAATGAAATACTTGTTCTACTACTACTACTACTTATGGTGAGTATACTGATGACATGATGCTATTGTGATTGTTAATAACAGTATGTAACAATAATACTATATAATGATAATATTTATAATAATATAGTAGAAATATGTGTTCTGCTGCTGCTTCATTGGAGAAAAAAAAACATTCAGCCCCTCTGCCCTGTCCAAGATGAAACACTAAAACATTTGACTTCGGCTAACAATAGTCTTTGGCTTCCACTGACTGCATTTCCACTGGGTTTGCACTCAAAATAACTGCTTTTTAATGCTTTGTGAGTGTGGGAATCATGGGGATTGTGACTTGATCAGGTGGATGCAATGGTTTTTTTTGTCCACCAGATTGAGGTCATTGACCACTGATCACAACAGTTTTTTCAAGCTTCAACATCTTGAATCAACTTTATCAGTGTTCAAGTCAAGTCAACTTTATGATCAATAATGCCATATGTGCAGGACATACAGAGAATTGAAATAGTGTTTCCCTCTTATCCCCGGTGATAACAAGAGTATAAATATTTCAGATATGGCGAGATGAACCAAATGAACGGTATAAATAGAAACAGAATTATCAGTGGAATATCAATAGAAATATGGCAATGTGAACAGAATTACAGTAAACATATAAATGAGATGCTCTCCAAAAAAAAATCCACCACTACAAACGTGCTCCTAACACTATTCTGGAGGAACAATTTGGACTTCCACACTTTTTCACTCCTGACCGTCCCCTATCATTATTATTTTCATTTATTGTTCACTTCATTTGTTGTTGTTGTTGCTGCTTTTTGGTGTGATGTTTTAAATCCATGTTTTATTTTGCTACACAGGACAACGCCTTGAATACATCGATTTTATTGCATTAATATACAATACATAATACAATCAAATGAAATACGACAATAGAATGAAATACAACAATAGAATGAAATACAACAATAGAATGAAATACTTGTACTTCTACTACTACTACTAATGGTAACCGTACTGATGACATGATGGTCGTGTGTTTGTTAACAACAGTATGTAATAATGTAATAATAACAACACACTTTGGATCTCTCTGTGTGTATGTAATTATAATAACACTATATAATAATCATATTTATAATAATATAGTAGTAATATGGGTCTGTTGTACTGCTGCTACTGCTGCTACATTCACTACTGACCGTCCCATTCGCTTATAATGGAGAGTGTTTTTCCCTGAATATCTCAGGGACCGAAGGTCGTAGCTGCCGGCCACTGCCACCAATGGAAAGAGCACCCCTGAAAATGGGGGGGTAGCCAAAGTCCTGAGTCTCTGGCACCCCGGAAAATAGCGTGTCCACGGAGCCGGACGCGGACACGCTTGGCTATTATCCCCTTACCTAACCCTAACCCCTAACCCTAACCCTAACCCTAACCCACCCACAGACACACACACACACTCATTTATTTATTTTAATAAATATCAATAACTATGTCATTGACGTGTCTTTTTTCTCCCATGTCCCTCTCTCTCTCATTGCAGGCATCTCTGACTCCAGAACTGAAGGAGTTATTATTATCTGACTTATCATCATTATTATTATTATTATTAACAACAATACTTAATTAATTATTATATGAATTGTTGCTGCTATCATTAATAATCAATAACTTCTTTACACTGTTATTGTTTAAATTTTAACTAGTCAGAGCTGATACCTGATGTTGCTCAAGTGTTCCGGTCTCTCTCGCCTCCTCCTCACCACTGTTTCTCTGCTCTCCCCAACCAGTAGAGGCAGATGACCATCCACATTGAACCTGGTTCTGCTAGAGGTGTCTCCCTGTAAGTGAGGTAGTTTTTACTCTTCACAGTTGCCAAAGTGCTTGCTGATTGTGGGAACTGTTAGGTTTCTCTATATTAAGCAAGATTTTAAGGTCTTGACCTTCTATGTAAAGTTCCTTGAGATAATATATATTATCATTTGGCGCTATACAAATAAAATTGAATTGAATTGAATAGGTGATGGGAAAATAATAACAATAATTAATTGAGCAGTAGTATCGCAATATATTCAGTAAACTGTACAAAAATAATAATATGTTTTTTCTTCTTTCATGAACATATTTTCCACTTCATATTATGCACACATAAAATTAACAAAACATTCATAGCATCTGTAAACAATACTATATAACAACACTCAAGCATACTATCTATATAACAACAGATCTGAACTGTGTTTGTTCTCAAGTGGGTTGTTTTATACATTTTTAATAACGTTATACGGATCACATTATAGCGTGACATGTTTCTGGTTAAGATTAAAAGTATGCTGACAGAAATTTCATGCGTGCCCCTTTAAGGGACTAGTGACACTACAGGCAGGGCCTGCGTGATGCTGCAGCAGAGACCTGATGGAGAGAGCAGAGGATAAAATGGAGAAAAACGAGCTTTAATAAGCAGAAAAAGAGTGAAAAAAGTTGATTTAGCAGTTGAAAAATATAACTTACCTGGTCGGGAACTGACGGGGATTTTATGAGAACTAAGTCACACTGGTTTTGGTGAGTTTTGTTTTTATTTTCTTGCAATTTTGCTGCGTTGTACCTTTTTAGCGGAAAGCTAATGCTAAACGTAGCTATTCACAAGGAAATGCTCCGTCATAACCTGTTTATCAGTAAATTTTTTGGGTTTATGAAGACTGTGAATGTTACAAAAGTGTCTGTAAGCTGTATAAATGAAAGGTATGCGCTGTAGTTTGTGTGGGAGACGGAGCCGTGAGTTGAAAGAGACCGCTCCGCTGCCATTTTGAGACGAAAAAACACCGTAGCAGTAACGTTACAAGTCAGAAACTGTGAAACATTTATTTGTGTGATTTGAGGATTTAAAAAGAGATTATTTGTGTTTATGACCTGTTACACAGGTCAGGTTTTTTGCTCGGTTTGAAGCTGGGTCGGAGCAAGGACTGTGCACACACAGACGGGATTCAAGATGGCGAGCCAGACCCAGACCTTCACCTTCAACTCATCTACTCCTTCGCGCTAGTGAGGAAATCTTCGGCTTATGGTGACTCGCCGCCAGAGTGGTAGGAGTATCAGGAACTAGTTTGATCTGAACTGATTGATTTATTATTATTTTCGGACTAAATCGAACTGAAACTTTTCATTGAACCGAACACTTGAACTCATGTTGAACTCGATTCGAAAGTGTCATACTTTTATTTGCATGTTGAGTTCATATTTTCTGAGTGTGATTGGAAATGATTGTGGTCCACTTTGATTTGATTATGTAACTGAAGGTATTCTCTTACATTTAAAAGAAAGGGAAAAAAGAGTTAACTCAGGAGGAAAAATTCTAAAAATAGATGCAACCTAGGAGAAAAAAGACTGGTTTAACTTAACTTAGATTAGCTTTACTGAAATAAACTAGGAGAACTAAAGAACGAAAGGAAAGAGTGAAATACTCTTTTCAATTATACTTGCCTTAGTATTAGGAACCTGCAGGGTATTTGTTTTGTTTTCTGTACTGTATTTTATATGTGTGTTTTGCATTCAGTAAATTGCCGGCCTTTTGTACTTAGAGCAACGGTCTCTGGTGTGATTATTCTTGCTTCCCACTCCTTAGAACCTAGAACTGGTCCAGTGGCGCAGTAAGTGGGGTGATACCGGTGCTACAAATTCAATTCAATTTTATTTGTATAGCGCCAAATGATAATATACATTATCTCAAGGAGCTTTACATAGAAGGTCAAGACATTAAAATATTGTTTGATATAGAGAAACCTAACAGTTCCCACAATGAGCAAGCACTTTGGTGACTGTGAAGAGTAAAAACTCCCTCACTTACAGGGAGAAACCTCTAGCAGAACCAGGTTCAATGTGGACGGTCATCTGCCTCTACTGGTTGGGGTGAGCAGAGAAAAATGGGGAGAGAAGAGAAACAGTGGGGAGGGGGAGGCGAGAGACCGGAACACTTGAGCACCATCAGGTATCAGCTCTGACTAGTTAAAATGTAAACGATAACAGTGTAAAGAAGTTATTGATTATTAATGATAGCAGCAACAATTCATATAATAATTAATTAAGTATTGTGGAGAAGTGCTCTGTGGATGATGGGAGTTTCCCCAGCAGTCTAGACCTATAGCAGCTTAAGGGATGGTTCAGGACTCACCTGATCCAGCCAGGCTTTATCAAAAAGGAATGTTTTAAGTTTAACTTTAAATGCACAGAAGGTGTCTGCCTGGTAGCTGAATGCTCTACCTCATGTTCTACTCTTACAGACTCTTGGAACCACACGAGAGCCTGTGTTTTGGGAACGAAAACACCTACTGTCTTCACCTACTGTAGATGGTTGAGAGAGAGTCTGAGCCAGGGACAGTAAATATGGTTGAGGTTCCATCAATAAGGTGAGTAATTAAAAATGTGATACCTTACAATATACTGTGATGTAAACTGTGTTCTGAGAATGTTTTGGAAATCTGTGGGGATTTATGTAGGTAACATTAATTTGACAACCTTTACCATTTCTATTGGGGAGCCAATTTCACGGCTATGCTCAGTATCAAATTCTAAATCCACATTAAAAAATTGGGGGGTAAAAAAAATGAAAAGATGAGGAGGGCAGTTGATTTTCATGTGATTTTTACTATGTTGTAGACTGGTTTGTTTTAAATGTCCCCAGGCAAAATGGAACGTGCGTAACTTGTAGGTACTACAGTACCAGTATAGTGCCTGGAAAAGATAATATTGGTTACATGCATGATGCCTCGAGCTGCAACTGACAAGTAACACAGAAAGTGAGGGTAAACAAATGCACGTAAGAGGCATTGTCATCATCCACAGGGTCTTCTCCTGTGTCTTTTCACTCTGTAATGTGTATACTGATGACTGCCGCAGCTGGCATGACAACAGATTACTTTTCAAATTTGCTGATGACTCTGTGACAGTCAGTCTCCTCCATGCGGATGAGAACAGCCATGGTCCCATTGTGGATTGCGAATCTGTATTGTTGTGACTGCCTTTTTACTACTAAATGTGACAAAAACCAAGGACATGAGTTTTAGGCATCAGCCCTCAAACTCTCAGAGTACTATCATCAAGGGGCAGGTGGTAGACTTTGTAAAGAACTACGGTACAAGTACCATGGGATGATTATTAACTATGATCTCTCTGATGACTATGTCCCTGATGATGGCTGTTTGTATTACGGATAGCATGTGGCTGATCCTTTATTCAGTAGAACATGTAGTAACATGTCCATGTTCCATGCTGTTTATTTAAAAATAATTTACTTGTCTTCTTGTACAATGCTCAATGATATAGATATCCATTCCAGATTTCTGCATCATACCTTGGAATTGTATCCATAATTAATTATGAAAATAAATCCAGTTTATGATTTGTGATATATGACAATTTGATTCTGACTGATCATAATTCAAGGTCAGCTTTAATTTGCCTCAATTCAAGATACCTTAAATTAAGTTTAAAGTTAGAATGTCATTGTGGAAATCCTGAACTAGAATTGTGACTAATGAAGCATTGTGTTAGTTCATGCAGGACACGGAGTCATGTGCTCAGCTATACCGATAGGTTTATGGGTGCTCGTCAGTCACCCACCAATCACAGCCCATTCTCTCACCAAAGCGGTCCCTTTAAATACGACCTCATCCTCACTGATCCCTGCGAAGCTCTAACACTTTTAGCACTGTAATGGAAATTTTACATTCGTGTATGTATAATTGCATAAACAGACATGTATGTGGAGGACTGACCAAATGGTTGATTGTTCATCTAAAAGGGCAACTTTAAGGTTTACTGTGGTGGCTTAAGAGACTTGAGTTTAATGGCCTCGAGAAACCACAACTTTATGGTATCTCGTATCTCTGATTGGGATCAAACAACTGGGATCTCACAGGGGGGGAGTCATCCACAGAACATGTAAACAAAAGGACAGGATGTCTCCTCCACTGAGTGAAAATACAGAAGGGTAATATATACCTTTGCATGCTTAGTGGGAGGGGGCTGTGAGTTATAAGAACACAGATTCTCCTATGTTCTTTGCTCATTTGTGCATGTCAATCAGGTGATGTGTACTAATGAGTCCATCTGCAGATGGTGAATTAAACTTAAAAAAAGAAGTGTTTGACTTTGTGCTTGTTTCACAGAAACTGCCACCACAGCACCGAGTCCAAACACGGTTGTGGTAAATCATCTTAAACAAAAGTACCTTGCCTGCTACGCCCACTGGGCGCTCTGCATATGTCCCCTGTTTTATCTCAGCACACTGCTCGGCTAACCAGGGAACATCCAAAGAATGGAGCCTTCAGCGCCAATCATAACTGTGTCCCCATTTGCAACAAATGGGTAAAGCATGACAAAGGGTTCCTGACTGAACTCGGAATTAAATGGTTAATATCTGAAACTATAATAGTTCAACTGAATTGTAGATATCTAATGTCATTTTAATTCTACCATTACCTGTCTTGACATGTACTGTAGATGCTTGAGAGAGTGTCTGAGCCAGGGACAGTAGACATCACTGAGGTTCCATCAATAATGTGAGTATTGAAACACATGATATTTTACAATATACTGTGATGCAGATTCTCAGAAAGTTACAGAAATTTGTGGGGAAAAATTGTTTGCAGATGCTATGAATGTCGTGTTAATTTCTGACACTCAGTTCACATTTATAGAGTTGGCTTGTTTTGTCAAGAAATCATCCATGTAAATTAAAAGAACATGGAACAAATTATTTATCATGTATTGCTATATTTATTTCTTTACCATTTTCACTTTCAGTGTGGCCAGAGGCATTATGTTTTCAGCTTATCCATCCATCTGTCTGTCCCATTCATGTGAAAGCGATATCTCATGAACAACTACATCATGTAAGTCAAAGGTCGAAAGGTCAAGCTCACTTGACTTTGCATTGTTTTGAATACAAAGGAAATATCATTACATGTGGCACAAACATTCACTTGGCCTCAATGATGACTTGAATAGAATTCAGTTGTCAAAGATCAAATGGCAAGGTCACTAGGACCTCACAAAGCACACTTCTTGCCTTGTAAATGCGATACGCGCAGTACCTCAAAGTAATGGTTAATATTTACCAGTGTGTTAGGTGAATGTGTATATGTGCTCAGGAAACAATTTGTAATACAGTCTGTTCATGTAGCGTGAAGTAATATTGATAATTACATGACGACGATTAAGTTAACATAAGGCACATCAATCTCCTGCAATGCTAACTGTGCGCTGTCTGTGGAATAGTAGTACACCGTGGCTGTGGAAAAACTATGTGACTAGTGTTGTTGCAAGCAGTCTATTTTAAATTGATTTTTTCAGAAATAATTGCGTTACTGAGTGTACTGTTCTAAATTGTGAGTTGCAATATATTATCAGTATATTAGAAGTAAGCCGAGTTAAAGAATATTTTGTGAAATGCTATATTTGTTTATCTTACATGCTTATGTTTACTTTATTACTGGTATCCAAAGTTGTTTAATGAATGCAGGTGCTAGGTCACAGATTAGACATGTTAAATGTCTGTTTGGATGTACATTGTCTATAGTAATATTTCAGTATAGTCTATTGACGTATGTAATATTTCAGTTCTGTAGATATTCAGCAGTAATTGTACACATTGTGGCATTTGTATTTACAGTAGGTGGTTACCCTGATAATGAGTCATAATACACATGATCTGAGAAAAGTATGTGTCCATTTATCGTTCATTCAAATACTCCCTTTTTCAGGTATTTTACACTAGAAAAACAGCTTCCGGCTATGGCGACCTGAATGTAGTTGTGCTTCCTGGGTCCCAGGGGGAACCTCTACTTAAAACTTGGGGCCCCTGGGTGGTTTTGGGCTCGAACTGAGGTAGGAGGTAGGTGGAAAAAATTTGATCTTTTGACCTGCAACACCCAGAGCTTTAATAACACATAGGGAGCCTTCTGGGGTGAGAGGAGAGGCAGTGTGCAAAATGTCAGAGCTCTAGCTGGTCAGGGGCCCAAACTGCGAATCTTTGATATCATCTACATTTGCCACTGCCTGTTTATATCTTTGAATGACTTCTATTTTTGATATTTTATATTTCATGTTGAATGCTGTTTGCACCGGGGATAAGAGGGAAACGCTATTTCAATTCTCTGTATTTCCTGCACATATGTCATTATTGATCATAAAGTTGACTTGACTTGAACACTGATAAAGTTGATTCAAGATGTTGAATCTAGGAAAAACTGTTGTGATCCGTGGTCAATGACCTCCATCTAGTGGACGAAAAAAACCATTGCACCCACTTTATCAAGTCACAATCCCCATTATTCCTACACTCACAAACCATTAAAAAGCAATGATTTCGAGTGCAAATCCAATGGAAATGCAGTCAGTGGAAACCAAAGACTATTGTTAGCAGTAGTCAAGTGTTTTAGTGTTTCATCTTGGACACTGCCTTTGTTATTTGTCTGTAGCCATGTCCAAACTCTTCCACAAAGGGCCGAGTGGCTGAATGTTTTCTTGCCAATTCAAGATTCAACAATTTTTACTGTCAAATACACACAAGAACACACACGTTCCCCTGTGAATTGAAATTCTTGTGCTGTCCTTTCTGGAATACCAGGGGACCAAAATTGACATTCAAATACAATATTTACATCAAATACAATGAGAATATGAAACATGTTTAAGAGTAAGGTGAAAACAAGGGTAATGAGGTGAGTAGGGTGAGTATTGTGCAAAACTGAGCAGTGCAAATGTATGCAATGTAAATGTAAACAGTACAATTGGAAATAGTTTAATAATGGAGCTAGCTCTCCTGTGAACCCTGCCTGCGGTGGTAAATGCTCTGCAGAGAGGGCAGTGAGTTCTTGATGATTTTTTCTGCTGTCTTCGCCACTCTCTGCAGGCGTTTGCGGTCCATAGTAGATGTGCTGTCGTACCACACGGTGATGCAGCTGGTCAATATGCTCTCAATGATGCAGCTGTAGAAGTTGCTGAGGATCTTAGGAGTCATCCCAAACTTCCTCAGCCTCCTCAGGAAGTACAGCCGCTGTTGAGCCTTCATGACTAGCTGTGTGGTGTTTAATGTCCAGGTGAGGTCCTCACTGAAGTGGACCCCGAGGTATTTAAAGCTGAAATGAATGAAGCAGCAGCAGCACAACAGACACATATTACTACTATATTATTATTACTTTGGCTACCCCCCCATTTTCAGGGGTGCTCTTTCCGTTGGTGGCAGTGCCCGGCAGCTATGACCTTCGGTCCCTGAGATATTCAGGGAAAACACTCCCCATTATAAGCGAATGGGATGGTCAGTAGTGAAAGTTTCACCAAGTGTGGAGGCCCAAATCGTTCCTCCAGAATAGTGATAGGAGCATGTTTCAGGTCATTTGTAGTCTTGGTGGTGGTGGTTTATAGTGGTGGATTTGTTTTGGAGAGCATCACATTTATATTTGTACTGTAATTCTGTTCATACTACCATAATTATATTCCACTGATAATTCTGTTTATATTTATACTGTTCATCCTGCCATATCTGCCATATTTATACTCTTGATATGGTCTAGATTTGACACTGCCTCTGTGTGGCACAAAGCAACTGGAAACAGTGGCTCTGCCTGCACAAAAGCACTGGAGATGACGAAAGAAGCTTCGAGCCACTTTGTGAAGAAAGGTTCATCTTCTGAACTAAAGTTGCAATTTTAAGCTTCTCTCGCCATCTCCAATGCTTTTGTGCACGCAGAGCCACTGTTTTCAGCTGTTTTGTGCACACAGAGCCACTTTATGAATAAATCACATGATGACCAGTGGAGAGACCTTGGACCATCATTTCAGACAGTCAGTGACTGGCATTTAACCATGACGCCTGATCTATTCACCTTGCATGAATGCTTTCAGTTTCAAATTTTCTCCAAATCAGTGTTTTCCTGCCACACGATCATTGTATGTGGTTGATGACTATCTCCATTCTCATATCATGTTGTCAAACCAATCAGATGTTCTCCTGCTTGTAGACTTGCCAGAAATGCTGTGGGCAAAGGACAAATACGATGTGGGCCTCATCAGAAACTGTGACCCAGTTACAATTACCCCAAAATCTGAATATCGACCATGTAAACAATGGTACCCAGTCAGACAGGAAGTTGTGGATAGGATACGCCCTGTTTTTGCATCTCTCTTGCAGGCTGGTGTAATTATCCCCTGCCCTGATTCGCCAGTCCATACTCCACTGTTTCCAGTTAAGAAAATCAGAGTGTTGTATATTGGGGTAGCGATGATGTGAAGATGATGAAGGAATCGCCGATTGACACCGTTTGATTGTTTGAAAGGTTTATTACAAAAAGTTCAGCATCAATACAAGCACTGCAATCTGCCTGGAGAGAGATCTGGGGCCAATGTGAATCTCTTCTCCCTAACAGCTTCAACTCCCTGTTTATATAGGAGAGTTGTTTTTGTGAATCTAAAGAAAACACATCTGGCTTTCATCCAGCCCACCTCATCTGTTTGGTAACAGGGAGGGAAAGGCACCAGCTCAAATTTAGGGTGACAGTTTAAGCCGTGACCTAATGCATTAATGTATACATTCAGTTTTTCTCAGAAAACCTAAACTTATAGGCCTCTGAATTCCTCAGGACCTATGGGCCTCAAACTCAGAGATCAGCTTCCTTTAAAGAGAACACAACACATGACATTTCAG
Organism: Paralichthys olivaceus; assembly: GCF_024713975.1. Classification (NCBI taxonomy): domain Eukaryota; kingdom Metazoa; phylum Chordata; class Actinopteri; order Pleuronectiformes; family Paralichthyidae; genus Paralichthys; species Paralichthys olivaceus. The sequence goes on from NC_091116.1 coordinate 1,122,383, forward strand.
ACACCACAAGAGATAAAGGTCAACCTATTGAGTGGTGATTTGTGCAGGATTTGAAGGCTGTGAATGACGCTGTAATTGCTCGATCACCCATTGTTCCCAACCCGTACACGTTGCTTTCCCTAATTCCGCCTGATGCAGAGTGGTTTTCGGTTGTAGATTTATCCGATGCTTTTTTTAAACGTTCCTGTCCACAAGGACAGCCAGTACTGGTTTGCTTTTAACTTTGAAAACAAGGCCTACACATTCAGACGCCTTTGTCGAGGCTACTGTGAGCCTACTTCTCTGCTAAACTTGACCCAGTGGCAGCTGGCCCTCCACAAAGCTTGTGTGCAGTGGCCGCCTGTGAAAAAGCAGTTCTTGCCTCACGTGACATCGTAGGCTACTCTGACTTGACACTTCTTGTTACTCATGCTGTGTCTCTCATTCTCACAGAACAGAAGACCTCACATCTTTCTGCTGCTAGCTGTTCTTCTTGATATGCCCAACATCACAGTGAAACGCTGTTCAACCTTGAATCCAGCCACGCTTCTCCCGCTTCCAGATGACGGGTGGAGAACACAACTGTGTTGCTGAACTACAAGTCCAGTGTTCACCACAACCTGACCTTTCTGATGAACTATGACTTGATTCTGTATGTAAATGGGTCCGCCTCACGTGAACCCGGTCTCTGGTACTAACTTTGTTGGTTTTTCTGTCTATTCTGATAGTGACATTCTCTTCTCTGGTCCTTTTCCTCATCACCTCTCAGCCCAGGCAGCAGAACTCATTGTGCTCACTGAAAGCATGCAAATTGGCTACTGGTAAAACACTCACAGTTTACAAAGACTCCGGATATGCATTTGGTTTCACTCATGATTTTGGTGCTCTCTGCAGGCACAGGTAATTTTTGGTTGTTCACCATGGCCTCACCATTAGAAGGTAAATCTCACTGCTTAGTGATGGTCAACATGTGGTCAAAATGGGTTGAAGCCTTTCCTGCTTCAAAACAAACTGCAAGTGTAGTCACCAAAGCACTGTTACAAGACATCATTCCACAATGGGGGATTCCTAGCAGAATCTAAAGTGACAAAGCTGTCAAACAACTCAGCTCTCATCTAGGAATGGATGTGCGAACACACTGTGCATATCATCCAGCCAGTGGCGGAGCTTTGGAACGAGAAAATGCACACTCAAAACGAAGCTCGCAAAGTGCTGTGAAGACAGAGGTCTCACATGGACAAAGGTCCTGCCTCTGGTGCTGATGTATATGAGGATGAGAAAACGAACCAGGTCTAACCTTTCACCTTATGAGATTCTTTTTGCAACTCCTCCCCACATTGGTGCGGGTCTTTCACCCTCTCCACTTCCCGCCACAGACTTGTGTGATATGCATGATATGTTGTCCTATTGTTCTAACCTGACTAATGCTCTTTCAGACATCAGGAAACAGGTGACATCTTCCCTTCCTCATCCAGTGACTGAACCACTTCACGACCCCCGTCCAGGCGACTTCGTGGTGGTCAAAGACTTTCGGAGAAAGAACTGGCGCTCACTCATGTGGCAAGGCCCCTACCAGGTGCTACTCACAACCCACACTGCAGTGCTGAGAGAGCCACCTGGATCCACACTAACCATTGCAAAGGAGTACTGGCTCCATCTGAACAGCTGACGCCTCCAGCTGAAACCACACACACTGATACTCCCACAGGTTGAGAATCACAGAGAGTGTCGTGTGATTAGCACATGAGCGTTCTGCCACAACAGTTGTCTCTTATGTTTCCTGTTTACCTGACTGTATAAAACCTTCTTCTTTCCCTATTCGGAGTTGTTCCACTCTGAGCATTCATGCTAAGTGTGAAACCCTCTGCAGAGCTTTCTATTAAATGACCTAAAGACAACTGTCTGAGAAACTCTTTATTTTACATCTCAAGATAAATTTCCACCACAAGTGTAACCACCTACTGTAAATACAAATGCCACAATGTGAAATTACAAGTGCAATAAGTACAAACATTTTTTTTTTACATAAAGAGTAATTGACGTTTGGAAAGAATTCAATCCTAAGGGAAGACTATACATTTTTCTCAGCACCACATCAAATATACTCCAGGATAGATAATTTTTTCATGTTCAGTTAGGACAGTTATAGGATCGAAAATTGTGAAATTGGAGTGAGAGACATATCAGACCATAGTCCTGTATATATGACTCTGGCTATGTCAAGAGAACAAAAATCAACACTTTGGAGGCTAAATATAAATGTATTAAAAGGACAAATGAAGGAAGAGTTTATTAAAGAAATTCAGTTATATGTGAGGGAGAATGATAATGGTGAGGTGTCTCCCTCGGTGCTGTGGGACGCGTGTAAAGCTGTGATTAGAGGACAACGAATTGCTAAATCAACATACTTGAAAAGGCAAACACAGGAAAAACTCAATAAATTAGAATCAGAGCTTAAAAAATTGGAAAAAGAACATAAAAAAAATGTGGACGAGCGAATAAACCAAAATATCAAAAGAGTTAGAACAGAGGTAAATGACATCTCAGGACAAGAGATTCAAAAAAAGCTGTTGTACATGAAACAGCGATAGTATGACGTGGGAAGTAAATCTACAAAATTGCTGGGCTACAGATTAAAAAGGCATAGGGGCTCAGCTACAAATCTACCAAAATATAAGACAGAAGAGATACATACATGTTTTGAAACATATTATAAGAATCTATATTCCCAACCAAAAATAAATAATAAACATCAGATAGCCACATGGCTGGATTCCTTAAATTTACACAGGGTGGCAGAGGACCAGAATTCAGCTCTGATAAAGGAAATCACAGCAGAAGAAATAAAATGATAAAAAAATAAAATGAAATACTTGTTCTACTACTACTACTACTACTACTTATGGTGAGTATACTGATGACATGATGCTATTGTGATTGTTAATAACAGTATGTAACAATAATACTATATAATGATAATATTTATAATAATATAGTAGAAATATGTGTTGTGCTTCTGCTGCTGCTTCATTGGAAAAAAAAACATTCAGCCACTCGGCCCTGTCCAAGATGAAACACTAAAACACTTGACTTCGGCTAACAATAGTCTTTGGCTTCCACTGACTGCATTTCCATTGGATTTGCACTCAAAATCACTGCTTTTTAATGCTTTGTGAGTGTGGGAATCATGGGGATTGTGACTTGATCAGGTGGGTGCAATGGTTTTTTTTGTCCACCAGATGGAGGTCATTGACCACTGATCACAACAGTTTTTTCAAGCTTCAACATCTTGAATCAACTTTATCAGTCTTCAAGTCAAGTCAACTTGTCACTTACAGAGGAAATACAGAGAATTGAAATAGTGTTTCCCTCTTCCCGCACATGATTTATTATTATTATTATTATTATTATCATTGTTATTATCATTACTATTACTATTATTTATCCAATTTAATTTAAATCAATTGAAACAATTCCTAAAAAAGTTAGACATTTTTTTAAACAAAATCACTTTCCTCACTTCACTTCCCTCATGAAAGTGAGGGAATAGGGGGAGGCAGAGTTCACAGCCCGAACAGGCGGGGGAGGGCTTAGCCCGGCCGGCTTCTCTCCCTGACTCTGCGCCCCTTATTATATGAATGGTATAAAAAAATATGAAAAGGAGGATTCTAAACCAAATCACTTTTATGAATACTTTTTTTTTTTAAATAAACGAATGAATTAATAAGGAGATATTTTAAATTTTATTCCTAATTCTATTTTACAACTCAAACTACATTATAAACAATATTTTACATACAACAACAAGTTTTAAACTTGTACAAAATAACGTTTTCCTCTGATTGCCTCCACTACTCCCAAAGGATCATGGGAGTTGATTAAATAATGAATTTTTCTCCATTCATTTCCCTTATATCAACCACCAATCCTCAAAAAAAGTTGGAATCATAAACAAATTACTATCCCAATAAGGATTTCCCTAAAATTAAAAAAAATATTTTAAAACATACTCAGAAATTTCAATTACTTATGAATTTTTTACAACTTTAAAATAAATTTTTCTCCTTAAAATACACATCCCACTCTCAAACAATGAGAATTAAACTTTACAAATATATTTTATCCACTAATTAACCAAAAAATGGTAAATACACTGAGATTCTCAGACGTTTTGTTTTAACCACGATAAATAGGAACACGTGTGAGCAAGACTTCCCCCCAAAATACATTACAAAACACAATAGAATGAAATACCACAATAAAATGAAATACTTGTTCTACTACTACTACTACTACTACTACTACTACTTATGGTGAGTATACTGATGACATGATGCTATTGTGATTGTTAATAACAGTATGTAACAATAATACTATATAATGATAATATTTATAATAATATAGTAGAAATATGTGTTCTGCTTCTGCTGCTGCTTCATTGGAAAAAAAAACATTCAGCCACTCGGCCCTGTCCAAGATGAAACACTAAAACACTTGACTTCGGCTAACAATAGTCTTTGGCTTCCACTGACTGCATTTCCATTGGATTTGCACTCAAAATCACTGCTTTTTAATGCTTTGTGAGTGTGGGAATCATGGGGATTGTGACTTGATCAGGTGGGTGCAATGGTTTTTTTTGTCCACCAGATGGAGGTCATTGACCACTGATCACAACAGTTTTTTCAAGCTTCAACATCTTGAATCAACTTTATCAGTCTTCAAGTCAAGTCAACTTGTCACTTACAGAGGAAATACAGAGAATTGAAATAGTGTTTCCCTCTTCCCGCACATGATTTATTATTATTATTATTATTATTATCATTGTTATTATCATTACTATTACTATTATTTATCCAATTTAATTTAAATCAATTGAAACAATTCCTAAAAAAGTTAGACATTTTTTTAAACAAAATCACTTTCCTCACTTCTCTTCCCTCATGAAAGTGAGGGAATAGGGGGAGGCAGAGTTCACAGCCCGAACAGGCGGGGGAGGGCTTAGCCCGGCCGGCTTCTCTCCCTGACTCTGCGCCCCTTATTATATGAATGGTATAAAAAAATATGAAAAGGAGGATTCTAAACCAAATCACTTTTATGAATACTTTTTTTTTTTAAATAAACGAATGAATTAATAAGGAGATATTTTAAATTTTATTCCTAATTCTATTTTACAACTCAAACTACATTATAAACAATATTTTACATACAACAACAAGTTTTAAACTTGTACAAAATAACGTTTTCCTCTGATTGCCTCCACTACTCCCAAAGGATCATGGGAGTTGATTAAATAATGAATTTTTCTCCATTCATTTCCCTTATATCAACCACCAATCCTCAAAAAAAGTTGGAATCATAAACAAATTACTATCCCAATAAGGATTTCCCTAAAATTAAAAAAAATATTTTAAAACATACTCAGAAATTTCAATTACTTATGAATTTTTTACAACTTTAAAATAATTTTTTCTCCTTAAAATACACATCCCACTCTCAAACAATGAGAATTAAACTTTACAAATATATTTTATCCACTAATTAACCAAAAAATGGTAAATACACTGAGATTCTCAGACGTTTTGTTTTAACCACGATAAATAGGAACACGTGTGAGCAAGACTTCCCCCCAAAATACATTACAAAACACAATAGAATGAAATACCACAATAAAATGAAATACTTGTTCTACTACTACTACTACTACTACTACTACTTATGGTGAGTATACTGATGACATGATGCTATTGTGATTGTTAATAACAGTATGTAACAATAATACTATATAATGATAATATTTATAATAATATAGTAGAAATATGTGTTGTGCTTCTGCTGCTGCTTCATTGGAAAAAAAACATTCAGCCACTCGGCCCTGTCCAAGATGAAACACTAAAACACTTGACTTCGGCTAACAATAGTCTTTGGCTTCCACTGACTGCATTTCCATTGGATTTGCCCTCAAAATCACTGCTTTTTAATGCTTTGTGAGTATGGGAAACATGGGGATTGTGACTTGATCAGGTGGGTGCAATGGTTTTTTTTGTCCACCAGATGGAGGTCATTGACCACTGATCACAACAGTTTTTTCAAGCTTCAACATCTTGAATCAACTTTATCAGTCTTCAAGTCAAGTCAACTTGTCACTTATCAATAATGCCATGTGTGCAGGAAATACAGAGAATTGAAATAGTGTTTCCCTCTTCCCGCACATTATTTTTTATTATTATTATTATTATTATTATTATTATTATCATTGTTATTATCATTACTATTACTATTATTTATCCAATTTAATTTAAATCAATTGAAACAATTCCTAAAAAAGTTAGACATTTTTTTAAACAAAATCACTTTCCTCACCTCGCTTCCCTCATGAAAGTGAGGGAGTAGGGGGAGGCAGAGTTCACAGCCCGAACAGGCGGGGGAGGGCTTAGCCCGGCCGGCTTCTCTCCCTGACTCTGCGCCCCTTATTATATGAATGGTATAAAAAAATATGAAAAGGAGGATTCTAAACCAAATCACTTTTATGAATGCTTTTTTTTTTTTAATAAACGAATGAATTAATAAGGAGATATTTTGAATTTTATTCCTAATTCTATTTTACAACTCAAACTACATTATAAACAATATTTTACATACAACAACAAGTTTTAAACTTGTACAAAATAACGTTTTCCTCTGATTGGCTCCACTACTCCCAAAGGATCATGGGAGTTGATTAAATAAAGAATTTTTCTCCATTCATTTCCCTTATATCAACCACCAATCCTCAAAAAAAGTTGGAATCATAAACAAATTACTATCCCAATAAGGATTTCCCTAAAATTAAAAAAAATATTTTAAAACATACTCAGAAATTTCAATTACTTATGAATTTTTTACAACTTTAAAATAATTTTTTCTCCTTAAAATACACATCCCACTCTCAAACAATGAGAATTAAACTTTACAAATATATTTTATCCACTAATTAACCAAAAAATGGTAAATACACTGAGATTCTCAGACGTTTTGTTTTAACCACGATAAATAGGAACACGTGTGAGCAAGACTTCCCCCCAAAATACATTACAAAACACAATAGAATGAAATACCACAATAAAATGAAATACTTGTTCTACTACTACTACTACTACTACTACTACTTATGGTGAGTATACTGATGACATGATGCTATTGTGATTGTTAATAACAGTATGTAACAATAATACTATATAATGATAATATTTATAATAATATAGTAGAAATATGTGTTGTGCTTCTGCTGCTGCTTCATTGGAAAAAAAACATTCAGCCACTCGGCCCTGTCCAAGATGAAACACTAAAACACTTGACTTCGGCTAACAATAGTCTTTGGCTTCCACTGACTGCATTTCCATTGGATTTGCCCTCAAAATCACTGCTTTTTAATGCTTTGTGAGTATGGGAAACATGGGGATTGTGACTTGATCAGGTGGGTGCAATGGTTTTTTTTGTCCACCAGATGGAGGTCATTGACCACTGATCACAACAGTTTTTTCAAGCTTCAACATCTTGAATCAACTTTATCAGTCTTCAAGTCAAGTCAACTTGTCACTTATCAATAATGCCATGTGTGCAGGAAATACAGAGAATTGAAATAGTGTTTCCCTCTTCCCGCACATTATTTTTTATTATTATTATTATTATTATTATTATCATTGTTATTATCATTACTATTACTATTATTTATCCAATTTAATTTAAATCAATTGAAACAATTCCTAAAAAAGTTAGACATTTTTTTAAACAAAATCACTTTCCTCACCTCGCTTCCCTCATGAAAGTGAGGGAGTAGGGGGAGGCAGAGTTCACAGCCCGAACAGGCGGGGGAGGGCTTAGCCCGGCCGGCTTCTCTCCCTGACTCTGCGCCCCTTATTATATGAATGGTATAAAAAAATATGAAAAGGAGGATTCTAAACCAAATCACTTTTATGAATGCTTTTTTTTTTTTAATAAACGAATGAATTAATAAGGAGATATTTTGAATTTTATTCCTAATTCTATTTTACAACTCAAACTACATTATAAACAATATTTTACATACAACAACAAGTTTTAAACTTGTACAAAATAACGTTTTCCTCTGATTGGCTCCACTACTCCCAAAGGATCATGGGAGTTGATTAAATAAAGAATTTTTCTCCATTCATTTCCCTTATATCAACCACCAATCCTCAAAAAAAGTTGGAATCATAAACAAATTACTGTCCCAATAAGGATTTCCCTAAAATTAAAAAAAATATTTTCAAACATACTCAGAAATTTCAATTACTTATGAATTTTTTACAACTTTAAAATAATTTTTTCTCCTTAAAATACACATCCCACTCTCAAACAATGAGAATTAAACTTTACAAATATATTTTATCCACTAATTAACCAAAAAATGGTAAATACACTGAGATTCTCAGACGTTTTGTTTTAACCACGATAAATAGGAACACGTGTGAGCAAGACTTCCCCCCCAAAATACATTACAAAACACAATAGAATGAAATACCACAATAAAATGAAATACTTGTTCTACTACTACTACTACTACTTATGGTGAGTATACTGATGACATGATGCTATTGTGATTGTTAATAACAGTATGTAACAATAATACTATATAATGATAATATTTATAATAATATAGTAGAAATATGTGTTGTGCTTCTGCTGCTGCTTCATTGGAGAAAAAAAAACATTCAGCCCCTCTGCCCTGTCCAAGATGAAACACTAAAACATTTGACTTCGGCTAACAATAGTCTTTGGCTTCCACTGACTGCATTTCCACTGGATTTGCACTCAAAATAACTGCTTTTTAATGCTTTGTGAGTGTGGGAATCATGGGGATTGTGACTTGATCAGGTGGATGCAATGGTTTTTTTTGTCCACCAGATTGAGGTCATTGACCACTGATCACAACAGTTTTTTCAAGCTTCAACATCTTGAATCAACTTTATCAGTGTTCAAGTCAAGTCAACTTTATGATCAATAATGCCATATGTGCAGGACATACAGAGAATTGAAATAGTGTTTCCCTCTTATCCCCGGTGATAACAAGAGTATAAATATTTCAGATATGGCGAGATGAACCAAATGAACGGTATAAATAGAAACAGAATTATCAGTGGAATATCAATAGAAATATGGCAATGTGAACAGAATTACAGTAAACATATAAATGAGATGCTCTCCAAAAAAAAATCCACCACTACAAACGTGCTCCTAACACTATTCTGGAGGAACAATTTGGACTTCCACACTTTTTCACTCCTGACCGTCCCCTATCATTATTATTTTCATTTATTGTTCACTTCATTTGTTGTTGTTGTTGCTGCTTTTTGGTGTGATGTTTTAAATCCATGTTTTATTTTGCTACACAGGACAACGCCTTGAATACATCGATTTTATTGCATTAATATACAATACATAATACAATCAAATGAAATACGACAATAGAATGAAATACAACAATAGAATGAAATACAACAATAGAATGAAATACTTGTACTTCTACTACTACTACTAATGGTAACCGTACTGATGACATGATGGTCGTGTGTTTGTTAACAACAGTATGTAATAATGTAATAATAACAACACACTTTGGATCTCTCTGTGTGTATGTAATTATAATAACACTATATAATAATCATATTTATAATAATATAGTAGTAATATGGGTCTGTTGTACTGCTGCTACTGCTGCTACATTCACTACTGACCGTCCCATTCGCTTATAATGGAGAGTGTTTTTCCCTGAATATCTCAGGGACCGAAGGTCGTAGCTGCCGGCCACTGCCACCAATGGAAAGAGCACCCCTGAAAATGGGGGGGTAGCCAAAGTCCTGAGTCTCTGGCACCCCGGAAAATAGCGTGTCCACGGAGCCGGACGCGGACACGCTTGGCTATTATCCCCTTACCTAACCCTAACCCCTAACCCTAACCCTAACCCTAACCCACCCACAGACACACACACACACTCATTTATTTATTTTAATAAATATCAATAACTATGTCATTGACGTGTCTTTTTTCTCCCATGTCCCTCTCTCTCTCATTGCAGGCATCTCTGACTCCAGAACTGAAGGAGTTATTATTATCTGACTTATCATCATTATTATTATTATTATTAACAACAATACTTAATTAATTATTATATGAATTGTTGCTGCTATCATTAATAATCAATAACTTCTTTACACTGTTATTGTTTAAATTTTAACTAGTCAGAGCTGATACCTGATGTTGCTCAAGTGTTCCGGTCTCTCTCGCCTCCTCCTCACCACTGTTTCTCTGCTCTCCCCAACCAGTAGAGGCAGATGACCATCCACATTGAACCTGGTTCTGCTAGAGGTGTCTCCCTGTAAGTGAGGTAGTTTTTACTCTTCACAGTTGCCAAAGTGCTTGCTGATTGTGGGAACTGTTAGGTTTCTCTATATTAAGCAAGATTTTAAGGTCTTGACCTTCTATGTAAAGTTCCTTGAGATAATATATATTATCATTTGGCGCTATACAAATAAAATTGAATTGAATTGAATAGGTGATGGGAAAATAATAACAATAATTAATTGAGCAGTAGTATCGCAATATATTCAGTAAACTGTACAAAAATAATAATATGTTTTTTCTTCTTTCATGAACATATTTTCCACTTCATATTATGCACACATAAAATTAACAAAACATTCATAGCATCTGTAAACAATACTATATAACAACACTCAAGCATACTATCTATATAACAACAGATCTGAACTGTGTTTGTTCTCAAGTGGGTTGTTTTATACATTTTTAATAACGTTATACGGATCACATTATAGCGTGACATGTTTCTGGTTAAGATTAAAAGTATGCTGACAGAAATTTCATGCGTGCCCCTTTAAGGGACTAGTGACACTACAGGCAGGGCCTGCGTGATGCTGCAGCAGAGACCTGATGGAGAGAGCAGAGGAGAAAATGGAGAAAAACGAGCTTTAATAAGCAGAAAAAGAGTGAAAAAAGTTGATTTAGCAGTTGAAAAATATAACTTACCTGGTCGGGAACTGACGGGGATTTTATGAGAACTAAGTCACACTGGTTTTGGTGAGTTTTGTTTTTATTTTCTTGCAATTTTGCTGCGTTGTACCTTTTTAGCGGAAAGCTAATGCTAAAAACGTAGCTATTCACAAGGAAATGCTCCGTCATAACCTGTTTATCAGTAAATTTTTTGGGTTTATGAAGACTGTGAATGTTACAAAAGTGTCTGTAAGCTGTATAAATGAAAGGTATGCGCTGTAGTTTGTGTGGGAGACGGAGCCGTGAGTTGAAAGAGACCGCTCCGCTGCCATTTTGAGACGAAAAAACACCGTAGCAGTAACGTTACAAGTCAGAAACTGTGAAACATTTATTTGTGTGATTTGAGGATTTAAAAAGAGATTATTTGTGTTTATGACCTGTTACACAGGTCAGGTTTTTTGCTCGGTTTGAAGCTGGGTCGGAGCAAGGACTGTGCACACACAGACGGGATTCAAGATGGCGAGCCAGACCCAGACCTTCACCTTCAACTCATCTACTCCTTCGCGCTAGTGAGGAAATCTTCGGCTTATGGTGACTCGCCGCCAGAGTGGTAGGAGTATCAGGAACTAGTTTGATCTGAACTGATTGATTTATTATTATTTTCGGACTAAATCGAACTGAAACTTTTCATTGAACCGAACACTTGAACTCATGTTGAACTCGATTCGAAAGTGTCATACTTTTATTTGCATGTTGAGTTCATATTTTCTGAGTGTGATTGGAAATGATTGTGGTCCACTTTGATTTGATTATGTAACTGAAGGTATTCTCTTACATTTAAAAGAAAGGGAAAAAAGAGTTAACTCAGGAGGAAAAATTCTAAAAATAGATGCAACCTAGGAGAAAAAAGACTGGTTTAACTTAACTTAGATTAGCTTTACTGAAATAAACTAGGAGAACTAAAGAACGAAAGGAAAGAGTGAAATACTCTTTTCAATTATACTTGCCTTAGTATTAGGAACCTGCAGGGTATTTGTTTTGTTTTCTGTACTGTATTTTATATGTGTGTTTTGCATTCAGTAAATTGCCGGCCTTTTGTACTTAGAGCAACGGTCTCTGGTGTGATTATTCTTGCTTCCCACTCCTTAGAACCTAGAACTGGTCCAGTGGCGCAGTAAGTGGGGTGATACCGGTGCTACAAATTCAATTCAATTTTATTTGTATAGCGCCAAATGATAATATACATTATCTCAAGGAGCTTTACATAGAAGGTCAAGACATTAAAATATTGTTTGATATAGAGAAACCTAACAGTTCCCACAATGAGCAAGCACTTTGGTGACTGTGAAGAGTAAAAACTCCCTCACTTACAGGGAGAAACCTCTAGCAGAACCAGGTTCAATGTGGACGGTCATCTGCCTCTACTGGTTGGGGTGAGCAGAGAAAAATGGGGAGAGAAGAGAAACAGTGGGGAGGGGGAGGCGAGAGACCGGAACACTTGAGCACCATCAGGTATCAGCTCTGACTAGTTAAAATGTAAACGATAACAGTGTAAAGAAGTTATTGATTATTAATGATAGCAGCAACAATTCATATAATAATTAATTAAGTATTGTGGAGAAGTGCTCTGTGGATGATGGGAGTTTCCCCAGCAGTCTAGACTAGCAGCTTAAGGGATGGTTCAGGACTCACCTGATCCAGCCAGGCTTTATCAAAAAGGAATGTTTTAAGTTTAACTTTAAATGCACAGAAGGTGTCTGCCTGGTAGCTGAATGCTCTACCTCATGTTCTACTCTTACAGACTCTTGGAACCACACGAGAGCCTGTGTTTTGGGAACGAAAACACCTACTGTCTTCACCTACTGTAGATGGTTGAGAGAGAGTCTGAGCCAGGGACAGTAAATATGGTTGAGGTTCCATCAATAAGGTGAGTAATTAAAAATGTGATACCTTACAATATACTGTGATGTAAACTGTGTTCTGAGAATGTTTTGGAAATCTGTGGGGATTTATGTAGGTAACATTAATTTGACAACCTTTACCATTTCTATTGGGGAGCCAATTTCACGGCTATGCTCAGTATCAAATTCTAAATCCACATTAAAAAATTGGGGGGTAAAAAAAATGAAAAGATGAGGAGGGCAGTTGATTTTCATGTGATTTTTACTATGTTGTAGACTGGTTTGTTTTAAATGTCCCCAGGCAAAATGGAACGTGCGTAACTTGTAGGTACTACAGTACCAGTATAGTGCCTGGAAAAGATAATATTGGTTACATGCATGATGCCTCGAGCTGCAACTGACAAGTAACTCAGAAAGTGAGGGTAAACAAATGCACGTAAGAGGCATTGTCATCATCCACAGGGTCTTCTCCTGTGTCTTTTCACTCTGTAATGTGTATACTGATGACTGCCGCAGCTGGCATGACAACAGATTACTTTTCAAATTTGCTGATGACTCTGTGACAGTCAGTCTCCTCCATGCGGATGAGAACAGCCATGGTCCCATTGTGGATTGCGAATCTGTATTGTTGTGACTGCATTTTTACTACTAAATGTGACAAAAACCAAGGACATGAGTTTTAGGCATCAGCCCTCAAACTCTCAGATTACTATCATCAAGGGGCAGGTGGTAGACTTTGTAAAGAACTACGGTACAAGTACCATGGGATGATTATTAACTATGATCTCTCTGATGACTATGTCCCTGATGATGGCTGTTTGTATTACGGATAGCATGTGGCTGATCCTTTATTCAGTAGAACATGTAGTAACATGTCCATGTTCCATGCTGTTTATTTAAAAATAATTTACTTGTCTTCTTGTACAATGCTCAATGATATAGATATCCATTCCAGATTTCTGCATCATACCTTGGAATTGTATCCATAATTAATTATGAAAATAAATCCAGTTTATGATTTGTGATATATGACAATTTGATTCTGACTGATCATAATTCAAGGTCAGCTTTAATTTGCCTCAATTCAAGATACCTTAAATTAAGTTTAAAGTTAGAATGTCATTGTGGAAATCCTGAACTAGAATTGTGACTAATGAAGCATTGTGTTAGTTCATGCAGGACACGGAGTCATGTGCTCAGCTATACCGATAGGTTTATGGGTGCTCGTCAGTCACCCACCAATCACAGCCCATTCTCTCACCAAAGCGGTCCCTTTAAATACGACCTCATCCTCACTGATCCCTGCGAAGCTCTAACACTTTTAGCACTGTAATGGAAATTTTACATTCGTGTATGTATAATTGCATAAACAGACATGTATGTGGAGGACTGACCAAATGGTTGATTGTTCATCTAAAAGGGCAACTTTAAGGTTTACTGTGGTGGCTTAAGAGACTTGAGTTTAATGGCCTCGAGAAACCACAACTTTATGGTATCTCGTATCTCTGATTGGGATCAAACAACTGGGATCTCACAGGGGGGGAGTCATCCACAGAACATGTAAACAAAAGGACAGGATGTCTCCTCCACTGAGTGAAAATACAGAAGGGTAATATATACCTTTGCATGCTTAGTGGGAGGGGGCTGTGAGTTATAAGAACACAGATTCTCCTATGTTCTTTGCTCATTTGTGCATGTCAATCAGGTGATGTGTACTAATGAGTCCATCTGCAGATGGTGAATTAAACTTAAAAAAAGAAGTGTTTGACTTTGTGCTTGTTTCACAGAAACTGCCACCACAGCACCGAGTCCAAACACGGTTGTGGTAAATCATCTTAAACAAAAGTACCTTGCCTGCTACGCCCACTGGGCGCTCTGCATATGTCCCCTGTTTTATCTCAGCACACTGCTCGGCTAACCAGGGAACATCCAAAGAATGGAGCCTTCAGCGCCAATCATAACTGTGTCCCCATTTGCAACAAATGGGTAAAGCATGACAAAGGGTTCCTGACTGAACTCGGAATTAAATGGTTAATATCTGAAACTATAATAGTTCAACTGAATTGTAGATATCTAATGTCATTTTAATTCTACCATTACCTGTCTTGACATGTACTGTAGATGCTTGAGAGAGTGTCTGAGCCAGGGACAGTAGACATCACTGAGGTTCCATCAATAATGTGAGTATTGAAACACATGATATTTTACAATATACTGTGATGCAGATTCTCAGAAAGTTACAGAAATTTGTGGGGAAAAATTGTTTGCAGATGCTATGAATGTCGTGTTAATTTCTGACACTCAGTTCACATTTATAGAGTTGGCTTGTTTTGTCAAGAAATCATCCATGTAAATTAAAAGAACATGGAACAAATTATTTATCATGTATTGCTATATTTATTTCTTTACCATTTTCACTTTCAGTGTGGCCAGAGGCATTATGTTTTCAGCTTATCCATCCATCTGTCTGTCCCATTCATGTGAAAGCGATATCTCATGAACAACTACATCATGTAAGTCAAAGGTCGAAAGGTCAAGCTCACTTGACTTTGCATTGTTTTGAATACAAAGGAAATATCATTACATGTGGCACAAACATTCACTTGGCCTCAATGATGACTTGAATAGAATTCAGTTGTCAAAGATCAAATGGCAAGGTCACTAGGACCTCACAAAGCACACTTCTTGCCTTGTAAATGCGATACGCGCAGTACCTCAAAGTAATGGTTAATATTTACCAGTGTGTTAGGTGAATGTGTATATGTGCTCAGGAAACAATTTGTAATACGGTCTGTTCATGTAGCGTGAAGTAATATTGATAATTACATGACGACGATTAAGTTAACATAAGGCACATCAATCTCCTGCAATGCTAACTGTGCGCTGTCTGTGGAATAGTAGTACACCGTGGCTGTGGAAAAACTATGTGACTAGTGTTGTTGCAAGCAGTCTATTTTAAATTGATTTTTTCAGAAATAATTGCGTTACTGAGTGTACTGTTCTAAATTGTGAGTTGCAATATATTATCAGTATATTAGAAGTAAGCCGAGTTAAAGAATATTTTGTGAAATGCTATATTTGTTTATCTTACATGCTTATGTTTACTTTATTACTGGTATCCAAAGTTGTTTAATGAATGCAGGTGCTAGGTCACAGATTAGACATGTTAAATGTCTGTTTGGATGTACATTGTCTATAGTAATATTTCAGTATAGTCTATTGACGTATGTAATATTTCAGTTCTGTAGATATTCAGCAGTAATTGTACACATTGTGGCATTTGTATTTACAGTAGGTGGTTACCCTGATAATGAGTCATAATACACATGATCTGAGAAAAGTATGTGTCCATTTATCGTTCATTCAAATACTCCCTTTTTCAGGTATTTTACACTAGAAAAACAGCTTCCGGCTATGGCGACCTGAATGTAGTTGTGCTTCCTGGGTCCCAGGGGGAACCTCTACTTAAAACTTGGGGCCCCTGGGTGGTTTTGGGCTCGAACTGAGGTAGGAGGTAGGTGGAAAAAATTTGATCTTTTGACCTGCAACACCCAGAGCTTTAATAACACATAGGGAGCCTTCTGGGGTGAGAGGAGAGGCAGTGTGCAAAATGTCAGAGCTCTAGCTGGTCAGGGGCCCAAACTGCGAATCTTTGATATCATCTACATTTGCCACTGCCTGTTTATATCTTTGAATGACTTCTATTTTTGATATTTTATATTTCATGTTGAATGCTGTTTGCACCGGGGATAAGAGGGAAACGCTATTTCAATTCTCTGTATTTCCTGCACATATGTCATTATTGATCATAAAGTTGACTTGACTTGAACACTGATAAAGTTGATTCAAGATGTTGAATCTAGGAAAAACTGTTGTGATCCGTGGTCAATGACCTCCATCTAGTGGACGAAAAAAACCATTGCACCCACTTTATCAAGTCACAATCCCCATTATTCCTACACTCACAAACCATTAAAAAGCAATGATTTCGAGTGCAAATCCAATGGAAATGCAGTCAGTGGAAACCAAAGACTATTGTTAGCAGTAGTCAAGTGTTTTAGTGTTTCATCTTGGACACTGCCTTTGTTATTTGTCTGTAGCCATGTCCAAACTCTTCCACAAAGGGCCGAGTGGCTGAATGTTTTCTTGCCAATTCAAGATTCAACAATTTTTACTGTCAAATACACACAAGAACACACACGTTCCCCTGTGAATTGAAATTCTTGTGCTGTCCTTTCTGGAATACCAGGGGACCAAAATTGACATTCAAATACAATATTTACATCAAATACAATGAGAATATGAAACATGTTTAAGAGTAAGGTGAAAACAAGGGTAATGAGGTGAGTAGGGTGAGTATTGTGCAAAACTGAGCAGTGCAAATGTATGCAATGTAAATGTAAACAGTACATTTGGAAATAGTTTAATAATGGAGCTAGCTCTCCTGTGAACCCTGCCTGCGGTGGTAAATGCTCTGCAGAGAGGGCAGTGAGTTCTTGATGATTTTTTCTGCTGTCTTCGCCACTCTCTGCAGGCGTTTGCGGTCCATAGTAGATGTGCTGTCGTACCACACGGTGATGCAGCTGGTCAATATGCTCTCAATGATGCAGCTGTAGAAGTTGCTGAGGATCTTAGGAGTCATCCCAAACTTCCTCAGCCTCCTCAGGAAGTACAGCCGCTGTTGAGCCTTCATGACTAGCTGTGTGGTGTTTAATGTCCAGGTGAGGTCCTCACTGAAGTGGACCCCGAGGTATTTAAAGCTGAAATGAATGAAGCAGCAGCAGCACAACAGACACATATTACTACTATATTATTATTACTTTGGCTACCCCCCCATTTTCAGGGGTGCTCTTTCCGTTGGTGGCAGTGCCCGGCAGCTATGACCTTCGGTCCCTGAGATATTCAGGGAAAACACTCCCCATTATAAGCGAATGGGATGGTCAGTAGTGAAAGTTTCACCAAGTGTGGAGGCCCAAATCGTTCCTCCAGAATAGTGATAGGAGCATGTTTCAGGTCATTTGTAGTCTTGGTGGTGGTGGTTTATAGTGGTGGATTTGTTTTGGAGAGCATCACATTTATATTTGTACTGTAATTCTGTTCATACTACCATAATTATATTCCACTGATAATTCTGTTTATATTTATACTGTTCATTCTGTTCATCCTGCCATATCTGCCATATTTATACTCTTGATATGGTCTAGATTTGACACTGCCTCTGTGTGGCACAAAACAACTGGAAACAGTGGCTCTGCCTGCACAAAAGCACTGGAGATGACGAAAGAAGCTTCGAGCCACTTTGTGAAGAAAGGTTCATCTTCTGAACTAAAGTTGCAATTTTAAGCTTCTCTCGCCATCTCCAATGCTTTTGTGCACGCAAAGCCACTGTTTTCAGCTGTTTTGTGCACACAGAGCCACTTTATGAATAAATCACATGATGACCAGTGGAGAGACCTTGGACCATCATTTCAGACAGTCAGTGACTGGCATTTAACCATGACGCCTGATCTATTCACCTTGCATGAATGCTTTCAGTTTCAAATTTTCTCCAAATCAGTGTTTTCCTGCCACACGATCATTGTATGTGGTTGATGACTATCTCCATTTTCATATCATGTTGTCAAACCAATCAGATGTTCTCCTGCTTGTAGACTTGCCAGAAATGCTGTGGGCAAAGGACAAATACGATGTGGGCCTCATCAGAAACTGTGACCCAGTTACAATTACCCCAAAATCTGAATATCGACCATGTAAACAATGGTACCCAGTCAGACAGGAAGCTGTGGATAGGATACGCCCTGTTTTTGCATCTCTCCTGCAGGCTGGTGTAATTATCCCCTGCCCTGATTCGCCAGTCCATACTCCACTGTTTCCAGTTAAGAAAATCAGAGTGTTGTATATTGGGGTAGCGATGATGTGAAGATGATGAAGGAATCGCCGATTGACACCGTTTGATTGTTTGAAAGGTTTATTACAAAAAGTTCAGCATCAATACAAGCACTGCAATCTGCCTGGAGAGAGATCTGGGGCCAATGTGAATCTCTTCTCCCTAACAGCTTCAACTCCCCGTTTATATAGGAGAGTTGTTTTTGTGAATCTAAAGAAAACACATCTGGCTTTCATCCAGCCCACCTCATCTGTTTGGTAACAGGGAGGGAAAGGCACCAGCTCAAATTTAGGGTGACAGTTTAAGCCGTGACCTAATGCATTAATGTATACATTCAGTTTTTCTCAGAAAACCTAAACTTATAGGCCTCTGAATCCCTCAGGACCTATGGGCCTCAAACTCAGAGATCAGCTTCCTTTAAAGAGAACACAACACATGACATTTCAGACACCACAAGAGATAAAGGTCAGCCTATTGAGTGGTGATTTGTGCAGGATTTGAAGGCTGTGAATGACGCTGTAATTGCTCGATCACCCATTGTTCCCAACCCGTACACGTTGCTTTCCCAAATTCCGCCTGATGCAGAGTGGTTTTCGGTTGTAGATTTATCCAATGCTTTTTTTTAAACGTTCCTGTCCACAAGGACAGCCAGTACTGGTTTGCTTTTAACTTTGAAAACAAGGCCTACACATTCAGACGCCTTTGTCGAGGCTACTGTGAGCCTACTTCTCTGCTAAACTTGACCCAGTGGCAGCTGGCCCTCCACAAAGCTTGTGTGCAGTGGCCGCCTGTGAAAAAGCAGTTCTTGCCTCACGTGACATCGTAGGCTACTCTGACTTGACACTTCTTGTTACTCATGCTGTGTCTCTCATTCTCACAGAACAGAAGACCTCACATCTTTCTGCTGCTAGCTGTTCTTCTTGATATGCCCAACATCACAGTGAAACGCTGTTCAACCTTGAATCCAGCCACGCTTCTCCCGCTTCCAGATGACGGGTGGAGAACACAACTGTGTTGCTGAACTACAAGTCCAGTGTTCACCACAACCTGACCTTTCTGATGAACTATGACTTGATTCTGTATGTAAATGGGTCCGCCTCACGTGAACCCGGTCTCTGGTACTAACTTTGTTGGTTTTTCTGTCTATTCTGATAGTGACATTCTCTTCTCTGGTCCTTTTCCTCATCACCTCTCAGCCCAGGCAGCAGAACTCATTGTGCTCACTGAAAGCATGCAAATTGGCTACTGGTAAAACACTCACAGTTTACAAAGACTCCGGATATGCATTTGGTTTCACTCATGATTTTGGTGCTCTCTGCAGGCACAGGTAATTTTTGGTTGTTCACCATGGCCTCACCATTAGAAGGTAAATCTCACTGCTTAGTGATGGTCAACATGTGGTCAAAATGGGTTGAAGCCTTTCCTGCTTCAAAACAAACTGCAAGTGTAGTCACCAAAGCACTGTTACAAGACATCATTCCACAATGGGGGATTCCTAGCAGAATCTAAAGTGACAAAGCTGTCAAACAACTCAGCTCTCATCTAGGAATGGATGTGCGAACACACTGTGCATATCATCCAGCCAGTGGCGGAGCTTTGGAACGAGAAAATGCACACTCAAAACGAAGCTCGCAAAGTGCTGTGAAGACAGAGGTCTCACATGGACAAAGGTCCTGCCTCTGGCGCTGATGTATATGAGGATGAGAAAACGAACCAGGTCTAACCTTTCACCTTATGAGATTCTTTTTGCAACTCCTCCCCACATTGGTGCGGGTCTTTCACCCTCTCCACTTCCCGCCACAGACTTGTGTGATATGCATGATATGTTGTCCTATTGTTCTAACCTGACTAATGCTCTTTCAGACATCAGGAAACAGGTGACATCTTCCCTTCCTCATCCAGTGACTGAACCACTTCACGACCCCCGTCCAGGCGACTTCGTGGTGGTCAAAGACTTTCGGAGAAAGAACTGGTGCTCACTCAGGTGGCAAGGCCCCTACCAGGTGCTACTCACAACCCACACTGCAGTGCTGAGAGAGCCACCTGGATCCACACTAACCATTGCAAAGGAGTACTGGCTCCATCTGAACAGCTGACGCCTCCAGCTGAAACCACACACACTGATACTCCCACAGGTTGAGAATCACAGAGAGTGTCGTGTGATTAGCACATGAGCGTTCTGCCACAACAGTTGTCTCTTATGTTTCCTGTTTACCTGACTGTATAAAACCTTCTTCTTTCCCTATTCGGAGTTGTTCCACTCTGAGCATTCATGCTAAGTGTGAAACCCTCTGCAGAGCTTTCTATTAAATGACCTAAAGACAACTGTCTGAGAAACTCTTTATTTTACATCTCAAGATAAATTTCCACCACAAGTGTAACCACCTACTGTAAATACAAATGCCACAATGTGAAATTACAAGTGCAATAAGTACAAACATTTTTTTTTTACATAAAGAGTAATTGACGTTTGGAAAGAATTCAATCCTAAGGGAAGACTATACATTTTTCTCAGCACCACATCAAATATACTCCAGGATAGATAATTTTTTCATGTTCAGTTAGGACAGTTATAGGATCGAAAATTGTGAAATTGGAGTGAGAGACATATCAGACCATAGTCCTGTATATATGACTCTGGCTATGTCAAGAGAACAAAAATCAACACTTTGGAGGCTAAATATAAATGTATTAAAAGGACAAATGAAGGAAGAGTTTATTAAAGAAATTCAGTTATATGTGAGGGAGAATGATAATGGTGAGGTGTCTCTCTCGGTGCTGTGGGACGCGTGTAAAGCTGTGATTAGAGGACAACGAATTGCTAAATCAACATACTTGAAAAGGCAAACAGGAAAAACTCAATAAATTAGAATCAGAGCTTAAAAAATTGGAAAAAGAACATAAAAAAAATGTGGACGAGCGAATAAACCAAAATATCAAAAGAGTTAGAACAGAGGTAAATGACATCTCAGGACAAGAGATTCAAAAAAAGCTGTTGTACATGAAACAGCGATACTATGACATGGGAAGTAAATCTACAAAATTGCTGGGCTACAGATTAAAAAGGCATAGGGGCTCAGCTACAAATCTACCAAAATATAAGACAGAAGAGATACATACATGTTTTGAAACATATTATAAGAATCTATATTCCCAACCAAAAATAAATAATAAACATCAGATAGCCACATGGCTGGATTCCTTAAATTTACACAGGGTGGCAGAGGACCAGAATTCAGCTCTGATAAAGGAAATCACAGCAGAAGAAATAAAATGATAAAAAAATAAAATGAAATACTTGTTCTACTACTACTACTACTACTACTACTTATGGTGAGTATACTGATGACATGATGCTATTGTGATTGTTAATAACAGTATGTAACAATAATACTATATAATGATAATATTTATAATAATATAGTAGAAATATGTGTTGTGCTTCTGCTGCTGCTTCATTGGAAAAAAAACATTCAGCCACTCGGCCCTGTCCAAGATGAAACACTAAAACACTTGACTTCGGCTAACAATAGTCTTTGGCTTCCACTGACTGCATTTCCATTGGATTTGCCCTCAAAATCACTGCTTTTTAATGCTTTGTGAGTATGGGAAACATGGGGATTGTGACTTGATCAGGTGGGTGCAATGGTTTTTTTTGTCCACCAGATGGAGGTCATTGACCACTGATCACAACAGTTTTTTCAAGCTTCAACATCTTGAATCAACTTTATCAGTCTTCAAGTCAAGTCAACTTGTCACTTATCAATAATGCCATGTGTGCAGGAAATACAGAGAATTGAAATAGTGTTTCCCTCTTCCCGCACATTATTTTTTATTATTATTATTATTATTATCATTGTTATTATCATTACTATTACTATTATTTATCCAATTTAATTTAAATCAATTGAAACAATTCCTAAAAAAGTTAGACATTTTTTTAAACAAAATCACTTTCCTCACCTCGCTTCCCTCATGAAAGTGAGGGAGTAGGGGGAGGCAGAGTTCACAGCCCGAACAGGCGGGGGAGGGCTTAGCCCGGCCGGCTTCTCTCCCTGACTCTGCGCCCCTTATTATATGAATGGTATAAAAAAATATGAAAAGGAGGATTCTAAACCAAATCACTTTTATGAATGCTTTTTTTTTTTTAATAAACGAATGAATTAATAAGGAGATATTTTGAATTTTATTCCTAATTCTATTTTACAACTCAAACTACATTATAAACAATATTTTACATACAACAACAAGTTTTAAACTTGTACAAAATAACGTTTTCCTCTGATTGGCTCCACTACTCCCAAAGGATCATGGGAGTTGATTAAATAAAGAATTTTTCTCCATTCATTTCCCTTATATCAACCACCAATCCTCAAAAAAAGTTGGAATCATAAACAAATTACTATCCCAATAAGGATTTCCCTAAAATTAAAAAAAATATTTTCAAACATACTCAGAAATTTCAATTACTTATGAATTTTTTACAACTTTAAAATATTTTTTTCTCCTTAAAATACACATCCCACTCTCAAACAATGAGAATTAAACTTTACAAATATATTTTATCCACTAATTAACCAAAAAATGGTAAATACACTGAGATTCTCAGACGTTTTGTTTTAACCACGATAAATAGGAACACGTGTGAGCAAGACTTCCCCCCCAAAATACATTACAAAACACAATAGAATGAAATACCACAATAAAATGAAATACTTGTTCTACTACTACTACTACTACTACTCCTACTACTACTTATGGTGAGTATACTGATGACATGATGCTATTGTGATTGTTAATAACAGTATGTAACAATAATACTATATAATGATAATATTTATAATAATATAGTAGAAATATGTGTTGTGCTTCTGCTGCTGCTTCATTGGAAAAAAAAACTTTCAGCCACTTGGCCCTGTCCAAGATGAAACACTAAAACACTTGACTTCGGCTAACAATAGTCTTTGGCTTCCACTGACTGCATTTCCATTGGATTTGCACTCAAAATCACTGCTTTTTAATGCTTTGTGAGTGTGGGAATCATGGGGTTTGTGACTTGATCAGGTGGGTGCAATGGTTTTTTTTGTCCACCAGATGGAGGTCATTGACCACTGATCACAACAGTTTTTTCAAGCTTCAACATCTTGAATCAACTTTATCAGTCTTCAAGTCAAGTCAACTTGTCACTTAAAGAGGAAATACAGAGAATTGAAATAGTGTTTCCCTCTTCCCGCACATGATTTA
Organism: Paralichthys olivaceus; assembly: GCF_024713975.1. Taxonomy (NCBI): domain Eukaryota; kingdom Metazoa; phylum Chordata; class Actinopteri; order Pleuronectiformes; family Paralichthyidae; genus Paralichthys; species Paralichthys olivaceus. Next base: position 1,146,401 of record NC_091116.1, read on the forward strand.
TTATTATTATTATTATTATTATCATTCTTATTATCATTACTATTACTATTATTTATCCAATTTAATTTAAATCAATTGAAACAATTCCTAAAAAAGTTAGACATTTTTTTAAACAAAATCACTTTCCTCACTTCTCTTCCCTCATGAAAGTGAGGGAATAGGGGGAGGCAGAGTTCACAGCCCGAACAGGCGGGGGAGGGCTTAGCCCGGCCGGCTTCTCTCCCTGACTCTGCGCCCCTTATTATATGAATGGTATAAAAAAATATGAAAAGGAGGATTCTAAACCAAATCACTTTTATGAATACTTTTTTTTTTTAAATAAACGAATGAATTAATAAGGAGATATTTTAAATTTTATTCCTAATTCTATTTTACAACTCAAACTACATTATAAACAATATTTTACATACAACAACAAGTTTTAAACTTGTACAAAATAACGTTTTCCTCTGATTGCCTCCACTACTCCCAAAGGATCATGGGAGTTGATTAAATAATGAATTTTTCTCCATTCATTTCCCTTATATCAACCACCAATCCTCAAAAAAAGTTGGAATCATAAACAAATTACTATCCCAATAAGGATTTCCCTAAAATTAAAAAAAATATTTTAAAACATACTCAGAAATTTCAATTACTTATGAATTTTTTACAACTTTAAAATAATTTTTTCTCCTTAAAATACACATCCCACTCTCAAACAATGAGAATTAAACTTTACAAATATATTTTATCCACTAATTAACCAAAAAATGGTAAATACACTGAGATTCTCAGACGTTTTGTTTTAACCACGATAAATAGGAACACGTGTGAGCAAGACTTCCCCCCCAAAATACATTACAAAACACAATAGAATGAAATACCACAATAAAATGAAATACTTGTTCTACTACTACTACTACTACTACTACTTATGGTGAGTATACTGATGACATGATGCTATTGTGATTGTTAATAACAGTATGTAACAATAATACTATATAATGATAATATTTATAATAATATAGTAGAAATATGTGTTGTGCTTCTGCTGCTGCTTCATTGGAAAAAAAACATTCAGCCACTCGGCCCTGTCCAAGATGAAACACTAAAACACTTGACTTCGGCTAACAATAGTCTTTGGCTTCCACTGACTGCATTTCCATTGGATTTGCCCTCAAAATCACTGCTTTTTAATGCTTTGTGAGTATGGGAAACATGGGGATTGTGACTTGATCAGGTGGGTGCAATGGTTTTTTTTGTCCACCAGATGGAGGTCATTGACCACTGATCACAACAGTTTTTTCAAGCTTCAACATCTTGAATCAACTTTATCAGTCTTCAAGTCAAGTCAACTTGTCACTTATCAATAATGCCATGTGTGCAGGAAATACAGAGAATTGAAATAGTGTTTCCCTCTTCCCGCACATTATTTTTTATTATTATTATTATTATTATTATTATTATTATCATTGTTATTATCATTACTATTACTATTATTTATCCAATTTAATTTAAATCAATTGAAACAATTCCTAAAAAAGTTAGACATTTTTTTAAACAAAATCACTTTCCTCACCTCGCTTCCCTCATGAAAGTGAGGGAGTAGGGGGAGGCAGAGTTCACAGCCCGAACAGGCGGGGGAGGGCTTAGCCCGGCCGGCTTCTCTCCCTGACTCTGCGCCCCTTATTATATGAATGGTATAAAAAAATATGAAAAGGAGGATTCTAAACCAAATCACTTTTATGAATGCTTTTTTTTTTTTAATAAACGAATGAATTAATAAGGAGATATTTTGAATTTTATTCCTAATTCTATTTTACAACTCAAACTACATTATAAACAATATTTTACATACAACAACAAGTTTTAAACTTGTACAAAATAACGTTTTCCTCTGATTGGCTCCACTACTCCCAAAGGATCATGGGAGTTGATTAAATAAAGAATTTTTCTCCATTCATTTCCCTTATATCAACCACCAATCCTCAAAAAAAGTTGGAATCATAAACAAATTACTATCCCAATAAGGATTTCCCTAAAATTAAAAAAAATATTTTAAAACATACTCAGAAATTTCAATTACTTATGAATTTTTTACAACTTTAAAATAATTTTTTCTCCTTAAAATACACATCCCACTCTCAAACAATGAGAATTAAACTTTACAAATATATTTTATCCACTAATTAACCAAAAAATGGTAAATACACTGAGATTCTCAGACGTTTTGTTTTAACCACGATAAATAGGAACACGTGTGAGCAAGACTTCCCCCCAAAATACATTACAAAACACAATAGAATGAAATACCACAATAAAATGAAATACTTGTTCTACTACTACTACTACTACTACTACTACTTATGGTGAGTATACTGATGACATGATGCTATTGTGATTGTTAATAACAGTATGTAACAATAATACTATATAATGATAATATTTATAATAATATAGTAGAAATATGTGTTGTGCTTCTGCTGCTGCTTCATTGGAAAAAAAACATTCAGCCACTCGGCCCTGTCCAAGATGAAACACTAAAACACTTGACTTCGGCTAACAATAGTCTTTGGCTTCCACTGACTGCATTTCCATTGGATTTGCCCTCAAAATCACTGCTTTTTAATGCTTTGTGAGTATGGGAAACATGGGGATTGTGACTTGATCAGGTGGGTGCAATGGTTTTTTTTGTCCACCAGATGGAGGTCATTGACCACTGATCACAACAGTTTTTTCAAGCTTCAACATCTTGAATCAACTTTATCAGTCTTCAAGTCAAGTCAACTTGTCACTTATCAATAATGCCATGTGTGCAGGAAATACAGAGAATTGAAATAGTGTTTCCCTCTTCCCGCACATTATTTTTTATTATTATTATTATTATTATTATTATTATTATTATCATTGTTATTATCATTACTATTACTATTATTTATCCAATTTAATTTAAATCAATTGAAACAATTCCTAAAAAAGTTAGACATTTTTTTAAACAAAATCACTTTCCTCACCTCGCTTCCCTCATGAAAGTGAGGGAGTAGGGGGAGGCAGAGTTCACAGCCCGAACAGGCGGGGGAGGGCTTAGCCCGGCCGGCTTCTCTCCCTGACTCTGCGCCCCTTATTATATGAATGGTATAAAAAAATATGAAAAGGAGGATTCTAAACCAAATCACTTTTATGAATGCTTTTTTTTTTTTAATAAACGAATGAATTAATAAGGAGATATTTTGAATTTTATTCCTAATTCTATTTTACAACTCAAACTACATTATAAACAATATTTTACATACAACAACAAGTTTTAAACTTGTACAAAATAACGTTTTCCTCTGATTGGCTCCACTACTCCCAAAGGATCATGGGAGTTGATTAAATAAAGAATTTTTCTCCATTCATTTCCCTTATATCAACCACCAATCCTCAAAAAAAGTTGGAATCATAAACAAATTACTGTCCCAATAAGGATTTCCCTAAAATTAAAAAAAATATTTTCAAACATACTCAGAAATTTCAATTACTTATGAATTTTTTACAACTTTAAAATAATTTTTTCTCCTTAAAATACACATCCCACTCTCAAACAATGAGAATTAAACTTTACAAATATATTTTATCCACTAATTAACCAAAAAATGGTAAATACACTGAGATTCTCAGACGTTTTGTTTTAACCACGATAAATAGGAACACGTGTGAGCAAGACTTCCCCCCCAAAATACATTACAAAACACAATAGAATGAAATACCACAATAAAATGAAATACTTGTTCTACTACTACTACTACTACTTATGGTGAGTATACTGATGACATGATGCTATTGTGATTGTTAATAACAGTATGTAACAATAATACTATATAATGATAATATTTATAATAATATAGTAGAAATATGTGTTGTGCTTCTGCTGCTGCTTCATTGGAGAAAAAAAAACATTCAGCCCCTCTGCCCTGTCCAAGATGAAACACTAAAACATTTGACTTCGGCTAACAATAGTCTTTGGCTTCCACTGACTGCATTTCCACTGGATTTGCACTCAAAATAACTGCTTTTTAATGCTTTGTGAGTGTGGGAATCATGGGGATTGTGACTTGATCAGGTGGATGCAATGGTTTTTTTTGTCCACCAGATTGAGGTCATTGACCACTGATCACAACAGTTTTTTCAAGCTTCAACATCTTGAATCAACTTTATCAGTGTTCAAGTCAAGTCAACTTTATGATCAATAATGCCATATGTGCAGGACATACAGAGAATTGAAATAGTGTTTCCCTCTTATCCCCGGTGATAACAAGAGTATAAATATTTCAGATATGGCGAGATGAACCAAATGAACGGTATAAATAGAAACAGAATTATCAGTGGAATATCAATAGAAATATGGCAATGTGAACAGAATTACAGTAAACATATAAATGAGATGCTCTCCAAAAAAAAATCCACCACTACAAACGTGCTCCTAACACTATTCTGGAGGAACAATTTGGACTTCCACACTTTTTCACTCCTGACCGTCCCCTATCATTATTATTTTCATTTATTGTTCACTTCATTTGTTGTTGTTGTTGCTGCTTTTTGGTGTGATGTTTTAAATCCATGTTTTATTTTGCTACACAGGACAACGCCTTGAATACATCGATTTTATTGCATTAATATACAATACATAATACAATCAAATGAAATACGACAATAGAATGAAATACAACAATAGAATGAAATACAACAATAGAATGAAATACTTGTACTTCTACTACTACTACTAATGGTAACCGTACTGATGACATGATGGTCGTGTGTTTGTTAACAACAGTATGTAATAATGTAATAATAACAACACACTTTGGATCTCTCTGTGTGTATGTAATTATAATAACACTATATAATAATCATATTTATAATAATATAGTAGTAATATGGGTCTGTTGTACTGCTGCTACTGCTGCTACATTCACTACTGACCGTCCCATTCGCTTATAATGGAGAGTGTTTTTCCCTGAATATCTCAGGGACCGAAGGTCGTAGCTGCCGGCCACTGCCACCAATGGAAAGAGCACCCCTGAAAATGGGGGGGTAGCCAAAGTCCTGAGTCTCTGGCACCCCGGAAAATAGCGTGTCCACGGAGCCGGACGCGGACACGCTTGGCTATTATCCCCTTACCTAACCCTAACCCCTAACCCTAACCCTAACCCTAACCCACCCACAGACACACACACACACTCATTTATTTATTTTAATAAATATCAATAACTATGTCATTGACGTGTCTTTTTTCTCCCATGTCCCTCTCTCTCTCATTGCAGGCATCTCTGACTCCAGAACTGAAGGAGTTATTATTATCTGACTTATCATCATTATTATTATTATTATTAACAACAATACTTAATTAATTATTATATGAATTGTTGCTGCTATCATTAATAATCAATAACTTCTTTACACTGTTATTGTTTAAATTTTAACTAGTCAGAGCTGATACCTGATGTTGCTCAAGTGTTCCGGTCTCTCTCGCCTCCTCCTCACCACTGTTTCTCTGCTCTCCCCAACCAGTAGAGGCAGATGACCATCCACATTGAACCTGGTTCTGCTAGAGGTGTCTCCCTGTAAGTGAGGTAGTTTTTACTCTTCACAGTTGCCAAAGTGCTTGCTGATTGTGGGAACTGTTAGGTTTCTCTATATTAAGCAAGATTTTAAGGTCTTGACCTTCTATGTAAAGTTCCTTGAGATAATATATATTATCATTTGGCGCTATACAAATAAAATTGAATTGAATTGAATAGGTGATGGGAAAATAATAACAATAATTAATTGAGCAGTAGTATCGCAATATATTCAGTAAACTGTACAAAAATAATAATATGTTTTTTCTTCTTTCATGAACATATTTTCCACTTCATATTATGCACACATAAAATTAACAAAACATTCATAGCATCTGTAAACAATACTATATAACAACACTCAAGCATACTATCTATATAACAACAGATCTGAACTGTGTTTGTTCTCAAGTGGGTTGTTTTATACATTTTTAATAACGTTATACGGATCACATTATAGCGTGACATGTTTCTGGTTAAGATTAAAAGTATGCTGACAGAAATTTCATGCGTGCCCCTTTAAGGGACTAGTGACACTACAGGCAGGGCCTGCGTGATGCTGCAGCAGAGACCTGATGGAGAGAGCAGAGGAGAAAATGGAGAAAAACGAGCTGCGATTAATAAGCAGAAAAAGAGTGAAAAAAGTTGATTTAGCAGTTGAAAAATATAACTTACCTGGTCGGGAACTGACGGGGATTTTATGAGAACTAAGTCACACTGGTTTTGGTGAGTTTTGTTTTTATTTTCTTGCAATTTTGCTGCGTTGTACCTTTTTAGCGGAAAGCTAATGCTAAAAACGTAGCTATTCACAAGGAAATGCTCCGTCATAACCTGTTTATCAGTAAATTTTTTGGGTTTATGAAGACTGTGAATGTTACAAAAGTGTCTGTAAGCTGTATAAATGAAAGGTATGCGCTGTAGTTTGTGTGGGAGACGGAGCCGTGAGTTGAAAGAGACCGCTCCGCTGCCATTTTGAGACGAAAAAACACCGTAGCAGTAACGTTACAAGTCAGAAACTGTGAAACATTTATTTGTGTGATTTGAGGATTTAAAAAGAGATTATTTGTGTTTATGACCTGTTACACAGGTCAGGTTTTTTGCTCGGTTTGAAGCTGGGTCGGAGCAAGGACTGTGCACACACAGACGGGATTCAAGATGGCGAGCCAGACCCAGACCTTCACCTTCAACTCATCTACTCCTTCGCGCTAGTGAGGAAATCTTCGGCTTATGGTGACTCGCCGCCAGAGTGGTAGGAGTATCAGGAACTAGTTTGATCTGAACTGATTGATTTATTATTATTTTCGGACTAAATCGAACTGAAACTTTTCATTGAACCGAACACTTGAACTCATGTTGAACTCGATTCGAAAGTGTCATACTTTTATTTGCATGTTGAGTTCATATTTTCTGAGTGTGATTGGAAATGATTGTGGTCCACTTTGATTTGATTATGTAACTGAAGGTATTCTCTTACATTTAAAAGAAAGGGAAAAAAGAGTTAACTCAGGAGGAAAAATTCTAAAAATAGATGCAACCTAGGAGAAAAAAGACTGGTTTAACTTAACTTAGATTAGCTTTACTGAAATAAACTAGGAGAACTAAAGAACGAAAGGAAAGAGTGAAATACTCTTTTCAATTATACTTGCCTTAGTATTAGGAACCTGCAGGGTATTTGTTTTGTTTTCTGTACTGTATTTTATATGTGTGTTTTGCATTCAGTAAATTGCCGGCCTTTTGTACTTAGAGCAACGGTCTCTGGTGTGATTATTCTTGCTTCCCACTCCTTAGAACCTAGAACTGGTCCAGTGGCGCAGTAAGTGGGGTGATACCGGTGCTACAAATTCAATTCAATTTTATTTGTATAGCGCCAAATGATAATATACATTATCTCAAGGAGCTTTACATAGAAGGTCAAGACATTAAAATATTGTTTGATATAGAGAAACCTAACAGTTCCCACAATGAGCAAGCACTTTGGTGACTGTGAAGAGTAAAAACTCCCTCACTTACAGGGAGAAACCTCTAGCAGAACCAGGTTCAATGTGGACGGTCATCTGCCTCTACTGGTTGGGGTGAGCAGAGAAAAATGGGGAGAGAAGAGAAACAGTGGGGAGGGGGAGGCGAGAGACCGGAACACTTGAGCACCATCAGGTATCAGCTCTGACTAGTTAAAATGTAAACGATAACAGTGTAAAGAAGTTATTGATTATTAATGATAGCAGCAACAATTCATATAATAATTAATTAAGTATTGTGGAGAAGTGCTCTGTGGATGATGGGAGTTTCCCCAGCAGTCTAGACCTATAGCAGCTTAAGGGATGGTTCAGGACTCACCTGATCCAGCCAGGCTTTATCAAAAAGGAATGTTTTAAGTTTAACTTTAAATGCACAGAAGGTGTCTGCCTGGTAGCTGAATGCTCTACCTCATGTTCTACTCTTACAGACTCTTGGAACCACACGAGAGCCTGTGTTTTGGGAACGAAAACACCTACTGTCTTCACCTACTGTAGATGGTTGAGAGAGAGTCTGAGCCAGGGACAGTAAATATGGTTGAGGTTCCATCAATAAGGTGAGTAATTAAAAATGTGATACCTTACAATATACTGTGATGTAAACTGTGTTCTGAGAATGTTTTGGAAATCTGTGGGGATTTATGTAGGTAACATTAATTTGACAACCTTTACCATTTCTATTGGGGATTTCACGGCTATGCTCAGTATCAAATTCTAAATCCACATTAAAAAATTGGGGGGTAAAAAAAATGAAAAGATGAGGAGGGCAGTTGATTTTCATGTGATTTTTACTATGTTGTAGACTGGTTTGTTTTAAATGTCCCCAGGCAAAATGGAACGTGCGTAACTTGTAGGTACTACAGTACCAGTATAGTGCCTGGAAAAGATAATATTGGTTACATGCATGATGCCTCGAGCTGCAACTGACAAGTAACACAGAAAGTGAGGGTAAACAAATGCACGTAAGAGGCATTGTCATCATCCACAGGGTCTTCTCCTGTGTCTTTTCACTCTGTAATGTGTATACTGATGACTGCCGCAGCTGGCATGACAACAGATTACTTTTCAAATTTGCTGATGACTCTGTGACAGTCAGTCTCCTCCATGCGGATGAGAACAGCCATGGTCCCATTGTGGATTGCGAATCTGTATTGTTGTGACTGCCTTTTTACTACTAAATGTGACAAAAACCAAGGACATGAGTTTTAGGCATCAGCCCTCAAACTCTCAGAGTACTATCATCAAGGGGCAGGTGGTAGACTTTGTAAAGAACTACGGTACAAGTACCATGGGATGATTATTAACTATGATCTCTCTGATGACTATGTCCCTGATGATGGCTGTTTGTATTACGGATAGCATGTGGCTGATCCTTTATTCAGTAGAACATGTAGTAACATGTCCATGTTCCATGCTGTTTATTTAAAAATAATTTACTTGTCTTCTTGTACAATGCTCAATGATATAGATATCCATTCCAGATTTCTGCATCATACCTTGGAATTGTATCCATAATTAATTATGAAAATAAATCCAGTTTATGATTTGTGATATATGACAATTTGATTCTGACTGATCATAATTCAAGGTCAGCTTTAATTTGCCTCAATTCAAGATACCTTAAATTAAGTTTAAAGTTAGAATGTCATTGTGGAAATCCTGAACTAGAATTGTGACTAATGAAGCATTGTGTTAGTTCATGCAGGACACGGAGTCATGTGCTCAGCTATACCGATAGGTTTATGGGTGCTCGTCAGTCACCCACCAATCACAGCCCATTCTCTCACCAAAGCGGTCCCTTTAAATACGACCTCATCCTCACTGATCCCTGCGAAGCTCTAACACTTTTAGCACTGTAATGGAAATTTTACATTCGTGTATGTATAATTGCATAAACAGACATGTATGTGGAGGACTGACCAAATGGTTGATTGTTCATCTAAAAGGGCAACTTTAAGGTTTACTGTGGTGGCTTAAGAGACTTGAGTTTAATGGCCTCGAGAAACCACAACTTTATGGTATCTCGTATCTCTGATTGGGATCAAACAACTGGGATCTCACAGGGGGGGAGTCATCCACAGAACATGTAAACAAAAGGACAGGATGTCTCCTCCACTGAGTGAAAATACAGAAGGGTAATATATACCTTTGCATGCTTAGTGGGAGGGGGCTGTGAGTTATAAGAACACAGATTCTCCTATGTTCTTTGCTCATTTGTGCATGTCAATCAGGTGATGTGTACTAATGAGTCCATCTGCAGATGGTGAATTAAACTTAAAAAAAGAAGTGTTTGACTTTGTGCTTGTTTCACAGAAACTGCCACCACAGCACCGAGTCCAAACACGGTTGTGGTAAATCATCTTAAACAAAAGTACCTTGCCTGCTACGCCCACTGGGCGCTCTGCATATGTCCCCTGTTTTATCTCAGCACACTGCTCGGCTAACCAGGGAACATCCAAAGAATGGAGCCTTCAGCGCCAATCATAACTGTGTCCCCATTTGCAACAAATGGGTAAAGCATGACAAAGGGTTCCTGACTGAACTCGGAATTAAATGGTTAATATCTGAAACTATAATAGTTCAACTGAATTGTAGATATCTAATGTCATTTTAATTCTACCATTACCTGTCTTGACATGTACTGTAGATGCTTGAGAGAGTGTCTGAGCCAGGGACAGTAGACATCACTGAGGTTCCATCAATAATGTGAGTATTGAAACACATGATATTTTACAATATACTGTGATGCAGATTCTCAGAAAGTTACAGAAATTTGTGGGGAAAAATTGTTTGCAGATGCTATGAATGTCGTGTTAATTTCTGACACTCAGTTCACATTTATAGAGTTGGCTTGTTTTGTCAAGAAATCATCCATGTAAATTAAAAGAACATGGAACAAATTATTTATCATGTATTGCTATATTTATTTCTTTACCATTTTCACTTTCAGTGTGGCCAGAGGCATTATGTTTTCAGCTTATCCATCCATCTGTCTGTCCCATTCATGTGAAAGCGATATCTCATGAACAACTACATCATGTAAGTCAAAGGTCGAAAGGTCAAGCTCACTTGACTTTGCATTGTTTTGAATACAAAGGAAATATCATTACATGTGGCACAAACATTCACTTGGCCTCAATGATGACTTGAATAGAATTCAGTTGTCAAAGATCAAATGGCAAGGTCACTAGGACCTCACAAAGCACACTTCTTGCCTTGTAAATGCGATACGCGCAGTACCTCAAAGTAATGGTTAATATTTACCAGTGTGTTAGGTGAATGTGTATATGTGCTCAGGAAACAATTTGTAATACGGTCTGTTCATGTAGCGTGAAGTAATATTGATAATTACATGACGACGATTAAGTTAACATAAGGCACATCAATCTCCTGCAATGCTAACTGTGCGCTGTCTGTGGAATAGTAGTACACCGTGGCTGTGGAAAAACTATGTGACTAGTGTTGTTGCAAGCAGTCTATTTTAAATTGATTTTTTCAGAAATAATTGCGTTACTGAGTGTACTGTTCTAAATTGTGAGTTGCAATATATTATCAGTATATTAGAAGTAAGCCGAGTTAAAGAATATTTTGTGAAATGCTATATTTGTTTATCTTACATGCTTATGTTTACTTTATTACTGGTATCCAAAGTTGTTTAATGAATGCAGGTGCTAGGTCACAGATTAGACATGTTAAATGTCTGTTTGGATGTACATTGTCTATAGTAATATTTCAGTATAGTCTATTGACGTATGTAATATTTCAGTTCTGTAGATATTCAGCAGTAATTGTACACATTGTGGCATTTGTATTTACAGTAGGTGGTTACCCTGATAATGAGTCATAATACACATGATCTGAGAAAAGTATGTGTCCATTTATCGTTCATTCAAATACTCCCTTTTTCAGGTATTTTACACTAGAAAAACAGCTTCCGGCTATGGCGACCTGAATGTAGTTGTGCTTCCTGGGTCCCAGGGGGAACCTCTACTTAAAACTTGGGGCCCCTGGGTGGTTTTGGGCTCGAACTGAGGTAGGAGGTAGGTGGAAAAAATTTGATCTTTTGACCTGCAACACCCAGAGCTTTAATAACACATAGGGAGCCTTCTGGGGTGAGAGGAGAGGCAGTGTGCAAAATGTCAGAGCTCTAGCTGGTCAGGGGCCCAAACTGCGAATCTTTGATATCATCTACATTTGCCACTGCCTGTTTATATCTTTGAATGACTTCTATTTTTGATATTTTATATTTCATGTTGAATGCTGTTTGCACCGGGGATAAGAGGGAAACGCTATTTCAATTCTCTGTATTTCCTGCACATATGTCATTATTGATCATAAAGTTGACTTGACTTGAACACTGATAAAGTTGATTCAAGATGTTGAATCTAGGAAAAACTGTTGTGATCCGTGGTCAATGACCTCCATCTAGTGGACGAAAAAAACCATTGCACCCACTTTATCAAGTCACAATCCCCATTATTCCTACACTCACAAACCATTAAAAAGCAATGATTTCGAGTGCAAATCCAATGGAAATGCAGTCAGTGGAAACCAAAGACTATTGTTAGCAGTAGTCAAGTGTTTTAGTGTTTCATCTTGGACACTGCCTTTGTTATTTGTCTGTAGCCATGTCCAAACTCTTCCACAAAGGGCCGAGTGGCTGAATGTTTTCTTGCCAATTCAAGATTCAACAATTTTTACTGTCAAATACACACAAGAACACACACGTTCCCCTGTGAATTGAAATTCTTGTGCTGTCCTTTCTGGAATACCAGGGGACCAAAATTGACATTCAAATACAATATTTACATCAAATACAATGAGAATATGAAACATGTTTAAGAGTAAGGTGAAAACAAGGGTAATGAGGTGAGTAGGGTGAGTATTGTGCAAAACTGAGCAGTGCAAATGTATGCAATGTAAATGTAAACAGTACATTTGGAAATAGTTTAATAATGGAGCTAGCTCTCCTGTGAACCCTGCCTGCGGTGGTAAATGCTCTGCAGAGAGGGCAGTGAGTTCTTGATGATTTTTTCTGCTGTCTTCGCCACTCTCTGCAGGCGTTTGCGGTCCATAGTAGATGTGCTGTCGTACCACACGGTGATGCAGCTGGTCAATATGCTCTCAATGATGCAGCTGTAGAAGTTGCTGAGGATCTTAGGAGTCATCCCAAACTTCCTCAGCCTCCTCAGGAAGTACAGCCGCTGTTGAGCCTTCATGACTAGCTGTGTGGTGTTTAATGTCCAGGTGAGGTCCTCACTGAAGTGGACCCCGAGGTATTTAAAGCTGAAATGAATGAAGCAGCAGCAGCACAACAGACACATATTACTACTATATTATTATTACTTTGGCTACCCCCCCATTTTCAGGGGTGCTCTTTCCGTTGGTGGCAGTGCCCGGCAGCTATGACCTTCGGTCCCTGAGATATTCAGGGAAAACACTCCCCATTATAAGCGAATGGGATGGTCAGTAGTGAAAGTTTCACCAAGTGTGGAGGCCCAAATCGTTCCTCCAGAATAGTGATAGGAGCATGTTTCAGGTCATTTGTAGTCTTGGTGGTGGTGGTTTATAGTGGTGGATTTGTTTTGGAGAGCATCACATTTATATTTGTACTGTAATTCTGTTCATACTACCATAATTATATTCCACTGATAATTCTGTTTATATTTATACTGTTCATTCTGTTCATCCTGCCATATCTGCCATATTTATACTCTTGATATGGTCTAGATTTGACACTGCCTCTGTGTGGCACAAAACAACTGGAAACAGTGGCTCTGCCTGCACAAAAGCACTGGAGATGACGAAAGAAGCTTCGAGCCACTTTGTGAAGAAAGGTTCATCTTCTGAACTAAAGTTGCAATTTTAAGCTTCTCTCGCCATCTCCAATGCTTTTGTGCACGCAAAGCCACTGTTTTCAGCTGTTTTGTGCACACAGAGCCACTTTATGAATAAATCACATGATGACCAGTGGAGAGACCTTGGACCATCATTTCAGACAGTCAGTGACTGGCATTTAACCATGACGCCTGATCTATTCACCTTGCATGAATGCTTTCAGTTTCAAATTTTCTCCAAATCAGTGTTTTCCTGCCACACGATCATTGTATGTGGTTGATGACTATCTCCATTTTCATATCATGTTGTCAAACCAATCAGATGTTCTCCTGCTTGTAGACTTGCCAGAAATGCTGTGGGCAAAGGACAAATACGATGTGGGCCTCATCAGAAACTGTGACCCAGTTACAATTACCCCAAAATCTGAATATCGACCATGTAAACAATGGTACCCAGTCAGACAGGAAGCTGTGGATAGGATACGCCCTGTTTTTGCATCTCTCCTGCAGGCTGGTGTAATTATCCCCTGCCCTGATTCGCCAGTCCATACTCCACTGTTTCCAGTTAAGAAAATCAGAGTGTTGTATATTGGGGTAGCGATGATGTGAAGATGATGAAGGAATCGCCGATTGACACCGTTTGATTGTTTGAAAGGTTTATTACAAAAAGTTCAGCATCAATACAAGCACTGCAATCTGCCTGGAGAGAGATCTGGGGCCAATGTGAATCTCTTCTCCCTAACAGCTTCAACTCCCCGTTTATATAGGAGAGTTGTTTTTGTGAATCTAAAGAAAACACATCTGGCTTTCATCCAGCCCACCTCATCTGTTTGGTAACAGGGAGGGAAAGGCACCAGCTCAAATTTAGGGTGACAGTTTAAGCCGTGACCTAATGCATTAATGTATACATTCAGTTTTTCTCAGAAAACCTAAACTTATAGGCCTCTGAATCCCTCAGGACCTATGGGCCTCAAACTCAGAGATCAGCTTCCTTTAAAGAGAACACAACACATGACATTTCAGACACCACAAGAGATAAAGGTCAGCCTATTGAGTGGTGATTTGTGCAGGATTTGAAGGCTGTGAATGACGCTGTAATTGCTCGATCACCCATTGTTCCCAACCCGTACACGTTGCTTTCCCAAATTCCGCCTGATGCAGAGTGGTTTTCGGTTGTAGATTTATCCAATGCTTTTTTTTAAACGTTCCTGTCCACAAGGACAGCCAGTACTGGTTTGCTTTTAACTTTGAAAACAAGGCCTACACATTCAGACGCCTTTGTCGAGGCTACTGTGAGCCTACTTCTCTGCTAAACTTGACCCAGTGGCAGCTGGCCCTCCACAAAGCTTGTGTGCAGTGGCCGCCTGTGAAAAAGCAGTTCTTGCCTCACGTGACATCGTAGGCTACTCTGACTTGACACTTCTTGTTACTCATGCTGTGTCTCTCATTCTCACAGAACAGAAGACCTCACATCTTTCTGCTGCTAGCTGTTCTTCTTGATATGCCCAACATCACAGTGAAACGCTGTTCAACCTTGAATCCAGCCACGCTTCTCCCGCTTCCAGATGACGGGTGGAGAACACAACTGTGTTGCTGAACTACAAGTCCAGTGTTCACCACAACCTGACCTTTCTGATGAACTATGACTTGATTCTGTATGTAAATGGGTCCGCCTCACGTGAACCCGGTCTCTGGTACTAACTTTGTTGGTTTTTCTGTCTATTCTGATAGTGACATTCTCTTCTCTGGTCCTTTTCCTCATCACCTCTCAGCCCAGGCAGCAGAACTCATTGTGCTCACTGAAAGCATGCAAATTGGCTACTGGTAAAACACTCACAGTTTACAAAGACTCCGGATATGCATTTGGTTTCACTCATGATTTTGGTGCTCTCTGCAGGCACAGGTAATTTTTGGTTGTTCACCATGGCCTCACCATTAGAAGGTAAATCTCACTGCTTAGTGATGGTCAACATGTGGTCAAAATGGGTTGAAGCCTTTCCTGCTTCAAAACAAACTGCAAGTGTAGTCACCAAAGCACTGTTACAAGACATCATTCCACAATGGGGGATTCCTAGCAGAATCTAAAGTGACAAAGCTGTCAAACAACTCAGCTCTCATCTAGGAATGGATGTGCGAACACACTGTGCATATCATCCAGCCAGTGGCGGAGCTTTGGAACGAGAAAATGCACACTCAAAACGAAGCTCGCAAAGTGCTGTGAAGACAGAGGTCTCACATGGACAAAGGTCCTGCCTCTGGCGCTGATGTATATGAGGATGAGAAAACGAACCAGGTCTAACCTTTCACCTTATGAGATTCTTTTTGCAACTCCTCCCCACATTGGTGCGGGTCTTTCACCCTCTCCACTTCCCGCCACAGACTTGTGTGATATGCATGATATGTTGTCCTATTGTTCTAACCTGACTAATGCTCTTTCAGACATCAGGAAACAGGTGACATCTTCCCTTCCTCATCCAGTGACTGAACCACTTCACGACCCCCGTCCAGGCGACTTCGTGGTGGTCAAAGACTTTCGGAGAAAGAACTGGCGCTCACTCAGGTGGCAAGGCCCCTACCAGGTGCTACTCACAACCCACACTGCAGTGCTGAGAGAGCCACCTGGATCCACACTAACCATTGCAAAGGAGTACTGGCTCCATCTGAACAGCTGACGCCTCCAGCTGAAACCACACACACTGATACTCCCACAGGTTGAGAATCACAGAGAGTGTCGTGTGATTAGCACATGAGCGTTCTGCCACAACAGTTGTCTCTTATGTTTCCTGTTTACCTGACTGTATAAAACCTTCTTCTTTCCCTATTCGGAGTTGTTCCACTCTGAGCATTCATGCTAAGTGTGAAACCCTCTGCAGAGCTTTCTATTAAATGACCTAAAGACAACTGTCTGAGAAACTCTTTATTTTACATCTCAAGATAAATTTCCACCACAAGTGTAACCACCT
Organism: Paralichthys olivaceus; assembly: GCF_024713975.1. Taxonomy (NCBI): domain Eukaryota; kingdom Metazoa; phylum Chordata; class Actinopteri; order Pleuronectiformes; family Paralichthyidae; genus Paralichthys; species Paralichthys olivaceus. Next base: position 1,162,795 of record NC_091116.1, read on the forward strand.
ACTGTAAATACAAATGCCACAATGTGAAATTACAAGTGCAATAAGTACAAACATTTTTTTTTTACATAAAGAGTAATTGACGTTTGGAAAGAATTCAATCCTAAGGGAAGACTATACATTTTTCTCAGCACCACATCAAATATACTCCAGGATAGATAATTTTTTCATGTTCAGTTAGGACAGTTATAGGATCGAAAATTGTGAAATTGGAGTGAGAGACATATCAGACCATAGTCCTGTATATATGACTCTGGCTATGTCAAGAGAACAAAAATCAAAACTTTGGAGGCTAAATATAAATGTATTAAAAGGACAAATGAAGGAAGAGTTTATTAAAGAAATTCAGTTATATGTGAGGGAGAATGATAATGGTGAGGTGTCTCTCTCGGTGCTGTGGGACGCGTGTAAAGCTGTGATTAGAGGACAACGAATTGCTAAATCAACATACTTGAAAAGGCAAACAGGAAAAACTCAATAAATTAGAATCAGAGCTTAAAAAATTGGAAAAAGAACATAAAAAAAATGTGGACGAGCGAATAAACCAAAATATCAAAAGAGTTAGAACAGAGGTAAATGACATCTCAGGACAAGAGATTCAAAAAAAGCTGTTGTACATGAAACAGCGATACTATGACATGGGAAGTAAATCTACAAAATTGCTGGGCTACAGATTAAAAAGGCATAGGGGCTCAGCTACAAATCTACCAAAATATAAGACAGAAGAGATACATACATGTTTTGAAACATATTATAAGAATCTATATTCCCAACCAAAAATAAATAATAAACATCAGATAGCCACATGGCTGGATTCCTTAAATTTACACAGGGTGGCAGAGGACCAGAATTCAGCTCTGATAAAGGAAATCACAGCAGAAGAAATAAAATGATAAAAAAATAAAATGAAATACTTGTTCTACTACTACTACTACTACTACTACTTATGGTGAGTATACTGATGACATGATGCTATTGTGATTGTTAATAACAGTATGTAACAATAATACTATATAATGATAATATTTATAATAATATAGTAGAAATATGTGTTGTGCTTCTGCTGCTGCTTCATTGGAAAAAAAACATTCAGCCACTCGGCCCTGTCCAAGATGAAACACTAAAACACTTGACTTCGGCTAACAATAGTCTTTGGCTTCCACTGACTGCATTTCCATTGGATTTGCCCTCAAAATCACTGCTTTTTAATGCTTTGTGAGTATGGGAAACATGGGGATTGTGACTTGATCAGGTGGGTGCAATGGTTTTTTTTGTCCACCAGATGGAGGTCATTGACCACTGATCACAACAGTTTTTTCAAGCTTCAACATCTTGAATCAACTTTATCAGTCTTCAAGTCAAGTCAACTTGTCACTTATCAATAATGCCATGTGTGCAGGAAATACAGAGAATTGAAATAGTGTTTCCCTCTTCCCGCACATTATTTTTTATTATTATTATTATTATTATCATTGTTATTATCATTACTATTACTATTATTTATCCAATTTAATTTAAATCAATTGAAACAATTCCTAAAAAAGTTAGACATTTTTTTAAACAAAATCACTTTCCTCACCTCGCTTCCCTCATGAAAGTGAGGGAGTAGGGGGAGGCAGAGTTCACAGCCCGAACAGGCGGGGGAGGGCTTAGCCCGGCCGGCTTCTCTCCCTGACTCTGCGCCCCTTATTATATGAATGGTATAAAAAAATATGAAAAGGAGGATTCTAAACCAAATCACTTTTATGAATGCTTTTTTTTTTTTAATAAACGAATGAATTAATAAGGAGATATTTTGAATTTTATTCCTAATTCTATTTTACAACTCAAACTACATTATAAACAATATTTTACATAAAACAACAAGTTTTAAACTTGTACAAAATAACGTTTTCCTCTGATTGGCTCCACTACTCCCAAAGGATCATGGGAGTTGATTAAATAAAGAATTTTTCTCCATTCATTTCCCTTATATCAACCACCAATCCTCAAAAAAAGTTGGAATCATAAACAAATTACTATCCCAATAAGGATTTCCCTAAAATTAAAAAAAATATTTTAAAACATACTCAGAAATTTCAATTACTTATGAATTTTTTACAACTTTAAAATAATTTTTTCTCCTTAAAATACACATCCCACTCTCAAACAATGAGAATTAAACTTTACAAATATATTTTATCCACTAATTAACCAAAAAATGGTAAATACACTGAGATTCTCAGACGTTTTGTTTTAACCACGATAAATAGGAACACGTGTGAGCAAGACTTCCCCCCCAAAATACATTACAAAACACAATAGAATGAAATACCACAATAAAATGAAATACTTGTTCTACTACTACTACTACTACTACTACTCCTACTACTACTTATGGTGAGTATACTGATGACATGATGCTATTGTGATTGTTAATAACAGTATGTAACAATAATACTATATAATGATAATATTTATAATAATATAGTAGAAATATGTGTTGTGCTTCTGCTGCTGCTTCATTGGAAAAAAAAACTTTCAGCCACTTGGCCCTGTCCAAGATGAAACACTAAAACACTTGACTTCGGCTAACAATAGTCTTTGGCTTCCACTGACTGCATTTCCATTGGATTTGCACTCAAAATCACTGCTTTTTAATGCTTTGTGAGTGTGGGAATCATGGGGTTTGTGACTTGATCAGGTGGGTGCAATGGTTTTTTTTGTCCACCAGATGGAGGTCATTGACCACTGATCACAACAGTTTTTTCAAGCTTCAACATCTTGAATCAACTTTATCAGTCTTCAAGTCAAGTCAACTTGTCACTTATCAATAATGTCATGTGTGCAGGAAATACAGAGAATTGAAATAGTGTTTCCCTCTTCCCGCACATTATTTTTTATTATTATTATTATTATTATTATTATTATTATCATTGTTATTATCATTACTATTACTATTATTTATCCAATTTAATTTAAATCAATTGAAACAATTCCTAAAAAAGTTAGACATTTTTTTAAACAAAATCACTTTCCTCACCTCTCTTCCCTCATGAAAGTGAGGGAGTAGGGGGAGGCAGAGTTCACAGCCCGAACTGGCGGGGGAGGGCTTAGCCCGGCCGGCTTCTCTCCCTGACTCTGCGCCCCTTATTATATGAATGGTATAAAAAAATATGAAAAGGAGGATTCTAAACCAAATCACTTTTATGAATGCTTTTTTTTTTTTAATAAACGAATGAATTAATAAGGAGATATTTTAAATTTTATTCCTAATTCTATTTTACAACTCAAACTACATTATAAACAATATTTTACATACAACAACAAGTTTTAAACTTGTACAAAATAACGTTTTCCTCTGATTGGCTCCACTACTCCCAAAGGATCATGGGAGTTGATTAAATAAAGAATTTTTCTCCATTCATTTCCCTTATATCAACCACCAATCCTCAAAAAAAGTTGGAATCATAAACAAATTACTGTCCCAATAAGGATTTCCCTAAAATTAAAAAAAATATTTTCAAACATACTCAGAAATTTCAATTACTTATGAATTTTTTACAACTTTAAAATAATTTTTTCTCCTTAAAATACACATCCCACTCTCAAACAATGAGAATTAAACTTTACAAATATATTTTATCCACTAATTAACCAAAAAATGGTAAATACACTGAGATTCTCAGACGTTTTGTTTTAACCACGATAAATAGGAACACGTGTGAGCAAGACTTCCCCCCCAAAATACATTACAAAACACAATAGAATGAAATACCACAATAAAATGAAATACTTGTTCTACTACTACTACTACTTATGGTGAGTATACTGATGACATGATGCTATTGTGATTGTTAATAACAGTATGTAACAATAATACTATATAATGATAATATTTATAATAATATAGTAGAAATATGTGTTCTGCTGCTGCTTCATTGGAGAAAAAAAAACATTCAGCCCCTCTGCCCTGTCCAAGATGAAACACTAAAACATTTGACTTCGGCTAACAATAGTCTTTGGCTTCCACTGACTGCATTTCCACTGGATTTGCACTCAAAATAACTGCTTTTTAATGCTTTGTGAGTGTGGGAATCATGGGGATTGTGACTTGATCAGGTGGATGCAATGGTTTTTTTTGTCCACCAGATTGAGGTCATTGACCACTGATCACAACAGTTTTTTCAAGCTTCAACATCTTGAATCAACTTTATCAGTGTTCAAGTCAAGTCAACTTTATGATCAATAATGCCATATGTGCAGGACATACAGAGAATTGAAATAGTGTTTCCCTCTTATCCCCGGTGATAACAAGAGTATAAATATTTCAGATATGGCGAGATGAACCAAATGAACGGTATAAATAGAAACAGAATTATCAGTGGAATATCAATAGAAATATGGCAATGTGAACAGAATTACAGTAAACATATAAATGAGATGCTCTCCAAAAAAAATCCACCACTACAAACGTGCTCCTAACACTATTCTGGAGGAACAATTTGGACTTCCACACTTTTTCACTCCTGACCGTCCCCTATCATTATTATTTTCATTTATTGTTCACTTCATTTGTTGTTGTTGTTGCTGCTTTTTGGTGTGATGTTTTAAATCCATGTTTTATTTTGCTAAACAGGACAACGCCTTGAATACATCGATTTTATTGCATTAATATACAATACATAATACAATCAAATGAAATACGACAATAGAATGAAATACAACAATAGAATGAAATACAACAATAGAATGAAATACTTGTACTTCTACTACTACTACTAATGGTAACCGTACTGATGACATGATGGTCGTGTGTTTGTTAACAACAGTATGTAATAATGTAATAATAACAACACACTTTGGATCTCTCTGTGTGTATGTAATTATAATAACACTATATAATAATCATATTTATAATAATATAGTAGTAATATGGGTCTGTTGTACTGCTGCTACTGCTGCTACATTCACTACTGACCGTCCCATTCGCTTATAATGGAGAGTGTTTTTCCCTGAATATCTCAGGGACCAAAGGTCGTAGCTGCCGGCCACTGCCACCAATGGAAAGAGCACCCCTGAAAATGGGGGGGTAGCCAAAGTCCTGAGTCTCTGGCACCCCGGAAAATAGCGTGTCCACGGAGCCGGACGCGGACACGCTTGGCTATTATCCCCTTACCTAACCCTAACCCCTAACCCTAACCCTAACCCTAACCCACCCACAGACACACACACACACTCATTTATTTATTTTAATAAATATCAATAACTATGTCATTGACGTGTCTTTTTTCTCCCATGTCCCTCTCTCTCTTTCTCTCTCTCATTGCAGGCATCTCTGACTCCAGAACTGAAGGAGTTATTATTATCTGACTTATCATCATTATTATTATTATTATTAACAACAATACTTAATTAATTATTATATGAATTGTTGCTGCTATCATTAATAATCAATAACTTCTTTACACTGTTATTGTTTAAATTTTAACTAGTCAGAGCTGATACCTGATGTTGCTCAAGTGTTCCGGTCTCTCTCGCCTCCCCCTCACCACTGTTTCTCTGCTCTCCCCAACCAGTAGAGGCAGATGACCATCCACATTGAACCTGGTTCTGCTAGAGGTGTCTCCCTGTAAGTGAGGTAGTTTTTACTCTTCACAGTTGCCAAAGTGCTTGCTGATTGTGGGAACTGTTAGGTTTCTCTATATTAAGCAAGATTTTAAGGTCTTGACCTTCTATGTAAAGTTCCTTGAGATAATATATATTATCATTTGGCGCTATACAAATAAAATTGAATTGAATTGAATAGGTGATGGGAAAATAATAACAATAATTAATTGAGCAGTAGTATCGCAATATATTCAGTAAACTGTACAAAAATAATAATATGTTTTTTCTTCTTTCATGAACATATTTTCCACTTCATATTATGCACACATAAAATTAACAAAACATTCATAGCATCTGTAAACAATACTATATAACAACACTCAAGCATACTATCTATATAACAACAGATCTGAACTGTGTTTGTTCTCAAGTGGGTTGTTTTATACATTTTTAATAACGTTATACGGATCACATTATAGCGTGACATGTTTCTGGTTAAGATTAAAAGTATGCTGACAGAAATTTCATGCGTGCCCCTTTAAGGGACTAGTGACACTACAGGCAGGGCCTGCGTGATGCTGCAGCAGAGACCTGATGGAGAGAGCAGAGGAGAAAATGGAGAAAAACGAGCTGCGATTAATAAGCAGAAAAAGAGTGAAAAAAGTTGATTTAGCAGTTGAAAAATATAACTTACCTGGTCGGGAACTGACGGGGATTTTATGAGAACTAAGTCACACTGGTTTTGGTGAGTTTTGTTTTTATTTTCTTGCAATTTTGCTGCGTTGTACCTTTTTAGCGGAAAGCTAATGCTAAAAACGTAGCTATTCACAAGGAAATGCTCCGTCATAACCTGTTTATCAGTAAATTTTTTGGGTTTATGAAGACTGTGAATGTTACAAAAGTGTCTGTAAGCTGTATAAATGAAAGGTATGCGCTGTAGTTTGTGTGGGAGACGGAGCCGTGAGTTGAAAGAGACCGCTCCGCTGCCATTTTGAGACGAAAAAACACCGTAGCAGTAACGTTACAAGTCAGAAACTGTGAAACATTTATTTGTGTGATTTGAGGATTTAAAAAGAGATTATTTGTGTTTATGACCTGTTACACAGGTCAGGTTTTTTGCTCGGTTTGAAGCTGGGTCGGAGCAAGGACTGTGCACACACAGACGGGATTCAAGATGGCGAGCCAGACCCAGACCTTCACCTTCAACTCATCTACTCCTTCGCGCTAGTGAGGAAATCTTCGGCTTATGGTGACTCGCCGCCAGAGTGGTAGGAGTATCAGGAACTAGTTTGATCTGAACTGATTGATTTATTATTATTTTCGGACTAAATCGAACTGAAACTTTTCATTGAACCGAACACTTGAACTCATGTTGAACTCGATTCGAAAGTGTCATACTTTTATTTGCATGTTGAGTTCATATTTTCTGAGTGTGATTGGAAATGATTGTGGTCCACTTTGATTTGATTATGTAACTGAAGGTATTCTCTTACATTTAAAAGAAAGGGAAAAAAGAGTTAACTCAGGAGGAAAAATTCTAAAAATAGATGCAACCTAGGAGAAAAAAGACTGGTTTAACTTAACTTAGATTAGCTTTACTGAAATAAACTAGGAGAACTAAAGAACGAAAGGAAAGAGTGAAATACTCTTTTCAATTATACTTGCCTTAGTATTAGGAACCTGCAGGGTATTTGTTTTGTTTTCTGTACTGTATTTTATATGTGTGTTTTGCATTCAGTAAATTGCCGGCCTTTTGTACTTAGAGCAACGGTCTCTGGTGTGATTATTCTTGCTTCCCACTCCTTAGAACCTAGAACTGGTCCAGTGGCGCAGTAAGTGGGGTGATACCGGTGCTACAAATTCAATTCAATTTTATTTGTATAGCGCCAAATGATAATATACATTATCTCAAGGAGCTTTACATAGAAGGTCAAGACATTAAAATATTGTTTGATATAGAGAAACCTAACAGTTCCCACAATGAGCAAGCACTTTGGTGACTGTGAAGAGTAAAAACTCCCTCACTTACAGGGAGAAACCTCTAGCAGAACCAGGTTCAATGTGGACGGTCATCTGCCTCTACTGGTTGGGGTGAGCAGAGAAAAATGGGGAGAGAAGAGAAACAGTGGGGAGGGGGAGGCGAGAGACCGGAACACTTGAGCACCATCAGGTATCAGCTCTGACTAGTTAAAATGTAAACGATAACAGTGTAAAGAAGTTATTGATTATTAATGATAGCAGCAACAATTCATATAATAATTAATTAAGTATTGTGGAGAAGTGCTCTGTGGATGATGGGAGTTTCCCCAGCAGTCTAGACCTATAGCAGCTTAAGGGATGGTTCAGGACTCACCTGATCCAGCCAGGCTTTATCAAAAAGGAATGTTTTAAGTTTAACTTTAAATGCACAGAAGGTGTCTGCCTGGTAGCTGAATGCTCTACCTCATGTTCTACTCTTACAGACTCTTGGAACCACACGAGAGCCTGTGTTTTGGGAACGAAAACACCTACTGTCTTCACCTACTGTAGATGGTTGAGAGAGAGTCTGAGCCAGGGACAGTAAATATGGTTGAGGTTCCATCAATAAGGTGAGTAATTAAAAATGTGATACCTTACAATATACTGTGATGTAAACTGTGTTCTGAGAATGTTTTGGAAATCTGTGGGGATTTATGTAGGTAACATTAATTTGACAACCTTTACCATTTCTATTGGGGATTTCACGGCTATGCTCAGTATCAAATTCTAAATCCACATTAAAAAATTGGGGGGTAAAAAAAATGAAAAGATGAGGAGGGCAGTTGATTTTCATGTGATTTTTACTATGTTGTAGACTGGTTTGTTTTAAATGTCCCCAGGCAAAATGGAACGTGCGTAACTTGTAGGTACTACAGTACCAGTATAGTGCCTGGAAAAGATAATATTGGTTACATGCATGATGCCTCGAGCTGCAACTGACAAGTAACACAGAAAGTGAGGGTAAACAAATGCACGTAAGAGGCATTGTCATCATCCACAGGGTCTTCTCCTGTGTCTTTTCACTCTGTAATGTGTATACTGATGACTGCCGCAGCTGGCATGACAACAGATTACTTTTCAAATTTGCTGATGACTCTGTGACAGTCAGTCTCCTCCATGCGGATGAGAACAGCCATGGTCCCATTGTGGATTGCGAATCTGTATTGTTGTGACTGCCTTTTTACTACTAAATGTGACAAAAACCAAGGACATGAGTTTTAGGCATCAGCCCTCAAACTCTCAGAGTACTATCATCAAGGGGCAGGTGGTAGACTTTGTAAAGAACTACGGTACAAGTACCATGGGATGATTATTAACTATGATCTCTCTGATGACTATGTCCCTGATGATGGCTGTTTGTATTACGGATAGCATGTGGCTGATCCTTTATTCAGTAGAACATGTAGTAACATGTCCATGTTCCATGCTGTTTATTTAAAAATAATTTACTTGTCTTCTTGTACAATGCTCAATGATATAGATATCCATTCCAGATTTCTGCATCATACCTTGGAATTGTATCCATAATTAATTATGAAAATAAATCCAGTTTATGATTTGTGATATATGACAATTTGATTCTGACTGATCATAATTCAAGGTCAGCTTTAATTTGCCTCAATTCAAGATACCTTAAATTAAGTTTAAAGTTAGAATGTCATTGTGGAAATCCTGAACTAGAATTGTGACTAATGAAGCATTGTGTTAGTTCATGCAGGACACGGAGTCATGTGCTCAGCTATACCGATAGGTTTATGGGTGCTCGTCAGTCACCCACCAATCACAGCCCATTCTCTCACCAAAGCGGTCCCTTTAAATACGACCTCATCCTCACTGATCCCTGCGAAGCTCTAACACTTTTAGCACTGTAATGGAAATTTTACATTCGTGTATGTATAATTGCATAAACAGACATGTATGTGGAGGACTGACCAAATGGTTGATTGTTCATCTAAAAGGGCAACTTTAAGGTTTACTGTGGTGGCTTAAGAGACTTGAGTTTAATGGCCTCGAGAAACCACAACTTTATGGTATCTCGTATCTCTGATTGGGATCAAACAACTGGGATCTCACAGGGGGGGAGTCATCCACAGAACATGTAAACAAAAGGACAGGATGTCTCCTCCACTGAGTGAAAATACAGAAGGGTAATATATACCTTTGCATGCTTAGTGGGAGGGGGCTGTGAGTTATAAGAACACAGATTCTCCTATGTTCTTTGCTCATTTGTGCATGTCAATCAGGTGATGTGTACTAATGAGTCCATCTGCAGATGGTGAATTAAACTTAAAAAAAGAAGTGTTTGACTTTGTGCTTGTTTCACAGAAACTGCCACCACAGCACCGAGTCCAAACACGGTTGTGGTAAATCATCTTAAACAAAAGTACCTTGCCTGCTACGCCCACTGGGCGCTCTGCATATGTCCCCTGTTTTATCTCAGCACACTGCTCGGCTAACCAGGGAACATCCAAAGAATGGAGCCTTCAGCGCCAATCATAACTGTGTCCCCATTTGCAACAAATGGGTAAAGCATGACAAAGGGTTCCTGACTGAACTCGGAATTAAATGGTTAATATCTGAAACTATAATAGTTCAACTGAATTGTAGATATCTAATGTCATTTTAATTCTACCATTACCTGTCTTGACATGTACTGTAGATGCTTGAGAGAGTGTCTGAGCCAGGGACAGTAGACATCACTGAGGTTCCATCAATAATGTGAGTATTGAAACACATGATATTTTACAATATACTGTGATGCAGATTCTCAGAAAGTTACAGAAATTTGTGGGGAAAAATTGTTTGCAGATGCTATGAATGTCGTGTTAATTTCTGACACTCAGTTCACATTTATAGAGTTGGCTTGTTTTGTCAAGAAATCATCCATGTAAATTAAAAGAACATGGAACAAATTATTTATCATGTATTGCTATATTTATTTCTTTACCATTTTCACTTTCAGTGTGGCCAGAGGCATTATGTTTTCAGCTTATCCATCCATCTGTCTGTCCCATTCATGTGAAAGCGATATCTCATGAACAACTACATCATGTAAGTCAAAGGTCGAAAGGTCAAGCTCACTTGACTTTGCATTGTTTTGAATACAAAGGAAATATCATTACATGTGGCACAAACATTCACTTGGCCTCAATGATGACTTGAATAGAATTCAGTTGTCAAAGATCAAATGGCAAGGTCACTAGGACCTCACAAAGCACACTTCTTGCCTTGTAAATGCGATACGCGCAGTACCTCAAAGTAATGGTTAATATTTACCAGTGTGTTAGGTGAATGTGTATATGTGCTCAGGAAACAATTTGTAATACGGTCTGTTCATGTAGCGTGAAGTAATATTGATAATTACATGACGACGATTAAGTTAACATAAGGCACATCAATCTCCTGCAATGCTAACTGTGCGCTGTCTGTGGAATAGTAGTACACCGTGGCTGTGGAAAAACTATGTGACTAGTGTTGTTGCAAGCAGTCTATTTTAAATTGATTTTTTCAGAAATAATTGCGTTACTGAGTGTACTGTTCTAAATTGTGAGTTGCAATATATTATCAGTATATTAGAAGTAAGCCGAGTTAAAGAATATTTTGTGAAATGCTATATTTGTTTATCTTACATGCTTATGTTTACTTTATTACTGGTATCCAAAGTTGTTTAATGAATGCAGGTGCTAGGTCACAGATTAGACATGTTAAATGTCTGTTTGGATGTACATTGTCTATAGTAATATTTCAGTATAGTCTATTGACGTATGTAATATTTCAGTTCTGTAGATATTCAGCAGTAATTGTACACATTGTGGCATTTGTATTTACAGTAGGTGGTTACCCTGATAATGAGTCATAATACACATGATCTGAGAAAAGTATGTGTCCATTTATCGTTCATTCAAATACTCCCTTTTTCAGGTATTTTACACTAGAAAAACAGCTTCCGGCTATGGCGACCTGAATGTAGTTGTGCTTCCTGGGTCCCAGGGGGAACCTCTACTTAAAACTTGGGGCCCCTGGGTGGTTTTGGGCTCGAACTGAGGTAGGAGGTAGGTGGAAAAAATTTGATCTTTTGACCTGCAACACCCAGAGCTTTAATAACACATAGGGAGCCTTCTGGGGTGAGAGGAGAGGCAGTGTGCAAAATGTCAGAGCTCTAGCTGGTCAGGGGCCCAAACTGCGAATCTTTGATATCATCTACATTTGCCACTGCCTGTTTATATCTTTGAATGACTTCTATTTTTGATATTTTATATTTCATGTTGAATGCTGTTTGCACCGGGGATAAGAGGGAAACGCTATTTCAATTCTCTGTATTTCCTGCACATATGTCATTATTGATCATAAAGTTGACTTGACTTGAACACTGATAAAGTTGATTCAAGATGTTGAATCTAGGAAAAACTGTTGTGATCCGTGGTCAATGACCTCCATCTAGTGGACGAAAAAAACCATTGCACCCACTTTATCAAGTCACAATCCCCATTATTCCTACACTCACAAACCATTAAAAAGCAATGATTTCGAGTGCAAATCCAATGGAAATGCAGTCAGTGGAAACCAAAGACTATTGTTAGCAGTAGTCAAGTGTTTTAGTGTTTCATCTTGGACACTGCCTTTGTTATTTGTCTGTAGCCATGTCCAAACTCTTCCACAAAGGGCCGAGTGGCTGAATGTTTTCTTGCCAATTCAAGATTCAACAATTTTTACTGTCAAATACACACAAGAACACACACGTTCCCCTGTGAATTGAAATTCTTGTGCTGTCCTTTCTGGAATACCAGGGGACCAAAATTGACATTCAAATACAATATTTACATCAAATACAATGAGAATATGAAACATGTTTAAGAGTAAGGTGAAAACAAGGGTAATGAGGTGAGTAGGGTGAGTATTGTGCAAAACTGAGCAGTGCAAATGTATGCAATGTAAATGTAAACAGTACATTTGGAAATAGTTTAATAATGGAGCTAGCTCTCCTGTGAACCCTGCCTGCGGTGGTAAATGCTCTGCAGAGAGGGCAGTGAGTTCTTGATGATTTTTTCTGCTGTCTTCGCCACTCTCTGCAGGCGTTTGCGGTCCATAGTAGATGTGCTGTCGTACCACACGGTGATGCAGCTGGTCAATATGCTCTCAATGATGCAGCTGTAGAAGTTGCTGAGGATCTTAGGAGTCATCCCAAACTTCCTCAGCCTCCTCAGGAAGTACAGCCGCTGTTGAGCCTTCATGACTAGCTGTGTGGTGTTTAATGTCCAGGTGAGGTCCTCACTGAAGTGGACCCCGAGGTATTTAAAGCTGAAATGAATGAAGCAGCAGCAGCACAACAGACACATATTACTACTATATTATTATTACTTTGGCTACCCCCCCATTTTCAGGGGTGCTCTTTCCGTTGGTGGCAGTGCCCGGCAGCTATGACCTTCGGTCCCTGAGATATTCAGGGAAAACACTCCCCATTATAAGCGAATGGGATGGTCAGTAGTGAAAGTTTCACCAAGTGTGGAGGCCCAAATCGTTCCTCCAGAATAGTGATAGGAGCATGTTTCAGGTCATTTGTAGTCTTGGTGGTGGTGGTTTATAGTGGTGGATTTGTTTTGGAGAGCATCACATTTATATTTGTACTGTAATTCTGTTCATACTACCATAATTATATTCCACTGATAATTCTGTTTATATTTATACTGTTCATCCTGCCATATCTGCCATATTTATACTCTTGATATGGTCTAGATTTGACACTGCCTCTGTGTGGCACAAAGCAACTGGAAACAGTGGCTCTGCCTGCACAAAAGCACTGGAGATGACGAAAGAAGCTTCGAGCCACTTTGTGAAGAAAGGTTCATCTTCTGAACTAAAGTTGCAATTTTAAGCTTCTCTCGCCATCTCCAATGCTTTTGTGCACGCAGAGCCACTGTTTTCAGCTGTTTTGTGCACACAGAGCCACTTTATGAATAAATCACATGATGACCAGTGGAGAGACCTTGGACCATCATTTCAGACAGTCAGTGACTGGCATTTAACCATGACGCCTGATCTATTCACCTTGCATGAATGCTTTCAGTTTCAAATTTTCTCCAAATCAGTGTTTTCCTGCCACACGATCATTGTATGTGGTTGATGACTATCTCCATTCTCATATCATGTTGTCAAACCAATCAGATGTTCTCCTGCTTGTAGACTTGCCAGAAATGCTGTGGGCAAAGGACAAATACGATGTGGGCCTCATCAGAAACTGTGACCCAGTTACAATTACCCCAAAATCTGAATATCGACCATGTAAACAATGGTACCCAGTCAGACAGGAAGTTGTGGATAGGATACGCCCTGTTTTTGCATCTCTCTTGCAGGCTGGTGTAATTATCCCCTGCCCTGATTCGCCAGTCCATACTCCACTGTTTCCAGTTAAGAAAATCAGAGTGTTGTATATTGGGGTAGCGATGATGTGAAGATGATGAAGGAATCGCCGATTGACACCGTTTGATTGTTTGAAAGGTTTATTACAAAAAGTTCAGCATCAATACAAGCACTGCAATCTGCCTGGAGAGAGATCTGGGGCCAATGTGAATCTCTTCTCCCTAACAGCTTCAACTCCCTAACCCTAACCCTAACCCTAACCCTAATGCATTAATGTATACATTCAGTTTTTCTCAGAAAACCTAAACTTATAGGCCTCTGAATTCCTCAGGACCTATGGGCCTCAAACTCAGAGATCAGCTTCCTTTAAAGAGAACACAACACATGACATTTCAGACACCACAAGAGATAAAGGTCAACCTATTGAGTGGTGATTTGTGCAGGATTTGAAGGCTGTGAATGACGCTGTAATTGCTCGATCACCCATTGTTCCCAACCCGTACACGTTGCTTTCCCAAATTCCGCCTGATGCAGAGTGGTTTTCGGTTGTAGATTTATCCGATGCTTTTTTTAAACGTTCCTGTCCACAAGGACAGCCAGTACTGGTTTGCTTTTAACTTTGAAAACAAGGCCTACACATTCAGACGCCTTTGTCGAGGCTACTGTGAGCCTACTTCTCTGCTAAACTTGACCCAGTGGCAGCTGGCCCTCCACAAAGCTTGTGTGCAGTGGCCGCCTGTGAAAAAGCAGTTCTTGCCTCACGTGACATCGTAGGCTACTCTGACTTGACACTTCTTGTTACTCATGCTGTGTCTCTCATTCTCACAGAACAGAAGACCTCACATCTTTCTGCTGCTAGCTGTTCTTCTTGATATGCCCAACATCACAGTGAAACGCTGTTCAACCTTGAATCCAGCCACGCTTCTCCCGCTTCCAGATGACGGGTGGAGAACACAACTGTGTTGCTGAACTACAAGTCCAGTGTTCACCACAACCTGACCTTTCTGATGAACTATGACTTGATTCTGTATGTAAATGGGTCCGCCTCACGTGAACCCGGTCTCTGGTACTAACTTTGTTGGTTTTTCTGTCTATTCTGATAGTGACATTCTCTTCTCTGGTCCTTTTCCTCATCACCTCTCAGCCCAGGCAGCAGAACTCATTGTGCTCACTGAAAGCATGCAAATTGGCTACTGGTAAAACACTCACAGTTTACAAAGACTCCGGATATGCATTTGGTTTCACTCATGATTTTGGTGCTCTCTGCAGGCACAGGTAATTTTTGGTTGTTCACCATGGCCTCACCATTAGAAGGTAAATCTCACTGCTTAGTGATGGTCAACATGTGGTCAAAATGGGTTGAAGCCTTTCCTGCTTCAAAACAAACTGCAAGTGTAGTCACCAAAGCACTGTTACAAGACATCATTCCACAATGGGGGATTCCTAGCAGAATCTAAAGTGACAAAGCTGTCAAACAACTCAGCTCTCATCTAGGAATGGATGTGCGAACACACTGTGCATATCATCCAGCCAGTGGCGGAGCTTTGGAACGAGAAAATGCACACTCAAAACGAAGCTCGCAAAGTGCTGTGAAGACAGAGGTCTCACATGGACAAAGGTCCTGCCTCTGGTGCTGATGTATATGAGGATGAGAAAACGAACCAGGTCTAACCTTTCACCTTATGAGATTCTTTTTGCAACTCCTCCCCACATTGGTGCGGGTCTTTCACCCTCTCCACTTCCCGCCACAGACTTGTGTGATATGCATGATATGTTGTCCTATTGTTCTAACCTGACTAATGCTCTTTCAGACATCAGGAAACAGGTGACATCTTCCCTTCCTCATCCAGTGACTGAACCACTTCACGACCCCCGTCCAGGCGACTTCGTGGTGGTCAAAGACTTTCGGAGAAAGAACTGGCGCTCACTCAGGTGGCAAGGCCCCTACCAGGTGCTACTCACAACCCACACTGCAGTGCTGAGAGAGCCACCTGGATCCACACTAACCATTGCAAAGGAGTACTGGCTCCATCTGAACAGCTGACGCCTCCAGCTGAAACCACACACACTGATACTCCCACAGGTTGAGAATCACAGAGAGTGTCGTGTGATTAGCACATGAGCGTTCTGCCACAACAGTTGTCTCTTATGTTTCCTGTTTACCTGACTGTATAAAACCTTCTTCTTTCCCTATTCGGAGTTGTTCCACTCTGAGCATTCATGCTAAGTGTGAAACCCTCTGCAGAGCTTTCTATTAAATGACCTAAAGACAACTGTCTGAGAAACTCTTTATTTTACATCTCAAGATAAATTTCCACCACAAGTGTAACCACCTACTGTAAATACAAATGCCACAATGTGAAATTACAAGTGCAATAAGTACAAACATTTTTTTTTAACATAAAGAGTAATTGACGTTTGGAAAGAATTCAATCCTAAGGGAAGACTATACATTTTTCTCAGCACCACATCAAATATACTCCAGGATAGATAATTTTTTCATGTTCAGTTAGGACAGTTATAGGATCGAAAATTGTGAAATTGGAGTGAGAGACATATCAGACCATAGTCCTGTATATATGACTCTGGCTATGTCAAGAGAACAAAAATCAACACTTTGGAGGCTAAATATAAATGTATTAAAAGGACAAATGAAGGAAGAGTTTATTAAAGAAATTCAGTTATATGTGAGGGAGAATGATAATGGTGAGGTGTCTCCCTCGGTGCTGTGGGACGCGTGTAAAGCTGTGATTAGAGGACAACGAATTGCTAAATCAACATACTTGAAAAGGCAAACACAGGAAAAACTCAATAAATTAGAATCAGAGCTTAAAAAATTGGAAAAAGAACATAAAAAAAATGTGGACGAGCGAATAAACCAAAATATCAAAAGAGTTAGAACAGAGGTAAATGACATCTCAGGACAAGAGATTCAAAAAAAGCTGTTGTACATGAAACAGCGATAGTATGACGTGGGAAGTAAATCTACAAAATTGCTGGGCTACAGATTAAAAAGGCATAGGGGCTCAGCTACAAATCTACCAAAATATAAGACAGAAGAGATACATACATGTTTTGAAACATATTATAAGAATCTATATTCCCAACCAAAAATAAATAATAAACATCAGATAGCCACATGGCTGGATTCCTTAAATTTACACAGGGTGGCAGAGGACCAGAATTCAGCTCTGATAAAGGAAATCACAGCAGAAGAAATAAAATGATAAAAAAATAAAATGAAATACTTGTTCTACTACTACTACTACTACTACTTATGGTGAGTATACTGATGACATGATGCTATTGTGATTGTTAATAACAGTATGTAACAATAATACTATATAATGATAATATTTATAATAATATAGTAGAAATATGTGTTGTGCTTCTGCTGCTGCTTCATTGGAAAAAAAAAACATTCAGCCACTCGGCCCTGTCCAAGATGAAACACTAAAACACTTGACTTCGGCTAACAATAGTCTTTGGCTTCCACTGACTGCATTTCCATTGGATTTGCACTCAAAATCACTGCTTTTTAATGCTTTGTGAGTGTGGGAATCATGGGGATTGTGACTTGATCAGGTGGGTGCAATGGTTTTTTTTGTCCACCAGATGGAGGTCATTGACCACTGATCACAACAGTTTTTTCAAGCTTCAACATCTTGAATCAACTTTATCAGTCTTCAAGTCAAGTCAACTTGTCACTTATCAATAATGTCATGTGTGCAGGAAATACAGAGAATTGAAATAGTGTTTCCCTCTTCCCGCACATTATTTTTTATTATTATTATTATTATTATCATTGTTATTATCATTACTATTACTATTATTTATCCAATTTAATTTAAATCAATTGAAACAATTCCTAAAAAAGTTAGACATTTTTTTAAACAAAATCACTTTCCTCACCTCTCTTCCCTCATGAAAGTGAGGGAGTAGGGGGAGGCAGAGTTCACAGCCAGAACAGGCGGGGGAGGGCTTAGCCCGGCCGGCTTCTCTCCCTGACTCTGCGCCCCTTATTATATGAATGGTATAAAAAAATATGAAAAGGAGGATTCTAAACCAAATCACTTTTATGAATGCTTTTTTTTTTTAAATAAACGAATGAATTAATAAGGAGATATTTTAAATTTTATTCCTAATTCTATTTTACAACTCAAACTACATTATAAACAATATTTTACATACAACAACAAGTTTTAAACTTGTACAAAATAACGTTTTCCTCTGATTGGCTCCACTACTCCCAAAGGATCATGGGAGTTGATTAAATAAAGAATTTTTCTCCATTCATTTCCCTTATATCAACCACCAATCCTCAAAAAAAGTTGGAATCATAAACAAATTACTATCCCAATAAGGATTTCCCTAAAATTAAAAAAAATATTTTCAAACATACTCAGAAATTTCAATTACTTATGAATTTTTTACAACTTTAAAATATTTTTTTCTCCTTAAAATACACATCCCACTCTCAAACAATGAGAATTAAACGTTACAAATATATTTTATCCACTAATTAACCAAAAAATGGTAAATACACTGAGATTCTCAGACGTTTTGTTTTAACCACGATAAATAGGAACACGTGTGAGCAAGACTTCCCCCCAAAATACATTATAAAACACAATAGAATGAAATACCACAATAAAATGAAATACTTGTTCTACTACTACTACTACTTATGGTGAGTATACTGATGACATGATGCTATTGTGATTGATAATAACAGTATGTAACAATAATACTATATAATGATAATATTTATAATAATATAGTAGAAATATGTGTTGTGCTTCTGCTGCTGCTTCATTGGAAAAAAAAACTTTCAGCCACTCGGCTCTGTCCAAGATGAAACACTAAAACACTTGACTTCGGCTAACAATAGTCTTTGGCTTCCACTGACTGCATTTCCATTGGATTTGCACTCAAAATCACTGCTTTTTAATGCTTTGTGAGTGTGGGAATCATGGGGATTGTGACTTGATCAGGTGGGTGCAATGGTTTTTTTTGTCCACCAGATGGAGGTCATTGACCACTGATCACAACAGTTTTTTCAAGCTTCAACATCTTGAATCAACTTTATCAGTCTTCAAGTCAAGTCAACTTGTCACTTATCAATAATGTCATGTGTGCAGGAAATACAGAGAATTGAAATAGTGTTTCCCTCTTCCCGCACATTATTTTTTATTATTATTATTATCATTGTTATTATCATTACTATTACTATTATTTATCCAATTTAATTTAAATCAATTGAAACAATTCCTAAAAAAGTTAGACATTTTTTTAAACAAAATCACTTTCCTCACCTCTCTTCCCTCATGAAAGTGAGGGAGTAGGGGGAGGCAGAGTTCACAGCCAGAACAGGCGGGGGAGGGCTTAGCCCGGCCGGCTTCTCTCCCTGACTCTGCGCCCATTATTATATGAATGGTATAAAAAAATATGAAAAGGAGGATTCTAAACCAAATCACTTTTATGAATGCTTTTTTTTTTTAAATAAACGAATGAATTAATAAGGAGATATTTTAAATTTTATTCCTAATTCTATTTTACAACTCAAACTACATTATAAACAATATTTTACATACAACAACAAGTTTTAAACTTGTACAAAATAACGTTTTCCTCTGATTGGCTCCACTACTCCCAAAGGATCATGGGAGTTGATTAAATAAAGAATTTTTCTCCATTCATTTCCCTTATATCAACCACCAATCCTCAAAAAAAGTTGGAATCATAAACAAATTACTATCCCAATAAGGATTTCCCTAAAATTAAAAAAAATATTTTCAAACATACTCAGAAATTTCAATTACTTATGAATTTTTTACAACTTTAAAATAATTTTTTCTCCTTAAAATACACATCCCACTCTCAAACAATGATAATTAAACTTTACAAATATATTTTATCCACTAATTAACCAAAAAATGGTAAATACACTGAGATTCTCAGACATTTTGTTTTAACCACGATAAATAGGAACACGTGTGAGCAAGACTTCCCCCCAAAATACATTACAAAACACAATAGAATGAAATACCACAATAAAATGAAATACTTGTTCTACTACTACTACTACTACTACTACTACTTATGGTGAGTATACTGATGACATGATGCTATTGCTATTTATAATAATATAGTAGAAATATGTGTTGTGCTTCTGCTGCTGTTTCATTGGAAAAAAAAACATTCAGCCACTCGGCCCTGTCCAAGATGAAACACTAAAACACTTGACTTCGGCTAACAATAGTCTTTGGCTTCCACTGACTGCATTTCCATTGGATTTGCACTCAAAATCACTGCTTTTTAATGCTTTGTGAGTATGGGAAACATGGGGATTGTGACTTGATCAGGTGGGTGCAATGGTTTTTTTTGTCCACCAGATGGAGGTCATTGACCACTGATCACAACAGTTTTTTCAAGCTTCAACATCTTGAATCAACTTTATCAGTGTTCAAGTCAAGTCAACTTTATGATCAATAATGCCATATGTGCAGGACATACAGAGAATTGAAATAGTGTTTCCCTCTTATCCCCGGTGATAACAAGAGTATAAATATTTCAGATATGGCGGGATGAACCAAATGAACGGTATAAATAGAAACAGAATTATCAGTGGAATATCAATAGAAATATGGCAATGTGAACAGAATTACAGTATACATATAAATGAGATGCTCTCCACCACTACAAACGTGCTCCTAACACTATTCTGGAGGAACGATTTGGACTTCCACACTTTTTCACTCCTGACCGTCCCCTATCATTATTATTTTCATTTATTGTTCACTTCATTTGTTGTTGTTGTTGCTGCTGCTGTTGCTGCTTTTTGGTGTGATGTTTTAAATCCATGTTTTATTTTGCTACACAGGACAACGCCTTGAATACATCGATTTTATTGCATTAAAATACAATACATAATACAATCAAATGAAATACGACAATAGAATGAAATACAACAATAGAATGAAATACAACAATAGAATGAAATACTTGTACTTCTACTACTACTACTAATGGTAACCGTACTGATGACATGATGGTCGTGTGTTTGTTAACAACAGTATGTAATAATGTAATAATAACAACACACTTTGGATCTCTCTGTGTGTATGTAATTATAATAACACTATATAATAATCATATTTATAATAATATAGTAGTAATATGGGTCTGTTGTACTGCTGCTACTGCTGCTACATTCACTACTGACCGTCCCATTCGCTTATAATGGAGAGTGTTTTTCCCTGAATATCTCAGGGACCGAAGGTCGTAGCTGCCGGCCACTGCCACCAACGGAAAGAGCACCCCTGAAAATGGGGGGGTAGCCAAAGTCCTGAGTCTCTGGCACCCCGGAAAATAGCGTGTCCACGGAGCCGGACGCGGACACGCTTGGCTATTATCCCCTTACCTAACCCTAACCCCTAACCCTAACCCTAACCCTAACCCACCCACAGACACACACACACACACTCATTTATTTATTTTAATAAATATCAATAACTATGTCATTGACGTGTCTTTTTTCTCCCATGTCCCTCTCTCTCTTTCTCTCTCTCATTGCAGGCATCTCTGACTCCAGAACTGAAGGAGTTATTATTATCTGACTTATCATCATTATTATTATTATTATTAACAACAATACTTAATTAATTATTATATGAATTGTTGCTGCTATCATTAATAATCAATAACTTCTTTACACTGTTATTGTTTAAATTTTAACTAGTCAGAGCTGATACCTGATGTTGCTCAAGTGTTCCGGTCTCTCTCGCCTCCCCCTCACCACTGTTTCTCTGCTCTCCCCAACCAGTAGAGGCAGATGACCATCCACATTGAACCTGGTTCTGCTAGAGGTGTCTCCCTGTAAGTGAGGTAGTTTTTACTCTTCACAGTTGCCAAAGTGCTTGCTGATTGTGGGAACTGTTAGGTTTCTCTATATTAAGCAAGATTTTAAGGTCTTGACCTTCTATGTAAAGTTCCTTGAGATAATATATATTATCATTTGGCGCTATACAAATAAAATTGAATTGAATTGAATAGGTGATGGGAAAATAATAACAATAATTAATTGAGCAGTAGTATCGCAATATATTCAGTAAACTGTACAAAAATAATAATATGTTTTTTCTTCTTTCATGAACATATTTTCCACTTCATATTATGCACACATAAAATTAACAAAACATTCATAGCATCTGTAAACAATACTATATAACAACACTCAAGCATACTATCTATATAACAACAGATCTGAACTGTGTTTGTTCTCAAGTGGGTTGTTTTATACATTTTTAATAACGTTATACGGATCACATTATAGCGTGACATGTTTCTGGTTAAGATTAAAAGTATGCTGACAGAAATTTCATGCGTGCCCCTTTAAGGGACTAGTGACACTACAGGCAGGGCCTGCGTGATGCTGCAGCAGAGACCTGATGGAGAGAGCAGAGGAGAAAATGGAGAAAAACGAGCTTTAATAAGCAGAAAAAGAGTGAAAAAAGTTGATTTAGCAGTTGAAAAATATAACTTACCTGGTCGGGAACTGACGGGGATTTTATGAGAACTAAGTCACACTGGTTTTGGTGAGTTTTGTTTTTATTTTCTTGCAATTTTGCTGCGTTGTACCTTTTTAGCGGAAAGCTAATGCTAAAAACGTAGCTATTCACAAGGAAATGCTCCGTCATAACCTGTTTATCAGTAAATTTTTTGGGTTTATGAAGACTGTGAATGTTACAAAAGTGTCTGTAAGCTGTATAAATGAAAGGTATGCGCTGTAGTTTGTGTGGGAGACGGAGCCGTGAGTTGAAAGAGACCGCTCCGCTGCCATTTTGAGACGAAAAAACACCGTAGCAGTAACGTTACAAGTCAGAAACTGTGAAACATTTATTTGTGTGATTTGAGGATTTAAAAAGAGATTATTTGTGTTTATGACCTGTTACACAGGTCAGGTTTTTTGCTCGGTTTGAAGCTGGGTCGGAGCAAGGACTGTGCACACACAGACGGGATTCAAGATGGCGAGCCAGACCCAGACCTTCACCTTCAACTCATCTACTCCTTCGCGCTAGTGAGGAAATCTTCGGCTTATGGTGACTCGCCGCCAGAGTGGTAGGAGTATCAGGAACTAGTTTGATCTGAACTGATTGATTTATTATTATTTTCGGACTAAATCGAACTGAAACTTTTCATTGAACCGAACACTTGAACTCATGTTGAACTCGATTCGAAAGTGTCATACTTTTATTTGCATGTTGAGTTCATATTTTCTGAGTGTGATTGGAAATGATTGTGGTCCACTTTGATTTGATTATGTAACTGAAGGTATTCTCTTACATTTAAAAGAAAGGGAAAAAAGAGTTAACTCAGGAGGAAAAATTCTAAAAATAGATGCAACCTAGGAGAAAAAAGACTGGTTTAACTTAACTTAGATTAGCTTTACTGAAATAAACTAGGAGAACTAAAGAACGAAAGGAAAGAGTGAAATACTCTTTTCAATTATACTTGCCTTAGTATTAGGAACCTGCAGGGTATTTGTTTTGTTTTCTGTACTGTATTTTATATGTGTGTTTTGCATTCAGTAAATTGCCGGCCTTTTGTACTTAGAGCAACGGTCTCTGGTGTGATTATTCTTGCTTCCCACTCCTTAGAACCTAGAACTGGTCCAGTGGCGCAGTAAGTGGGGTGATACCGGTGCTACAAATTCAATTCAATTTTATTTGTATAGCGCCAAATGATAATATACATTATCTCAAGGAGCTTTACATAGAAGGTCAAGACATTAAAATATTGTTTGATATAGAGAAACCTAACAGTTCCCACAATGAGCAAGCACTTTGGTGACTGTGAAGAGTAAAAACTCCCTCACTTACAGGGAGAAACCTCTAGCAGAACCAGGTTCAATGTGGACGGTCATCTGCCTCTACTGGTTGGGGTGAGCAGAGAAAAATGGGGAGAGAAGAGAAACAGTGGGGAGGGGGAGGCGAGAGACCGGAACACTTGAGCACCATCAGGTATCAGCTCTGACTAGTTAAAATGTAAACGATAACAGTGTAAAGAAGTTATTGATTATTAATGATAGCAGCAACAATTCATATAATAATTAATTAAGTATTGTGGAGAAGTGCTCTGTGGATGATGGGAGTTTCCCCAGCAGTCTAGACCTATAGCAGCTTAAGGGATGGTTCAGGACTCACCTGATCCAGCCAGGCTTTATCAAAAAGGAATGTTTTAAGTTTAACTTTAAATGCACAGAAGGTGTCTGCCTGGTAGCTGAATGCTCTACCTCATGTTCTACTCTTACAGACTCTTGGAACCACACGAGAGCCTGTGTTTTGGGAACGAAAACACCTACTGTCTTCACCTACTGTAGATGGTTGAGAGAGAGTCTGAGCCAGGGACAGTAAATATGGTTGAGGTTCCATCAATAAGGTGAGTAATTAAAAATGTGATACCTTACAATATACTGTGATGTAAACTGTGTTCTGAGAATGTTTTGGAAATCTGTGGGGATTTATGTAGGTAACATTAATTTGACAACCTTTACCATTTCTATTGGGGAGCCAATTTCACGGCTATGCTCAGTATCAAATTCTAAATCCACATTAAAAAATTGGGGGGTAAAAAAAATGAAAAGATGAGGAGGGCAGTTGATTTTCATGTGATTTTTACTATGTTGTAGACTGGTTTGTTTTAAATGTCCCCAGGCAAAATGGAACGTGCGTAACTTGTAGGTACTACAGTACCAGTATAGTGCCTGGAAAAGATAATATTGGTTACATGCATGATGCCTCGAGCTGCAACTGACAAGTAACACAGAAAGTGAGGGTAAACAAATGCACGTAAGAGGCATTGTCATCATCCACAGGGTCTTCTCCTGTGTCTTTTCACTCTGTAATGTGTATACTGATGACTGCCGCAGCTGGCATGACAACAGATTACTTTTCAAATTTGCTGATGACTCTGTGACAGTCAGTCTCCTCCATGCGGATGAGAACAGCCATGGTCCCATTGTGGATTGCGAATCTGTATTGTTGTGACTGCCTTTTTACTACTAAATGTGACAAAAACCAAGGACATGAGTTTTAGGCATCAGCCCTCAAACTCTCAGAGTACTATCATCAAGGGGCAGGTGGTAGACTTTGTAAAGAACTACGGTACAAGTACCATGGGATGATTATTAACTATGATCTCTCTGATGACTATGTCCCTGATGATGGCTGTTTGTATTACGGATAGCATGTGGCTGATCCTTTATTCAGTAGAACATGTAGTAACATGTCCATGTTCCATGCTGTTTATTTAAAAATAATTTACTTGTCTTCTTGTACAATGCTCAATGATATAGATATCCATTCCAGATTTCTGCATCATACCTTGGAATTGTATCCATAATTAATTATGAAAATAAATCCAGTTTATGATTTGTGATATATGACAATTTGATTCTGACTGATCATAATTCAAGGTCAGCTTTAATTTGCCTCAATTCAAGATACCTTAAATTAAGTTTAAAGTTAGAATGTCATTGTGGAAATCCTGAACTAGAATTGTGACTAATGAAGCATTGTGTTAGTTCATGCAGGACACGGAGTCATGTGCTCAGCTATACCGATAGGTTTATGGGTGCTCGTCAGTCACCCACCAATCACAGCCCATTCTCTCACCAAAGCGGTCCCTTTAAATACGACCTCATCCTCACTGATCCCTGCGAAGCTCTAACACTTTTAGCACTGTAATGGAAATTTTACATTCGTGTATGTATAATTGCATAAACAGACATGTATGTGGAGGACTGACCAAATGGTTGATTGTTCATCTAAAAGGGCAACTTTAAGGTTTACTGTGGTGGCTTAAGAGACTTGAGTTTAATGGCCTCGAGAAACCACAACTTTATGGTATCTCGTATCTCTGATTGGGATCAAACAACTGGGATCTCACAGGGGGGGAGTCATCCACAGAACATGTAAACAAAAGGACAGGATGTCTCCTCCACTGAGTGAAAATACAGAAGGGTAATATATACCTTTGCATGCTTAGTGGGAGGGGGCTGTGAGTTATAAGAACACAGATTCTCCTATGTTCTTTGCTCATTTGTGCATGTCAATCAGGTGATGTGTACTAATGAGTCCATCTGCAGATGGTGAATTAAACTTAAAAAAAGAAGTGTTTGACTTTGTGCTTGTTTCACAGAAACTGCCACCACAGCACCGAGTCCAAACACGGTTGTGGTAAATCATCTTAAACAAAAGTACCTTGCCTGCTACGCCCACTGGGCGCTCTGCATATGTCCCCTGTTTTATCTCAGCACACTGCTCGGCTAACCAGGGAACATCCAAAGAATGGAGCCTTCAGCGCCAATCATAACTGTGTCCCCATTTGCAACAAATGGGTAAAGCATGACAAAGGGTTCCTGACTGAACTCGGAATTAAATGGTTAATATCTGAAACTATAATAGTTCAACTGAATTGTAGATATCTAATGTCATTTTAATTCTACCATTACCTGTCTTGACATGTACTGTAGATGCTTGAGAGAGTGTCTGAGCCAGGGACAGTAGACATCACTGAGGTTCCATCAATAATGTGAGTATTGAAACACATGATATTTTACAATATACTGTGATGCAGATTCTCAGAAAGTTACAGAAATTTGTGGGGAAAAATTGTTTGCAGATGCTATGAATGTCGTGTTAATTTCTGACACTCAGTTCACATTTATAGAGTTGGCTTGTTTTGTCAAGAAATCATCCATGTAAATTAAAAGAACATGGAACAAATTATTTATCATGTATTGCTATATTTATTTCTTTACCATTTTCACTTTCAGTGTGGCCAGAGGCATTATGTTTTCAGCTTATCCATCCATCTGTCTGTCCCATTCATGTGAAAGCGATATCTCATGAACAACTACATCATGTAAGTCAAAGGTCGAAAGGTCAAGCTCACTTGACTTTGCATTGTTTTGAATACAAAGGAAATATCATTACATGTGGCACAAACATTCACTTGGCCTCAATGATGACTTGAATAGAATTCAGTTGTCAAAGATCAAATGGCAAGGTCACTAGGACCTCACAAAGCACACTTCTTGCCTTGTAAATGCGATACGCGCAGTACCTCAAAGTAATGGTTAATATTTACCAGTGTGTTAGGTGAATGTGTATATGTGCTCAGGAAACAATTTGTAATACAGTCTGTTCATGTAGCGTGAAGTAATATTGATAATTACATGACGACGATTAAGTTAACATAAGGCACATCAATCTCCTGCAATGCTAACTGTGCGCTGTCTGTGGAATAGTAGTACACCGTGGCTGTGGAAAAACTATGTGACTAGTGTTGTTGCAAGCAGTCTATTTTAAATTGATTTTTTCAGAAATAATTGCGTTACTGAGTGTACTGTTCTAAATTGTGAGTTGCAATATATTATCAGTATATTAGAAGTAAGCCGAGTTAAAGAATATTTTGTGAAATGCTATATTTGTTTATCTTACATGCTTATGTTTACTTTATTACTGGTATCCAAAGTTGTTTAATGAATGCAGGTGCTAGGTCACAGATTAGACATGTTAAATGTCTGTTTGGATGTACATTGTCTATAGTAATATTTCAGTATAGTCTATTGACGTATGTAATATTTCAGTTCTGTAGATATTCAGCAGTAATTGTACACATTGTGGCATTTGTATTTACAGTAGGTGGTTACCCTGATAATGAGTCATAATACACATGATCTGAGAAAAGTATGTGTCCATTTATCGTTCATTCAAATACTCCCTTTTTCAGGTATTTTACACTAGAAAAACAGCTTCCGGCTATGGCGACCTGAATGTAGTTGTGCTTCCTGGGTCCCAGGGGGAACCTCTACTTAAAACTTGGGGCCCCTGGGTGGTTTTGGGCTCGAACTGAGGTAGGAGGTAGGTGGAAAAAATTTGATCTTTTGACCTGCAACACCCAGAGCTTTAATAACACATAGGGAGCCTTCTGGGGTGAGAGGAGAGGCAGTGTGCAAAATGTCAGAGCTCTAGCTGGTCAGGGGCCCAAACTGCGAATCTTTGATATCATCTACATTTGCCACTGCCTGTTTATATCTTTGAATGACTTCTATTTTTGATATTTTATATTTCATGTTGAATGCTGTTTGCACCGGGGATAAGAGGGAAACGCTATTTCAATTCTCTGTATTTCCTGCACATATGTCATTATTGATCATAAAGTTGACTTGACTTGAACACTGATAAAGTTGATTCAAGATGTTGAATCTAGGAAAAACTGTTGTGATCCGTGGTCAATGACCTCCATCTAGTGGACGAAAAAAACCATTGCACCCACTTTATCAAGTCACAATCCCCATTATTCCTACACTCACAAACCATTAAAAAGCAATGATTTCGAGTGCAAATCCAATGGAAATGCAGTCAGTGGAAACCAAAGACTATTGTTAGCAGTAGTCAAGTGTTTTAGTGTTTCATCTTGGACACTGCCTTTGTTATTTGTCTGTAGCCATGTCCAAACTCTTCCACAAAGGGCCGAGTGGCTGAATGTTTTCTTGCCAATTCAAGATTCAACAATTTTTACTGTCAAATACACACAAGAACACACACGTTCCCCTGTGAATTGAAATTCTTGTGCTGTCCTTTCTGGAATACCAGGGGACCAAAATTGACATTCAAATACAATATTTACATCAAATACAATGAGAATATGAAACATGTTTAAGAGTAAGGTGAAAACAAGGGTAATGAGGTGAGTAGGGTGAGTATTGTGCAAAACTGAGCAGTGCAAATGTATGCAATGTAAATGTAAACAGTACATTTGGAAATAGTTTAATAATGGAGCTAGCTCTCCTGTGAACCCTGCCTGCGGTGGTAAATGCTCTGCAGAGAGGGCAGTGAGTTCTTGATGATTTTTTCTGCTGTCTTCGCCACTCTCTGCAGGCGTTTGCGGTCCATAGTAGATGTGCTGTCGTACCACACGGTGATGCAGCTGGTCAATATGCTCTCAATGATGCAGCTGTAGAAGTTGCTGAGGATCTTAGGAGTCATCCCAAACTTCCTCAGCCTCCTCAGGAAGTACAGCCGCTGTTGAGCCTTCATGACTAGCTGTGTGGTGTTTAATGTCCAGGTGAGGTCCTCACTGAAGTGGACCCCGAGGTATTTAAAGCTGAAATGAATGAAGCAGCAGCAGCACAACAGACACATATTACTACTATATTATTATTACTTTGGCTACCCCCCCATTTTCAGGGGTGCTCTTTCCGTTGGTGGCAGTGCCCGGCAGCTATGACCTTCGGTCCCTGAGATATTCAGGGAAAACACTCCCCATTATAAGCGAATGGGATGGTCAGTAGTGAAAGTTTCACCAAGTGTGGAGGCCCAAATCGTTCCTCCAGAATAGTGATAGGAGCATGTTTCAGGTCATTTGTAGTCTTGGTGGTGGTGGTTTATAGTGGTGGATTTGTTTTGGAGAGCATCACATTTATATTTGTACTGTAATTCTGTTCATACTACCATAATTATATTCCACTGATAATTCTGTTTATATTTATACTGTTCATCCTGCCATATCTGCCATATTTATACTCTTGATATGGTCTAGATTTGACACTGCCTCTGTGTGGCACAAAGCAACTGGAAACAGTGGCTCTGCCTGCACAAAAGCACTGGAGATGACGAAAGAAGCTTCGAGCCACTTTGTGAAGAAAGGTTCATCTTCTGAACTAAAGTTGCAATTTTAAGCTTCTCTCGCCATCTCCAATGCTTTTGTGCACGCAGAGCCACTGTTTTCAGCTGTTTTGTGCACACAGAGCCACTTTATGAATAAATCACATGATGACCAGTGGAGAGACCTTGGACCATCATTTCAGACAGTCAGTGACTGGCATTTAACCATGACGCCTGATCTATTCACCTTGCATGAATGCTTTCAGTTTCAAATTTTCTCCAAATCAGTGTTTTCCTGCCACACGATCATTGTATGTGGTTGATGACTATCTCCATTCTCATATCATGTTGTCAAACCAATCAGATGTTCTCCTGCTTGTAGACTTGCCAGAAATGCTGTGGGCAAAGGACAAATACGATGTGGGCCTCATCAGAAACTGTGACCCAGTTACAATTACCCCAAAATCTGAATATCGACCATGTAAACAATGGTACCCAGTCAGACAGGAAGTTGTGGATAGGATACGCCCTGTTTTTGCATCTCTCTTGCAGGCTGGTGTAATTATCCCCTGCCCTGATTCGCCAGTCCATACTCCACTGTTTCCAGTTAAGAAAATCAGAGTGTTGTATATTGGGGTAGCGATGATGTGAAGATGATGAAGGAATCGCCGATTGACACCGTTTGATTGTTTGAAAGGTTTATTACAAAAAGTTCAGCATCAATACAAGCACTGCAATCTGCCTGGAGAGAGATCTGGGGCCAATGTGAATCTCTTCTCCCTAACAGCTTCAACTCCCTGTTTATATAGGAGAGCTGTTTTTGTGAATCTAAAGAAAACACATCTGGCTTTCATCCAGCCCACCTCATCTGTTTGGTAACAGGGAGGGAAAGGCACCAGCTCAAATTTAGGGTGACAGTTTAAGCCGTGACCTAATGCATTAATGTATACATTCAGTTTTTCTCAGAAAACCTAAATTTATAGGCCTCTGAATTCCTCAGGACCTATGGGCCTCAAACTCAGAGATCAGCTTCCTTTAAAGAGAACACAACACATGACATTTCAGACACCACAAGAGATAAAGGTCAACCTATTGAGTGGTGATTTGTGCAGGATTTGAAGGCTGTGAATGACGCTGTAATTGCTCGATCACCCATTGTTCCCAACCCGTACACGTTGCTTTCCCAAATTCCGCCTGATGCAGAGTGGTTTTCGGTTGTAGATTTATCCAATGCTTTTTTTTAAACGTTCCTGTCCACAAGGACAGCCAGTACTGGTTTGCTTTTAACTTTGAAAACAAGGCCTACACATTCAGACGCCTTTGTCGAGGCTACTGTGAGCCTACTTCTCTGCTAAACTTGACCCAGTGGCAGCTGGCCCTCCACAAAGCTTGTGTGCAGTGGCCGCCTGTGAAAAAGCAGTTCTTGCCTCACGTGACATCGTAGGCTACTCTGACTTGACACTTCTTGTTACTCATGCTGTGTCTCTCATGCTCACAGAACAGAAGACCTCACATCTTTCTGCTGCTAGCTGTTCTTCTTGATATGCCCAACATCACAGTGAAACGCTGTTCAACCTTGAATCCAGCCACGCTTCTCCCGCTTCCAGATGACGGGTGGAGAACACAACTGTGTTGCTGAACTACAAGTCCAGTGTTCACCACAACCTGACCTTTCTGATGAACTATGACTTGATTCTGTATGTAAATGGGTCCGCCTCACGTGAACCCGGTCTCCGGTACTAACTTTGTTGGTTTTTCTGTCTATTCTGATAGTGACATTCTCTTCTCTGGTCCTTTTCCTCATCACCTCTCAGCCCAGGCAGCAGAACTCATTGTGCTCACTGAAAGCATGCAAATTGGCTACTGGTAAAACACTCACAGTTTACAAAGACTCCGGATATGCATTTGGTTTCACTCATGATTTTGGTGCTCTCTGCAGGCACAGGTAATTTTTGGTTGTTCACCATGGCCTCACCATTAGAAGGTAAATCTCACTGCTTAGTGATGGTCAACATGTGGTCAAAATGGGTTGAAGCCTTTCCTGCTTCAAAACAAACTGCAAGTGTAGTCACCAAAGCACTGTTACAAGACATCATTCCACAATGGGGGATTCCTAGCAGAATCTAAAGTGACAAAGCTGTCAAACAACTCAGCTCTCATCTAGGAATGGATGTGCGAACACACTGTGCATATCATCCAGCCAGTGGCGGAGCTTTGGAACGAGAAAATGCACACTCAAAACGAAGCTCGCAAAGTGCTGTGAAGACAGAGGTCTCACATGGACAAAGGTCCTGCCTCTGGCGCTGATGTATATGAGGATGAGAAAACGAACCAGGTCTAACCTTTCACCTTATGAGATTCTTTTTGCAACTCCTCCCCACATTGGTGCGGGTCTTTCACCCTCTCCACTTCCCGCCACAGACTTGTGTGATATGCATGATATGTTGTCCTATTGTTCTAACCTGACTAATGCTCTTTCAGACATCAGGAAACAGGTGACATCTTCCCTTCCTCATCCAGTGACTGAACCACTTCACGACCCCCGTCCAGGCGACTTCGTGGTGGTCAAAGACTTTCGGAGAAAGAACTGGCGCTCACTCAGGTGGCAAGGCCCCTACCAGGTGCTACTCACAACCCACACTGCAGTGCTGAGAGAGCCACCTGGATCCACACTAACCATTGCAAAGGAGTACTGGCTCCATCTGAACAGCTGACGCCTCCAGCTGAAACCACACACACTGATACTCCCACAGGTTGAGAATCACAGAGAGTGT
The DNA here is from genome assembly GCF_024713975.1 of Paralichthys olivaceus. NCBI lineage: Eukaryota > Metazoa > Chordata > Actinopteri > Pleuronectiformes > Paralichthyidae > Paralichthys > Paralichthys olivaceus. Next base: position 1,195,205 of record NC_091116.1, read on the forward strand.
CGTGTGATTAGCACATGAGCGTTCTGCCACAACAGTTGTCTCTTATGTTTCCTGTTTACCTGACTGTATAAAACCTTCTTCTTTCCCTATTCGGAGTTGTTCCACTCTGAGCATTCATGCTAAGTGTGAAACCCTCTGCAGAGCTTTCTATTAAATGACCTAAAGACAACTGTCTGAGAAACTCTTTATTTTACATCTCAAGATAAATTTCCACCACAAGTGTAACCACCTACTGTAAATACAAATGCCACAATGTGAAATTACAAGTGCAATAAGTACAAACATTTTTTTTTAACATAAAGAGTAATTGACGTTTGGAAAGAATTCAATCCTAAGGGAAGACTATACATTTTTCTCAGCACCACATCAAATATACTCCAGGATAGATAATTTTTTCATGTTCAGTTAGGACAGTTATAGGATCGAAAATTGTGAAATTGGAGTGAGAGACATATCAGACCATAGTCCTGTATATATGACTCTGGCTATGTCAAGAGAACAAAAATCAACACTTTGGAGGCTAAATATAAATGTATTAAAAGGACAAATGAAGGAAGAGTTTATTAAAGAAATTCAGTTATATGTGAGGGAGAATGATAATGGTGAGGTGTCTCCCTCGGTGCTGTGGGACGCGTGTAAAGCTGTGATTAGAGGACAACGAATTGCTAAATCAACATACTTGAAAAGGCAAACACAGGAAAAACTCAATAAATTAGAATCAGAGCTTAAAAAATTGGAAAAAGAACATTAAAAAAATGTGGACGAGCGAATAAACCAAAATATTAAAAGAGTTAGAACAGAGGTAAATGACATCTCAGGACAAGAGATTCAAAAAAAGCTGTTGTACATGAAACAGCGATACTATGACGTGGGAAGTAAATCTACAAAATTGCTGGGCTACAGATTAAAAAGTCATAGGGGCTCAGCTACAAATCTACCAAAATATAAGACAGAAGAGATACATACATGTTTTGAAACATTATAAGAATCTATATTCCCAACCAAAAATAAATAATAAACATCAGATAGCCACATGGCTGGATTCCTTAAATTTACACAGGGTGGCAGAGGACCAGATAAAGGAAATCACAGCAGAAGACATAAAATGATAAAAAAATAAAATGAAATACTTGTTCTACTACTACTACTACTACTACTTATGGTGAGTATACTGATGACATGATGCTATTGTGATTGTTAATAACAGTATGTAACAATAATACTATATAATGATAATATTTATAATAATATAGTAGAAATATGTGTTGTGCTTCTGCTGCTGCTTCATTGGAAAAAAAAACATTCAGCCACTTGGCCCTGTCCAAGATGAAACACTAAAACACTTGACTTCGGCTAACAATAGTCTTTGGCTTCCACTGACTGCATTTCCATTGGATTTGCACTCAAAATCACTGCTTTTTAATGCTTTGTGAGTGTGGGAATCATGGGGATTGTGACTTGATCAGGTGGGTGCAATGGTTTTTTTTGTCCACCAGATGGAGGTCATTGACCACTGATCACAACAGTTTTTTCAAGCTTCAACATCTTGAATCAACTTTATCAGTCTTCAAGTCAAGTCAACTTGTCACTTACAGAGGAAATACAGAGAATTGAAATAGTGTTTCCCTCTTCCCGCACATTATTTTTTATTATTATTATTATTATTATTATTATTATCATTGTTATTATCATTACTATTACTATTATTTATCCAATTTAATTTAAATCAATTGAAACAATTCCTAAAAAAGTTAGACATTTTTTTAAACAAAATCACTTTCCTCACCTCTCTTCCCTCATGAAAGTGAGGGAGTAGGGGGAGGCAGAGTTCACAGCCAGAACAGGCGGGGGAGGGCTTAGCCCGGCCGGCTTCTCTCCCTGACTCTGCGCCCCTTATTATATGAATGGTATAAAAAAATATGAAAAGGAGGATTCTAAACCAAATCACTTTTATGAATGCTTTTTTTTTTTAAATAAACGAATGAATTAATAAGGAGATATTTTAAATTTTATTCCTAATTCTATTTTACAACTCAAACTACATTATAAACAATATTTTACATACAACAACAAGTTTTAAACTTGTACAAAATAACGTTTTCCTCTGATTGGCTCCACTACTCCCAAAGGATCATGGGAGTTGATTAAATAAAGAATTTTTCTCCATTCATTTCCCTTATATCAACCACCAATCCTCAAAAAAAGTTGGAATCATAAACAAATTACTATCCCAATAAGGATTTCCCTAAAATTAAAAAAAATATTTTCAAACATACTCAGAAATTTCAATTACTTATGAATTTTTTACAACTTTAAAATATTTTTTTCTCCTTAAAATACACATCCCACTCTCAAACAATGAGAATTAAACGTTACAAATATATTTTATCCACTAATTAACCAAAAAATGGTAAATACACTGAGATTCTCAGACGTTTTGTTTTAACCACGATAAATAGGAACACGTGTGAGCAAGACTCCCCCCCAAAATACATTATAAAACACAATAGAATGAAATACCACAATAAAACGAAATACTTGTTCTACTACTACTACTACTACTACTACTTATGGTGAGTATACTGATGACATGATGCTATTGTGATTGATAATAACAGTATGTAACAATAATACTATATAATGATAATATTTATAATAATATAGTAGAAATATGTGTTGTGCTTCTGCTGCTGCTTCATTGGAAAAAAAAACTTTCAGCCACTCGGCTCTGTCCAAGATGAAACACTAAAACACTTGACTTCGGCTAACAATAGTCTTTGGCTTCCACTGACTGCATTTCCATTGGATTTGCACTCAAAATCACTGCTTTTTAATGCTTTGTGAGTGTGGGAATCATGGGGATTGTGACTTGATCAGGTGGGTGCAATGGTTTTTTTTGTCCACCAGATGGAGGTCATTGACCACTGATCACAACAGTTTTTTCAAGCTTCAACATCTTGAATCAACTTTATCAGTCTTCAAGTCAAGTCAACTTGTCACTTATCAATAATGTCATGTGTGCAGGAAATACAGAGAATTGAAATAGTGTTTCCTTCTTCCCGCACATTATTTTTTATTATTATTATTATTATTATCATTGTTATTATCATTACTATTACTATTATTTATCCAATTTAATTTAAATCAATTGAAACAATTCCTAAAAAAGTTAGACATTTTTTTAAACAAAATCACTTTCCTCACCTCTCTTCCCTCATGAAAGTGAGGGAGTAGGGGGAGGCAGAGTTCACAGCCAGAACAGGCGGGGGAGGGCTTAGCCCGGCCGGCTTCTCTCCCTGACTCTGCGCCCCTTATTATATGAATGGTATAAAAAAATATGAAAAGGAGGATTCTAAACCAAATCACTTTTATGAATGCTTTTTTTTTTTAAATAAACGAATGAATTAATAAGGAGATATTTTAAATTTTATTCCTAATTCTATTTTACAACTCAAACTACATTATAAACAATATTTTACATACAACAACAAGTTTTAAACTTGTACAAAATAACGTTTTCCTCTGATTGGCTCCACTACTCCCAAAGGATCATGGGAGTTGATTAAATAAAGAATTTTTCTCCATTCATTTCCCTTATATCAACCACCAATCCTCAAAAAAAGTTGGAATCATAAACAAATTACTATCCCAATAAGGATTTCCCTAAAATTAAAAAAAATATTTTCAAACATACTCAGAAATTTCAATTACTTATGAATTTTTTACAACTTTAAAATATTTTTTTCTCCTTAAAATACACATCCCACTCTCAAACAATGAGAATTAAACGTTACAAATATATTTTATCCACTAATTAACCAAAAAATGGTAAATACACTGAGATTCTCAGACGTTTTGTTTTAACCACGATAAATAGGAACACGTGTGAGCAAGACTTCCCCCCAAAATACATTATAAAACACAATAGAATGAAATACCACAATAAAATGAAATACTTCTTCTACTACTACTACTACTTATGGTGAGTATACTGATGACATGATGCTATTGTGATTGTTAATAACAGTATGTAACAATAATACTATATAATGATAATATTTATAATAATATAGTAGAAATATGTGTTGTGCTTCTGCTGCTGCTTCATTGGAAAAAAAAACTTTCAGCCACTCGGCTCTGTCCAAGATGAAACACTAAAACACTTGACTTCGGGTAACAATAGTCTTTGGCTTCCACTGACTGCATTTCCATTGGATTTGCACTCAAAATCACTGCTTTTTAATGCTTTGTGAGTGTGGGAATCATGGGGATTGTGACTTGATCAGGTGGGTGCAATGGTTTTTTTTGTCCACCAGATGGAGGTCATTGACCACTGATCACAACAGTTTTTTCAAGCTTCAACATCTTGAATCAACTTTATCAGTCTTCAAGTCAAGTCAACTTGTCACTTATCAATAATGTCATGTGTGCAGGAAATACAGAGAATTGAAATAGTGTTTCCCTCTTCCCGCACATTATTTTTTATTATTATTATTATTATTATCATTGTTATTATCATTACTATTACTATTATTTATCCAATTTAATTTAAATCAATTGAAACAATTCCTAAAAAAGTTAGACATTTTTTTAAACAAAATCACATTCCTCACCTCTCTTCCCTCATGAAAGTGAGGGAGTAGGGGGAGGCAGAGTTCACAGCCAGAACAGGCGGGGGAGGGCTTAGCCTGGCCGGCTTCTCTCCCTGACTCTGCGCCCCTTATTATATGAATGGTATAAAAAAATATGAAAAGGAGGATTCTAAACCAAATCACTTTTATGAATGCTTTTTTTTTTTAAATAAACGAATGAATTAATAAGGAGATATTTTAAATTTTATTCCTAATTCTATTTTACAACTCAAACTACATTATAAACAATATTTTACATACAACAACAAGTTTTAAACTTGTACAAAATAACGTTTTCCTCTGATTGGCTCCACTACTCCCAAAGGATCATGGGAGTTGATTAAATAAAGAATTTTTCTCCATTCATTTCCCTTATATCAACCACCAATCCTCAAAAAAAGTTGGAATCATAAACAAATTACTATCCCAATAAGGATTTCCCTAAAATTAAAAAAAATATTTTCAAACATACTCAGAAATTTCAATTACTTATGAATTTTTTACAACTTTAAAATATTTTTTTCTCCTTAAAATACACATCCCACTCTCAAACAATGAGAATTAAACGTTACAAATATATTTTATACACTAATTAACCAAAAAATGGTAAATACACTGAGATTCTCAGACGTTTTGTTTTAACCACGATAAATAGGAACACGTGTGAGCAAGACTTCCCCCCAAAATACATTATAAAACACAATAGAATGAAATACCACAATAAAATGAAATACTTGTTCTACTACTACTACTACTTATGGTGAGTATACTGATGACATGATGCTATTGTGATTGATAATAACAGTATGTAACAATAATACTATATAATGATAATATTTATAATAATATAGTAGAAATATGTGTTGTGCTTCTGCTGCTGCTTCATTGGAAAAAAAAACTTTCAGCCACTCGGCTCTGTCCAAGATGAAACACTAAAACACTTGACTTCGGGTAACAATAGTCTTTGGCTTCCACTGACTGCATTTCCATTGGATTTGCACTCAAAATCACTGCTTTTTAATGCTTTGTGAGTGTGGGAATCATGGGGATTGTGACTTGATCAGGTGGGTGCAATGGTTTTTTTTGTCCACCAGATGGAGGTCATTGACCACTGATCACAACAGTTTTTTCAAGCTTCAACATCTTGAATCAACTTTATCAGTCTTCAAGTCAAGTCAACTTGTCACTTATCAATAATGTCATGTGTGCAGGAAATACAGAGAATTGAAATAGTGTTTCCCTCTTCCCGCACATTATTTATTATTATTATTATTATTATTATCATTGTTATTATCATTACTATTACTATTATTTATCCAATTTAATTTAAATCAATTGAAACAATTCCTAAAAAAGTTAGACATTTTTTTAAACAAAATCACTTTCCTCACCTCTCTTCCCTCATGAAAGTGAGGGAGTAGGGGGAGGCAGAGTTCACAGCCCGAACAGGCGGGGGAGGGCTTAGCCCGGCCGGCTTCTCTCCCTGACTCTGCGCCCATTATTATATGAATGGTATAAAAAAATATGAAAAGGAGGATTCTAAACCAAATCACTTTTATGAATGCTTTTTTTTTTTAAATAAACGAATGAATTAATAAGGAGATATTTTAAATTTTATTCCTAATTCTATTTTACAACTCAAACTACATTATAAACAATATTTTACATACAACAACAAGTTTTAAACTTGTACAAAATAACGTTTTCCTCTGATTGGCTCCACTACTCCCAAAGGATCATGGGAGTTGATTAAATAAAGAATTTTTCTCCATTCATTTCCCTTATATCAACCACCAATCCTCAAAAAAAGTTGGAATCATAAACAAATTACTATCCCAATAAGGATTTCCCTAAAATTAAAAAAAATATTTTCAAACATACTCAGAAATTTCAATTACTTATGAATTTTTTACAACTTTAAAATATTTTTTTCTCCTTAAAATACACATCCCACTCTCAAACAATGAGAATTAAACGTTACAAATATATTTTATCCACTAATTAACCAAAAAATGGTAAATACACTGAGATTCTCAGACGTTTTGTTTTAACCACGATAAATAGGAACACGTGTGAGCAAGACTTCCCCCCAAAATACATTATAAAACACAATAGAATGAAATACCACAATAAAATGAAATACTTGTTCTACTACTACTACTACTTATGGTGAGTATACTGATGACATGATGCTATTGTGATTGATAATAACAGTATGTAACAATAATACTATATAATGATAATATTTATAATAATATAGTAGAAATATGTGTTGTGTTTCTGCTGCTGCTTCATTGGAAAAAAAAACTTTCAGCCACTCGGCTCTGTCCAAGATGAAACACTAAAACACTTGACTTCGGGTAACAATAGTCTTTGGCTTCCACTGACTGCATTTCCATTGGATTTGCACTCAAAATCACTGCTTTTTAATGCTTTGTGAGTGTGGGAATCATGGGGATTGTGACTTGATCAGGTGGGTGCAATGGTTTTTTTTGTCCACCAGATGGAGGTCATTGACCACTGATCACAACAGTTTTTTCAAGCTTCAACATCTTGAATCAACTTTATCAGTCTTCAAGTCAAGTCAACTTGTCACTTATCAATAATGTCATGTGTGCAGGAAATACAGAGAATTGAAATAGTGTTTCCCTCTTCCCGCACATTATTTTTTATTATTATTATTATTATTATCATTGTTATTATCATTACTATTACTATTATTTATCCAATTTAATTTAAATCAATTGAAACAATTCCTAAAAAAGTTAGACATTTTTTTAAACAAAATCACTTTCCTCACCTCTCTTCCCTCATGAAAGTGAGGGAGTAGGGGGAGGCAGAGTTCACAGCCCGAACAGGCGGGGGAGGGCTTAGCCCGGCCGGCTTCTCTCCCTGACTCTGCGCCCATTATTATATGAATGGTATAAAAAAATATGAAAAGGAGGATTCTAAACCAAATCACTTTTATGAATGCTTTTTTTTTTTAAATAAACGAATGAATTAATAAGGAGATATTTTAAATTTTATTCCTAATTCTATTTTACAACTCAAACTACATTATAAACAATATTTTACATACAACAACAAGTTTTAAACTTGTACAAAATAACGTTTTCCTCTGATTGGCTCCACTACTCCCAAAGGATCATGGGAGTTGATTAAATAAAGAATTTTTCTCCATTCATTTCCCTTATATCAACCACCAATCCTCAAAAAAAGTTGGAATCATAAACAAATTACTATCCCAATAAGGATTTCCCTAAAATTAAAAAAAATATTTTCAAACATACTCAGAAATTTCAATTACTTATGAATTTTTTACAACTTTAAAATATTTTTTTCTCCTTAAAATACACATCCCACTCTCAAACAATGAGAATTAAACGTTACAAATATATTTTATCCACTAATTAACCAAAAAATGGTAAATACACTGAGATTCTCAGACGTTTTGTTTTAACCACGATAAATAGGAACACGTGTGAGCAAGACTTCCCCCCAAAATACATTATAAAACACAATAGAATGAAATACCACAATAAAATGAAATACTTGTTCTACTACTACTACTACTTATGGTGAGTATACTGATGACATGATGCTATTGTGATTGATAATAACAGTATGTAACAATAATACTATATAATGATAATATTTATAATAATATAGTAGAAATATGTGTTGTGTTTCTGCTGCTGCTTCATTGGAAAAAAAAACTTTCAGCCACTCGGCTCTGTCCAAGATGAAACACTAAAACACTTGACTTCGGGTAACAATAGTCTTTGGCTTCCACTGACTGCATTTCCATTGGATTTGCACTCAAAATCACTGCTTTTTAATGCTTTGTGAGTGTGGGAATCATGGGGATTGTGACTTGATCAGGTGGGTGCAATGGTTTTTTTTGTCCACCAGATGGAGGTCATTGACCACTGATCACAACAGTTTTTTCAAGCTTCAACATCTTGAATCAACTTTATCAGTCTTCAAGTCAAGTCAACTTGTCACTTATCAATAATGTCATGTGTGCAGGAAATACAGAGAATTGAAATAGTGTTTCCCTCTTCCCGCACATTATTTTTTATTATTATTATTATTATTATCATTGTTATTATCATTACTATTACTATTATTTATCCAATTTAATTTAAATCAATTGAAACAATTCCTAAAAAAGTTAGACATTTTTTTAAACAAAATCACTTTCCTCACCTCTCTTCCCTCATGAAAGTGAGGGAGTAGGGGGAGGCAGAGTTCACAGCCCGAACAGGCGGGGGAGGGCTTAGCCCGGCCGGCTTCTCTCCCTGACTCTGCGCCCATTATTATATGAATGGTATAAAAAAATATGAAAAGGAGGATTCTAAACCAAATCACTTTTATGAATGCTTTTTTTTTTTAAATAAACGAATGAATTAATAAGGAGATATTTTAAATTTTATTCCTAATTCTATTTTACAACTCAAACTACATTATAAACAATATTTTACATACAACAACAAGTTTTAAACTTGTACAAAATAACGTTTTCCTCTGATTGGCTCCACTACTCCCAAAGGATCATGGGAGTTGATTAAATAAAGAATTTTTCTCCATTCATTTCCCTTATATCAACCACCAATCCTCAAAAAAAGTTGGAATCATAAACAAATTACTATCCCAATAAGGATTTCCCTAAAATTAAAAAAAATATTTTCAAACATACTCAGAAATTTCAATTACTTATGAATTTTTTACAACTTTAAAATATTTTTTTCTCCTTAAAATACACATCCCACTCTCAAACAATGAGAATTAAACGTTACAAATATATTTTATCCACTAATTAACCAAAAAATGGTAAATACACTGAGATTCTCAGACGTTTTGTTTTAACCACGATAAATAGGAACACGTGTGAGCAAGACTTCCCCCCAAAATACATTATAAAACACAATAGAATGAAATACCACAATAAAATGAAATACTTGTTCTACTACTACTACTACTTATGGTGAGTATACTGATGACATGATGCTATTGTGATTGATAATAACAGTATGTAACAATAATACTATATAATGATAATATTTATAATAATATAGTAGAAATATGTGTTGTGTTTCTGCTGCTGCTTCATTGGAAAAAAAAACTTTCAGCCACTCGGCTCTGTCCAAGATGAAACACTAAAACACTTGACTTCGGGTAACAATAGTCTTTGGCTTCCACTGACTGCATTTCCATTGGATTTGCACTCAAAATCACTGCTTTTTAATGCTTTGTGAGTGTGGGAATCATGGGGATTGTGACTTGATCAGGTGGGTGCAATGGTTTTTTTTGTCCACCAGATGGAGGTCATTGACCACTGATCACAACAGTTTTTTCAAGCTTCAACATCTTGAATCAACTTTATCAGTCTTCAAGTCAAGTCAACTTGTCACTTATCAATAATGTCATGTGTGCAGGAAATACAGAGAATTGAAATAGTGTTTCCCTCTTCCCGCACATTATTTTTTATTATTATTATTATTATTATCATTGTTATTATCATTACTATTACTATTATTTATCCAATTTAATTTAAATCAATTGAAACAATTCCTAAAAAAGTTAGACATTTTTTTAAACAAAATCACTTTCCTCACCTCTCTTCCCTCATGAAAGTGAGGGAGTAGGGGGAGGCAGAGTTCACAGCCCGAACAGGCGGGGGAGGGCTTAGCCCGGCCGGCTTCTCTCCCTGACTCTGCGCCCATTATTATATGAATGGTATAAAAAAATATGAAAAGGAGGATTCTAAACCAAATCACTTTTATGAATGCTTTTTTTTTTTAAATAAACGAATGAATTAATAAGGAGATATTTTAAATTTTATTCCTAATTCTATTTTACAACTCAAACTACATTATAAACAATATTTTACATACAACAACAAGTTTTAAACTTGTACAAAATAACGTTTTCCTCTGATTGGCTCCACTACTCCCAAAGGATCATGGGAGTTGATTAAATAAAGAATTTTTCTCCATTCATTTCCCTTATATCAACCACCAATCCTCAAAAAAAGTTGGAATCATAAACAAATTACTATCCCAATAAGGATTTCCCTAAAATTAAAAAAAATATTTTCAAACATACTCAGAAATTTCAATTACTTATGAATTTTTTACAACTTTAAAATATTTTTTTCTCCTTAAAATACACATCCCACTCTCAAACAATGAGAATTAAACGTTACAAATATATTTTATCCACTAATTAACCAAAAAATGGTAAATACACTGAGATTCTCAGACGTTTTGTTTTAACCACGATAAATAGGAACACGTGTGAGCAAGACTTCCCCCCAAAATACATTATAAAACACAATAGAATGAAATACCACAATAAAATGAAATACTTGTTCTACTACTACTACTACTACTTATGGTGAGTATACTGATGACATGATGCTATTGTGATTGATAATAACAGTATGTAACAATAATACTATATAATGATAATATTTATAATAATATAGTAGAAATATGTGTTGTGTTTCTGCTGCTGCTTCATTGGAAAAAAAAACTTTCAGCCACTCGGCTCTGTCCAAGATGAAACACTAAAACACTTGACTTCGGGTAACAATAGTCTTTGGCTTCCACTGACTGCATTTCCATTGGATTTGCACTCAAAATCACTGCTTTTTAATGCTTTGTGAGTGTGGGAATCATGGGGATTGTGACTTGATCAGGTGGGTGCAATGGTTTTTTTTGTCCACCAGATGGAGGTCATTGACCACTGATCACAACAGTTTTTTCAAGCTTCAACATCTTGAATCAACTTTATCAGTCTTCAAGTCAAGTCAACTTGTCACTTATCAATAATGTCATGTGTGCAGGAAATACAGAGAATTGAAATAGTGTTTCCCTCTTCCCGCACATTATTTTTTATTATTATTATTATTATTATCATTGTTATTATCATTACTATTACTATTATTTATCCAATTTAATTTAAATCAATTGAAACAATTCCTAAAAAAGTTAGACATTTTTTTAAACAAAATCACTTTCCTCACCTCTCTTCCCTCATGAAAGTGAGGGAGTAGGGGGAGGCAGAGTTCACAGCCCGAACAGGCGGGGGAGGGCTTAGCCCGGCCGGCTTCTCTCCCTGACTCTGCGCCCATTATTATATGAATGGTATAAAAAAATATGAAAAGGAGGATTCTAAACCAAATCACTTTTATGAATGCTTTTTTTTTTTAAATAAACGAATGAATTAATAAGGAGATATTTTAAATTTTATTCCTAATTCTATTTTACAACTCAAACTACATTATAAACAATATTTTACATACAACAACAAGTTTTAAACTTGTACAAAATAACGTTTTCCTCTGATTGGCTCCACTACTCCCAAAGGATCATGGGAGTTGATTAAATAAAGAATTTTTCTCCATTCATTTCCCTTATATCAACCACCAATCCTCAAAAAAAGTTGGAATCATAAACAAATTACTATCCCAATAAGGATTTCCCTAAAATTAAAAAAAATATTTTCAAACATACTCAGAAATTTCAATTACTTATGAATTTTTTACAACTTTAAAATATTTTTTTCTCCTTAAAATACACATCCCACTCTCAAACAATGAGAATTAAACTTTACAAATATATTTTATCCACTAATTAACCAAAAAATGGTAAATACACTGAGATTCTCAGACGTTTTGTTTTAACCACGATAAATAGGAACACGTGTGAGCAAGACTTCCCCCCAAAATACATTACAAAACACAATAGAATGAAATACCACAATAAAATGAAATACTTGTTCTACTACTACTACTACTACTACTACTACTACTACTTATGGTGAGTATACTGATGACATGATGCTATTGTGATTGTTAATAACAGTATGTAACAATAATACTATATAATGATAATATTTATAATAATATAGTAGAAATATGTGTTCTGCTGCTGCTTCATTGGAGAAAAAAAAACATTCAGCCCCTCTGCCCTGTCCAAGATGAAACACTAAAACATTTGACTTCGGCTAACAATAGTCTTTGGCTTCCACTGACTGCATTTCCACTGGATTTGCACTCAAAATAACTGCTTTTTAATGCTTTGTGAGTGTGGGAATCATGGGGATTGTGACTTGATCAGGTGGATGCAATGGTTTTTTTTGTCCACCAGATTGAGGTCATTGACCACTGATCACAACAGTTTTTTCAAGCTTCAACATCTTGAATCAACTTTATCAGTGTTCAAGTCAAGTCAACTTTATGATCAATAATGCCATATGTGCAGGACATACAGAGAATTGAAATAGTGTTTCCCTCTTATCCCCGGTGATAACAAGAGTATAAATATTTCAGATATGGCGAGATGAACCAAATGAACGGTATAAATAGAAACAGAATTATCAGTGGAATATCAATAGAAATATGGCAATGTGAACAGAATTACAGTAAACATATAAATGAGATGCTCTCCAAAAAAAAATCCACCACTACAAACGTGCTCCTAACACTATTCTGGAGGAACAATTTGGACTTCCACACTTTTTCACTCCTGACCGTCCCCTATCATTATTATTTTCATTTATTGTTCACTTCAGTTGTTGTTGTTGTTGCTGCTTTTTGGTGTGATGTTTTAAATCCATGTTTTATTTTGCTACACAGGACAATGCCTTGAATACATCGATTTTATTGCATTAAAATACAATACATAATACAATCAAATGAAATACGACAATAGAATGAAATACAACAATAGAATGAAATACAACAATAGAATGAAATACAACAATAGAATGAAATACTTGTACTTCTACTACTACTACTAATGGTAACCGTACTGATGACATGATGGTCGTGTGTTTGTTAACAACAGTATGTAATAATGTAATAATAACAACACACTTTGGATCTCTCTGTGTGTATGTAATTATAATAACACTATATAATAATCATATTTATAATAATATAGTAGTAATATGGGTCTGTTGTACTGCTGCTACTGCTGCTACATTCACTACTGACCGTCCCATTCGCTTATAATGGAGAGTGTTTTTCCCTGAATATCTCAGGGACCAAAGGTCGTAGCTGCCGGCCACTGCCACCAACGGAAAGAGCACCCCTGAAAATGGGGGGGTAGCCAAAGTCCTGAGTCTCTGGCACCCCGGAAAATAGCGTGTCCACGGAGCCGGACGCGGACACGCTTGGCTATTATCCCCTTACCTAACCCTAACCCCTAACCCTAACCCTAACCCTAACCCACCCACAGACACACACACACACACTCATTTATTTATTTTAATAAATATCAATAACTATGTAATTGACGTGTCTTTTTTCTCCCATGTCCCTCTCTCTCTTTCTCTCTCATTGCAGGCATCTCTGACTCCAGAACTGAAGGAGTTATTATTATCTGACTTATCATCATTATTATTATTATTATTAACAACAATACTTAATTAATTATTATATGAATTGTTGCTGCTATCATTAATAATCAATAACTTCTTTACACTGTTATTGTTTAAATTTTAACTAGTCAGAGCTGATACCTGATGTTGCTCAAGTGTTCCGGTCTCTCTCGCCTCCCCCTCACCACTGTTTCTCTGCTCTCCCCAACCAGTAGAGGCAGATGACCATCCACATTGAACCTGGTTCTGCTAGAGGTGTCTCCCTGTAAGTGAGGTAGTTTTTACTCTTCACAGTTGCCAAAGTGCTTGCTCATTGTGGGAACTGTTAGGTTTCTCTATATTAAGCAAGATTTTAAGGTCTTGACCTTCTATGTAAAGTTCCTTGAGATAATATATATTATCATTTGGCGCTATACAAATAAAATTGAATTGAATTGAATAGGTGATGGGAAAATAATAACAATAATTAATTGAGCAGTAGTAGCGCAATATATTCAGTAAACTGTACAAAAATAATAATATGTTTTTTCTTCTTTCATGAACATATTTTCCACTTCATATTATGCACACATAAAATTAACAAAACATTCATAGCATCTGTAAACAATACTATATAACAACACTCAAGCATACTATCTATATAACAACAGATCTGAACTGTGTTTGTTCTCAAGTGGGTTGTTTTATACATTTTTAATAACGTTATACGGATCACATTATAGCGTGACATGTTTCTGGTTAAGATTAAAAGTATGCTGACAGAAATTTCATGCGTGCCCCTTTAAGGGACTAGTGACACTACACGCAGGGCCTGCGTGATGCTGCAGCAGAGACCTGAGGGAGAGAGCAGAGGAGAAAATGGAGAAAAACGAGCTGCGATTAATAAGCAGAAAAAGAGTGAAAAAAGTTGATTTAGCAGTTGAAAAATATAACTTACCTGGTCGGGATCTGACGGGGATTTTATGAGAACTAAGTCACACTGGTTTTGGTGAGTTTTGTTTTTATTTTCTTGCAATTTTGCTGCGTTGTACCTTTTTAGCGGAAAGCTAATGCTAAACGTAGCTATTCACAAGGAAATGCTCCGTCATAACCTGTTTATCAGTAAATTTTTTGGGTTTATGAAGACTGTGAATGTTACAAAAGTGTCTGTAAGCTGTATAAATGAAAGGTATGCGCTGTAGTTTGTGTGGGAGACGGAGCCGTGAGTTGAAAGAGACCGCTTTGCTGCCATTTTGAGACGAAAAAACACCGTAGCAGTAACGTTACAACTCAGAAACTGTGAAACATTTATTTGTGTGATTTGAGGACTTAAAAAGAGATTATTTGTGTTTATGACCTGTTACACAGGTCAGGTTTTTTGCTCGGTTTGAAGCTGGGTCGGAGCAAGGACTGTGCACACACAGACGGGATTCAAGATGGCGAGCCAGACCCAGACCTTCACCTTCAACTCATCTACTCCTTCGCGCTAGTGAGGAAATCTTCGGCTCATGGTGACTCGCTGCCAGAGTGGTAGGAGTATCAGGAACTAGTTTGAACTGAACTGATTGATTTATTATTATTTTCGGACTAAATCGAACTGAAACTTTTCATTGAACCGAACACTTGAACTCATGTTGAACTCGATTCGAAAGTGTCATACTTTTATTTGCATGTTGAGTTCATATTTTCTGAGTGTGATTGGAAATGATTGTGGTCCACTTTGATTTGATTGTGTAACTGAAGGTATTCTCTTACATTTAAAAGAAAGGGAAAAAAGATTTAACTCAGGAGGAAAAATTCTAAAAATAGATGCAACCTAGGAGAAAAAAGACTGGTTTAACTTAACTTAGATTAGCTTTACTGAAATAAACTAGGAGAACTAAAGAACGAAAGGAAAGAGTGAAATACTCTTTTCAATTATACTTGCCTTAGTATTAGGAACCTGCAGGGTATTTGTTTTGTTTTCTGTACTGTATTTTATATGTGTGTTTTGCATTCAGTAAATTGCCGGCCTTTTGTACTTAGAGCAACGGTCTCTGGTGTGATTATTCTTGCTTCCCACTCCTTAGAACCTAGAACTGGTCCAGTGGCGCAGTAAGTGGGGTGATACCGGTGCTACAAATTCAATTAAATTTTATTTGTATAGCGCCAAATGATAATATACATTATCTCAAGGAGCTTTACATAGAAGGTCAAGACATTAAAATATTGTTTAATATAGAGAAACGTAACAGTTCCCACAATGAGCAAGCACTTTGGTGACTGTGAAGAGTAAAAACTCCCTCACTTACAGGGAGAAACCTCTAGCAGAACCAGGTTCAATGTGGACGGTCATCTGCCTCTACTGGTTGGGGTGAGCAGAGAAAAATGGGGAGAGAAGAGAAACAGTGGGGAGGGGGAGGCGAGAGACCGGAACACTTGAGCACCATCAGGTATCAGCTCTGACTAGTTAAAATGTAAACGATAACAGTGTAAAGAAGTTATTGATTATTAATGATAGCAGCAACAATTCATATAATAATTAATTAAGTATTGTTGTTAATAATAATAATGATAATAATAATAATAATAGTTGTTCTCCTTCAGTTCTGGAGTCAGAGATACCTGCAATGAGAGAGAGAAAGAGAGAGAGGGACACGTCAGTAACATAGTTATTGACATTTATTAAAGTGTTAAATTAAACAGTCGGATTCCCCTGGTCCGCACCAGTTCTAAGTCAGCTGCTAGGCGCCAGCCGAGGCACACCGCCGGATACAGCTGGACGGCCACGAGCGAGGCCTCCTGACTGTGTGATGATCTCACGGCAGCTTTAAGAACTGCCACTCCCACATTTATTTAAACCCTCTCACTGCTCTGACTTCTGTGGTGGCGGTTGATATTGCCTTGCTCAGACTCCGAGGCTTTAACGCTCCTCTCTTTGCGATTCAAATGGCTGTCACATGTCAGACTGCTAACTTATTCTTAAGGTCAATTTCTGTCGTAGGTCTTGTGCCGTCAGCTCGTCTGTTGATGTGTAATCTGTGTCGGTCAAATAATAATGTTATAAAGTTCATTCTTTAATATAAAAAATAAGTTCGTGAGGGAAAAAAGGAAATCGCGCCAGGGTGGAGGGTTCGTGGGGAATATTCTCATTTACATATTGACATAGATTTGGTCGATGTACAACCGAGTGCTGGGGTCCTTTTCTCTGGCTACCTACATGAAGGAGTTCCTCAAGGAGCACCAATAAAACAGGCCTAACCTCACACAGTGGCTTCTTATGACCTCAATATCTGAAATAGTTAAGACCTGTGTTGGATCAGTAAAATGATTCTTGCCACGTAACACACATTCATTCTTCCTGAAAAGATTGAACCCCTACGGTTACCAGGAATGTCTTAATCACATCTGTGTTTCTTAGAATTCCACATTTTGTACAAAATGTAAACTTTCACAAAAGCATCTGCAGCCCCTTTGCGATGAAACCGAAAATTAAAGCTCCAGTGATTTCACGACATGAGATGACGGAAGTTTTTAACTGTTATTATAATTTCACTTTCGAGAGAAGTGGAGAAGTGCTCTGTGGATGATGGGAGTTTCCCCAGCAGTCTAGACCTATAGCAGCTTAAGGGATGGTTCAGGACTCACCTGATCCAGCCAGGCTTTATCAAAAAGGAATGTTTTAAGTTTAACCTTAAATGCACAGAAGGTGTCTGCCTGGTAGCTGAATGCTCTACCTCATGTTCTACTCTTACAGACTCTTGGAACCACACGAGAGCCTGTGTTTTGGGAACGAAAACACCTACTGTCTTCACCTACTGTAGATGGTTGAGAGAGAGTCTGAGCCAGGGACAGTAAATATGGTTGAGGTTCCATCAATAAGGTGAGTAATTAAAAATGTGATAGCTTACAATATACTGTGATGTAAACTGTGTTCTGAGAATGTTTTGGAAATCTGTGGGGATTTATGTAGGTAACATTAATTTGACAACCTTTACCATTTCTATTGGGGAGCCAATTTCACGGCTATGCTCAGTATCAAATTCTAAATCCACATTAAAAAATTGGGGGGTAAAAAAAATTAAAAGATGAGGAGGGCAGTTCATTTTCATGTGATTTTTACTATGTTGTAGACTGGTTTGTTTTAAATGTCCCCAGGCAAAATGGAACGTGCGTAACTTGTAGGTACTACAGTACCAGTATAGTGCCTGGAAAAGATAATATTGGTTACATGCATGATGCCTTGAGCTGCAACTGACAAGTAACACAGAAAGTGAGGGCAAACAAATGCACGTAAGAGGCATTGTCATCATCCACAGGGTCTTCTCCTGTGTCTTTTCACTCTGTAATGTGTATACTGATGACTGCCGCAGCTGGCATGACAACAGATTACTTTTCAAATTTGCTGATGACCCTGTGACAGTCAGTCTCCTCCATGCGGATGAGAACAGCCATGGTCCCATTGTGGATTGCGAATCTGTATTGTTGTGACTGCATTTTTACTACTAAATGTGACAAAAACCAAGGACATGAGTTTTAGGCATCAGCCCTCAAACTCTCAGAGTACTATCATCAAGGGGCAGGTGGTAGACTTTGTAAAGAACTACGGTACAAGTACCATGGGATGATTATTAACTATGATCTCTCTGATGACTATGTCCCTGATGATGGCTGTTTGTATTACGGATAGCATGTGGCTGATCCCTTATTCAGTAGAACATGTAGTAACATGTCCATGTTCCATGCTGTTTATTTAAAAATAATGTACTTGTCTTCTTGTACAATGCTCAATGATATAGATGTCCATTCCAGATTTCTGCATCATACCTTGGAATTGTATCCATAATTAATTATGAAAATAAATCCAGTTTATGATTTGTGATATATGACAATTTGATTCTGACTGATCATAATTCAAGGTCAGCTTTAATTTGCCTCAATTCAAGATACCTTAAATTAAGTTTAAAGTTAGAATGTCATTGTGGAAATCCTGAACTAGAATTGTGACTAATGAAGCATTGTGTTAGTTCATGCAGGACACGGAGTCATGTGCTCAGCTATACCGATAGGTTTATGGGTGCTAGTCAGTCACCCACCAATCACAGCCCATTCTCTCACCAAAGCGGTCCCTTTAAATACGACCTCATCCTCACTGATCCCTGCGAAGCTCTAACACTTTTAGCACTGTAATGGAAATTTTACATTCGTGTATGTATAATTGCATAAACAGACATGTATGTGGAGGACTGACCAAATGGTTGACCAAATTGTTCATCTAAAAGGGCAACTTTAAGGTTTACTGTGGTGGCTTAAGAGACTTGAGTTTTATGGCCTCGAGAAACCACAACTTTATGGTATCTCGTATCTCTGATTGGGATCAAACAAGTGGGATCTCACGGGGGGGAGTCATCCACAGAACATGTAAACAAAAGGACAGGATGTCTCCTCCACTGAGTGAAAATACAGAAGGGTAATATATACCTTTGCATGCTTAGTGGGAGGGGGCTGTGAGTTATAAGAACACAGATTCTCCTATGTTCTTTGCTCATTTGTGCATGTCAATCAGGTGATGTGTACTAATGAGTCCATCTGCAGATGGTGAATTAAACTTAAAGAAAGAAGTGTTTGACTTTGTGCTTGTTTCACAGAAACTGCCACCACAGCACCGAGTCCAAACACGGTTGTGGTAAATCATCTTAAACAAAAGTACCTTGCCTGCTACGCCCACTGGGCACTCTGCATATGTCCCCTGTTTTATCTCAGCACACTGCTCGGCTAACCAGGGAACATCCAATGAATGGAGCCTTCAGCGCCAATCATAACTGTGTCCCCATTTGCAACAAATGGGTAAAGCATGACAAAGGGTTCCTGACTGAACTCGGAATTAAATGGTTAATATCTGAAACTATAATAGTTCAACTGAATTGTAGATATCTAATGTCATTTTAATTCTACCATTACCTGTCTTGACATGTACTGTAGATGCTTGAGAGAGTGTCTGAGCCAGGGACAGTAGACATCACTGAGGTTCCATCAATAATGTGAGTATTGAAACACATGATATTTTACAATATACTGTGATGCAGATTCTCAGAAAGTTACAGAAATTTGTGGGGAAAAATTGTTTGCAGATGCTATGAATGTCGTGTTAATTTCTGACACTCAGTTCACATTTATAGAGTTGGCTTGTTTTGTCAAGAAATCATCCATGTAAATTAAAAGAACATGGAACAAATTATTTATCATGTATTGCTATATTTATTTCTTTACCATTTTCACTTTCAGTGTGGCCAGAGGCATTATGTTTTCAGCTTATCCATCCATCTGTCTGTCCCATTCATGTGAAAGCGATATCTCATGAACAACTACATCATGTAAGTCAAAGGTCGAAAGGTCAAGCTCACTTGACTTTGCATTGTTTTGAATACAAAGGAAATATCATTACATGTGGCACAAACATTCACTTGGCCTCAATGATGACTTGAATAGAATTCAGTTGTCAAAGATCAAATGGCAAGGTCACTAGGACCTCACAAAGCACACTTCTTGCCTTGTAAATGCGATACGCGCAGTACCTCAAAGTAATGGTTAATATTTACCAGTGTGTTAGGTGAATGTGTATATGTGCTCAGGAAACAATTTGTAATACGGTCTGTTCGTGTAGCGTGAAGTAATATTGATAATTACATGACGACGATTAAGTTAACATAAGGCACATCAATCTCCTGCAATGCTAACTGTGCGCTGTCTGTGGAATAGTAGTACACCGTGGCTGTGGAAAAACTATGTGACTAGTGTTGTTGCAAGCAGGCTATTTTAAATTGATTTTTTCAGAAATAATTGCGTTACTGAGTGTACTGTTCTAAATTGTGAGTTGCAATATATTATCAGTATATTAGAAGTAAGCCGAGTTAAAGAATATTTTGTGAAATGCTGTATTTGTTTATCTTACATGCTTATGTTTACTTTATTACTGGTATCCAAAGTTGTTTAATGAATGCAGGTGCTAGGTCACAGATTAGACAGGTTAAATGTCTGTTTGGATGTACATGGTCTATAGTAATATTTCAGTATAGTCTATTGACGTATGTAATATTTCAGTTCTGTAGATATTCAGCAGTAATTGTACACATTGTGGCATTTGTATTTACAGTAGGTGGTTATCCTGATAATGAGTCATAATACACATGATCTGAGAAAAGTATGTGTCCATTTATCGTTCACTCAAATACACCCTTTTTCAGGTATTTTACACTAGAAAAACAGCTTCCGGCTACGGCGACCCGAATGTAGTTGTGCTTCCTGGGTCTCAGGGGGAACCTCTACTTAAAACTTGGGGCCCCTGGGTGGTTTTGGGCTCGAACTGAGGTAGGAGGTAGGTGGAAAAAATTTGATCTTTTGACCTGCAACACACAGAGCTTTAATAACACATAGGGAGCCTTCTGGGGTGAGAGGAGAGGCAGTGTGCAAAATGTCAGAGCTCTAGCTGGTCAGGGGCCCAAACTGCGAATCTTTGATATCATCTACATTTGCCACTGCCTGTTTATATCTTTGAATGACTTCTATTTTTGATATTTTATATTTCATGTTGAATGCTGTTTGCACCGGGGATAAGAGGGAAACGCTATTTCAATTCTCTGTATTTCCTGCACATATGTCATTATTGATCATAAAGTTGACTTGACTTGAACACTGATAAAGTTGATTCAAGATGTTGAATCTAGGAAAAACTGTTGTGATCCGTGGTCAATGACCTCCATCTAGTGGACGAAAAAAACCATTGCACCCACTTTATCAAGTCACAATCCCCATTATTCCTACACTCACAAACCATTAAAAAGCAATGATTTCGAGTGCAAATCCAATGGAAATGCAGTCAGTGGAAACCAAAGACTATTGTTAGCAGTAGTCAAGTGTTTTAGTGTTTCATCTTGGACACTGCCTTTGTTATTTGTCTGTAGCCATGTCCAAACTCTTCCACAAAGGGCCGAGTGGCTGAATGTTTTCTTGCCAATTCAAGATTCAACAATTTTTACTGTCAAATACACACAAGAACACACACGTTCCCCTGTGAATTGAAATTCTTGTGCTGTCCTTTCTGGAATACCAGCCGACCAAAATAGACATTCAAATACAATATTTACATCAAATACAATAAGAATATGAAACATGTTTAAGAGTAAGGTGAAAACAAGGGTAATGAGGTGAATAGGGTGAGTATTGTGCAAAACTGAGCAGTGCAAATGTATGCAATGTAAATGTAAACAGTACAATTGGAAATAGTTTAATAATGGAGCTAGCTCTCCTGTGAACCCTGCCTGCAGTGGTAAATGCTCTGCAGAGAGGGCAGTGAGTTCTTGATGATTTTTTCTGCTGTCTTCGCCACTCTCTGCAGGCGTTTGCAGTCCATAGTAGATGTGCTGTCGTACCACACGGTGATGCAGCTGGTCAATATGCTCTCAGTGATGCAGCTGTAGAAGTTGCTGAGGATCTTAGGAGTCATCCCAAACTTCCTCAGCCTCCTCAGGAAGTACAGCCGCTGTTGAGCCTTCATGACTAGCTGTGTGGTGTTTAATGTCCAGGTGAGGTCCTCACTGAAGTGGACCCCGAGGTATTTAAAGCTGAAATGAATGAAGCAGCAGCAGCACAACAGACACATATTACTACTATATTATTATTACTTTGGCTACCCCCCCATTTTCAGGGGTGCTCTTTCCGTTGGTGGCAGTGCCTGGCAGCTATGACCTTCGGTCCCTGAGATATTCAGGGAAAACACTCCCCATTATAAGCGAATGGGATGGTCAGTAGTGAAAGTTTCACCAAGTGTGGAGGCCCAAATCGTTCCTCCAGAATAGTGATAGGAGCATGTTTCAGGTCATTTGTAGTCTTGGTGGTGGTGGTTTATAGTGGTGGATTTGTTTTGGAGAGCATCACATTTATATTTGTACTGTAATTCTGTTCATACTACCATAATTATATTCCACTGATAATTCTGTTTATATTTATACTGTTCATTCTGTTCATCCTGCCATATCTGCCATATTTATACTCTTGATATGGTCTAGATTTGACACTGCCTCTGTGTGGCACAAAACAACTGGAAACAGTGGCTCTGCCTGCACAAAAGCACTGGAGATGACGAAAGAAGCTTCGAGCCACTTTGTGAAGAAAGGTTCATCTTCTGAACTAAAGTTGCAATTTTAAGCTTCTCTCGCCATCTCCAATGCTTTTGTGCACGCAAAGCCACTGTTTTCAGCTGTTTTGTGCACACAGAGCCACTTTATGAATAAATCACATGATGACCAGTGGAGAGACCTTGGACCATCATTTCAGACAGTCAGTGACTGGCATTTAACCATGACGCCTGATCTATTCACCTTGCATGAATGCTTTCAGTTTCAAATTTTCTCCAAATCAGTGTTTTCCTGCCACACGATCATTGTATGTGGTTGATGACTATCTCCATTTTCATATCATGTTGTCAAACCAATCAGATGTTCTCCTGCTTGTAGACTTGCCAGAAATGCTGTGGGCAAAGGACAAATACGATGTGGGCCTCATCAGAAACTGTGACCCAGTTACAATTACCCCAAAATCTGAATATCGACCATGTAAACAATGGTACCCAGTCAGACAGGAAGCTGTGGATAGGATACGCCCTGTTTTTGCATCTCTCCTGCAGGCTGGTGTAATTATCCCCTGCCCTGATTCGCCAGTCCATACTCCACTGTTTCCAGTTAAGAAAATCAGAGTGTTGTATATTGGGGTAGCGATGATGTGAAGATGATGAAGGAATCGCCGATTGACACCGTTTGATTGTTTGAAAGGTTTATTACAAAAAGTTCAGCATCAATACAAGCACTGCAATCTGCCTGGAGAGAGATCTGGGGCCAATGTGAATCTCTTCTCCCTAACAGCTTCAACTCCCCGTTTATATAGGAGAGTTGTTTTTGTGAATCTAAAGAAAACACATCTGGCTTTCATCCAGCCCACCTCATCTGTTTGGTAACAGGGAGGGAAAGGCACCAGCTCAAATTTAGGGTGACAGTTTAAGCTGTGACCTAATGCATTAATGTATACATTCAGTTTTTCTCAGAAAACCTAAACTTATAGGCCTCTGAATTCCTCAGGACCTATGGGCCTCAAACTCAGAGATCAGCTTCCTTTAAAGAGAACACAACACATGACATTTCAGACACCACAAGAGATAAAGGTCAGCCTATTGAGTGGTGATTTGTGCAGGATTTGAAGGCTGTGAATGACGCTGTAATTGCTTGATCACCCATTGTTCCCAACCCGTACACGTTGCTTTCCCAAATTCCGCCTGATGCAGAGTGGTTTTCGGTTGTAGATTTATCCAATGCTTTTTTTTAAACGTTCCTGTCCACAAGGACAGCCAGTACTGGTTTGCTTTTAACTTTGAAAACAAGGCCTACACATTCAGACGCCTTTGTCGAGGCTACTGTGAGCCTACTTCTCTGCTAAACTTGACCCAGTGGCAGCTGGCCCTCCACAAAGCTTGTGTGCAGTGGCCGCCTGTGAAAAAGCAGTTCTTGCCTCACGTGACATCGTAGGCTACTCTGACTTGACACTTCTTGTTACTCATGCTGTGTCTCTCATTCTCACAGAACAGAAGACCTCACATCTTTCTGCTGCTAGCTGTTCTTCTTGATATGCCCAACATCACAGTGAAACGCTGTTCAACCTTGAATCCAGCCACGCTTCTCCCGCTTCCAGATGACGGGTGGAGAACACAACTGTGTTGCTGAACTACAAGTCCAGTGTTCACCACAACCTGACCTTTCTGATGAACTATGACTTGATTCTGTATGTAAATGGGTCAGCCTCACGTGAACCCGGTCTCTGGTACTAACTTTGTTGGTTTTTCTGTCTATTCTGATAGTGACATTCTCTTCTCTGGTCCTTTTCCTCATCACCTCTCAGCCCAGGCAGCAGAACTCATTGTGCTCACTGAAAGCATGCAAATTGGCTACTGGTAAAACACTCACAGTTTACAAAGACTCCGGATATGCATTTGGTTTCACTCATGATTTTGGTGCTCTCTGCAGGCACAGGTAATTTTTGGTTGTTCACCATGGCCTCACCATTAGAAGGTAAATCTCACTGCTTAGTGATGGTCAACATGTGGTCAAAATGGGTTGAAGCCTTTCCTGCTTCAAAACAAACTGCAAGTGTAGTCACCAAAGCACTGTTACAAGACATCATTCCACAATGGGGGATTCCTAGCAGAATCTAAAGTGACAAAGCTGTCAAACAACTCAGCTCTCATCTAGGAATGGATGTGCGAACACACTGTGCATATCATCCAGCCAGTGGTGGAGCTTTGGAACGAGAAAATGCACACTCAAAACGAAGCTCGCAAAGTGCTGTGAAGACAGAGGTCTCACATGGACAAAGGTCCTGCCTCTGGCGCTGATGTATATGAGGATGAGAAAACGAACCAGGTCTAACCTTTCACCTTATGAGATTCTTTTTGCAACTCCTCCCCACATTGGTGCGGGTCTTTCACCCTCTCCACTTCCCGCCACAGACTTGTGTGATATGCATGATATGTTGTCCTATTGTTCTAACCTGACTAATGCTCTTTCAGACATCAGGAAACAGGTGACATCTTCCCTTCCTCATCCAGTGACTGAACCACTTCACGACCCCCGTCCAGGCGACTTCGTGGTGGTCAAAGACTTTCGGAGAAAGAACTGGCGCTCACTCAGGTGGCAAGGCCCCTACCAGGTGCTACTCACAACCCACACTGCAGTGCTGAGAGAGCCACCTGGATCCACACTAACCATTGCAAAGGAGTACTGGCTCCATCTGAACAGCTGACGCCTCCAGCTGAAACCACACACACTGATACTCCCACAGGTTGAGAATCACAGAGAGTGTCGTGTGATTAGCACATGAGCGTTCTGCCACAACAGTTGTCTCTTATGTTTCCTGTTTACCTGACTGTATAAAACCTTCTTCTTTCCCTATTCGGAGTTGTTCCACTCTGAGCATTCATGCTAAGTGTGAAACCCTCTGCAGAGCTTTCTATTAAATGACCTAAAGACAACTGTCTGAGAAACTCTTTATTTTACATCTCAAGATAAATTTCCACCACAAGTGTAACCACCTACTGTAAATACAAATGCCACAATGTGAAATTACAAGTGCAATAAGTACAAACATTTTTTTTTAACATAAAGAGTAATTGACGTTTGGAAAGAATTCAATCCTAAGGGAAGACTATACATTTTTCTCAGCACCACATCAAATATACTCCAGGATAGATAATTTTTTCATGTTCAGTTAGGACAGTTATAGGATCGAAAATTGTGAAATTGGAGTGAGAGACATATCAGACCATAGTCCTGTATATATGACTCTGGCTATGTCAAGAGAACAAAAATCAACACTTTGGAGGCTAAATATAAATGTATTAAAAGGACAAATGAAGGAAGAGTTTATTAAAGAAATTCAGTTATATGTGAGGGAGAATGATAATGGTGAGGTGTCTCTCTCGGTGCTGTGGGACGCGTGTAAAGCTGTGATTAGAGGACAACGAATTGCTAAATCAACATACTTGAAAAGGCAAACACAGGAAAAACTCAATAAATTAGAATCAGAGCTTAAAAAATTGGAAAAAGAACATAAAAAAAATGTGGACGAGCGAATAAACCAAAATATCAAAAGAGTTAGAACAGAGGTAAATGACATCTCAGGACAAGAGATTCAAAAAAAGCTGTTGTACATGAAACAGCGATACTATGACGTGGGAAGTAAATCTACAAAATTGCTGGGCTACAGATTAAAAAGGCATAGGGGCTCAGCTACAAATCTACCAAAATATAAGACAGAAGAGATACATACATGTTTTGAAACATATTATAAGAATCTATATTCCCAACCAAAAATAAATAATAAACATCAGATGGCCACATGGCTGGATTCCTTAAATTTACACAGGGTGGCAGAGGACCAGAATTCAGCTCTGATAAAGGAAATCACAGCAGAAGAAATAAAATGATAAAAAAATAAAATGAAATACTTGTTCTACTACTACTACTACTACTACTTATGGTGAGTATACTGATGACATGATGCTATTGTGATTGTTAATAACAGTATGTAACAATAATACTATATAATGATAATATTTATAATAATATAGTAGAAATATGTGTTGTGCTTCTGCTGCTGCTTCATTGGAAAAAAAAACATTCAGCCACTCGGCCCTGTCCAAGATGAAACACTAAAACACTTGACTTCGGCTAACAATAGTCTTTGGCTTCCACTGACTGCATTTCCATTGGATTTGCACTCAAAATCACTGCTTTTTAATGCTTTGTGAGTGTGGGAATCATGGGGATTGTGACTTGATCAGGTGGGTGCAATGGTTTTTTTTGTCCACCAGATGGAGGTCATTGACCACTGATCACAACAGTTTTTTCAAGCTTCAACATCTTGAATCAACTTTATCAGTCTTCAAGTCAAGTCAACTTGTCACTTACAGAGGAAATACAGAGAATTGAAATAGTGTTTCCCTCTTCCCGCACATGATTTATTATTATTATTATTATTATTATTATTATCATTGTTATTATCATTACTATTACTTTTATTTATCCAATTTAATTTAAATCAATTGAAACAATTCCTAAAAAAGTTAGACATTTTTTTAAACAAAATCACTTTCCTCACCTCTCTTCCCTCATGAAAGTGAGGGAATAGGGGGAGGCAGAGTTCACAGCCCGAACAGGCGGGGGAGGGCTTAGCCCGGCCGGCTTCTCTCCCTGACTCTGCGCCCCTTATTATATGAATGGTATAAAAAAATATGAAAAGGAGGATTCTAAACCAAATCACTTTTATGAATACTTTTTTTTTTTAAATAAACGAATGAATTAATAAGGAGATATTTTAAATTTTATTCCTAATTCTATTTTACAACTCAAACTACATTATAAACAATATTTTACATACAACAACAAGTTTTAAACTTGTACAAAATAACGTTTTCCTCTGATTGCCTCCACTACTCCCAAAGGATCATGGGAGTTGATTAAATAATGAATTTTTCTCCATTCATTTCCCTTATATCAACCACCAATCCTCAAAAAAAGTTGGAATCATAAACAAAGTACTATCCCAATAAGGATTTCCCTAAAATTAAAAAAAATATTTTAAAACATACTCAGAAATTTCAATTACTTATGAATTTTTTACAACTTTAAAATAATTTTTTCTCCTTAAAATACACATCCCACTCTCAAACAATGAGAATTAAACTTTACAAATATATTTTATCCACTAATTAACCAAAAAATGGTAAATACACTGAGATTCTCAGACGTTTTGTTTTAACCACGATAAATAGGAACACGTGTGAGCAAGACTTCCCCCCAAAATACATTACAAAACACAATAGAATGAAATACCACAATAAAATGAAATACTTGTTCTACTACTACTACTACTACTACTACTTATGGTGAGTATACTGATGACATGATGCTATTGTGATTGTTAATAACAGTATGTAACAATAATACTATATAATGATAATATTTATAATAATATAGTAGAAATATGTGTTGTGCTTCTGCTGCTGCTTCATTGGAAAAAAAACATTCAGCCACTCGGCCCTGTCCAAGATGAAACACTAAAACACTTGACTTCGGCTAACAATAGTCTTTGGCTTCCACTGACTGCATTTCCATTGGATTTGCCCTCAAAATCACTGCTTTTTAATGCTTTGTGAGTATGGGAAACATGGGGATTGTGACTTGATCAGGTGGGTGCAATGGTTTTTTTTGTCCACCAGATGGAGGTCATTGACCACTGATCACAACAGTTTTTTCAAGCTTCAACATCTTGAATCAACTTTATCAGTCTTCAAGTCAAGTCAACTTGTCACTTATCAATAATGCCATGTGTGCAGGAAATACAGAGAATTGAAATAGTGTTTCCCTCTTCCCGCACATTATTTTTTATTATTATTATTATTATTATTATTATTATCGTTGTTATTATCATTACTATTACTATTATTTATCCAATTTAATTTAAATCAATTGAAACAATTCCTAAAAAAGTTAGACATTTTTTTAAACAAAATCACTTTCCTCACCTCGCTTCCCTCATGAAAGTGAGGGAGTAGGGGGAGGCAGAGTTCACAGCCCGAACAGGCGGGGGAGGGCTTAGCCCGGCCGGCTTCTCTCCCTGACTCTGCGCCCCTTATTATATGAATGGTATAAAAAAATATGAAAAGGAGGATTCTAAACCAAATCACTTTTATGAATGCTTTTTTTTTTTTAATAAACGAATGAATTAATAAGGAGATATTTTGAATTTTATTCCTAATTCTATTTTACAACTCAAACTACATTATAAACAATATTTTACATACAACAACAAGTTTTAAACTTGTACAAAATAACGTTTTCCTCTGATTGGCTCCACTACTCCCAAAGGATCATGGGAGTTGATTAAATAAAGAATTTTTCTCCATTCATTTCCCTTATATCAACCACCAATCCTCAAAAAAAGTTGGAATCATAAACAAATTACTATCCCAATAAGGATTTCCCTAAAATTAAAAAAAATATTTTCAAACATACTCAGAAATTTCAATTACTTATGAATTTTTTACAACTTTAAAATAATTTTTTCTCCTTAAAATACACATCCCACTCTCAAACAATGAGAATTAAACTTTAAAAATATATTTTATCCACTAATTAACCAAAAAATGGTAAATACACTGAGATTCTCAGACGTTTTGTTTTAACCACGATAAATAGGAACACGTGTGAGCAAGACTTCCCCCCCAAAATACATTACAAAACACAATAGAATGAAATACCACAATAAAATGAAATACTTGTTCTACTACTACTACTACTTATGGTGAGTATACTGATGACATGATGCTATTGTGATTGTTAATAACAGTATGTAACAATAATACTATATAATGATAATATTTATAATAATATAGTAGAAATATGTGTTCTGCTGCTGCTTCATTGGAGAAAAAAAAACATTCAGCCCCTCTGCCCTGTCCAAGATGAAACACTAAAACATTTGACTTCGGCTAACAATAGTCTTTGGCTTCCACTGACTGCATTTCCACTGGATTTGCACTCAAAATAACTGCTTTTTAATGCTTTGTGAGTGTGGGAATCATGGGGATTGTGACTTGATCAGGTGGATGCAATGGTTTTTTTTGTCCACCAGATTGAGGTCATTGACCACTGATCACAACAGTTTTTTCAAGCTTCAACATCTTGAATCAACTTTATCAGTGTTCAAGTCAAGTCAACTTTATGATCAATAATGCCATATGTGCAGGACATACAGAGAATTGAAATAGTGTTTCCCTCTTATCCCCGGTGATAACAAGAGTATAAATATTTTAGATATGGCGAGATGAACCAAATGAACGGTATAAATAGAAACAGAATTATCAGTGGAATATCAATAGAAATATGGCAATGTGAACAGAATTACAGTAAACATATAAATGAGATGCTCTCCAAAAAAAAATCCACCACTACAAACGTGCTCCTAACACTATTCTGGAGGAACAATTTGGACTTCCACACTTTTTCACTCCTGACCGTCCCCTATCATTATTATTTTCATTTATTGTTCACTTCATTTGTTGTTGTTGTTGCTGCTTTTTGGTGTGATGTTTTAAATCCATGTTTTATTTTGCTACACAGGACAACGCCTTGAATACATCGATTTTATTGCATTAATATACAATACATAATACAATCAAATGAAATATGACAATAGAATGAAATACAACAATAGAATGAAATACAACAATAGAATGAAATACAACAATAGAATGAAATACTTGTACTTCTACTACTACTACTAATGGTAACCGTACTGATGACATGATGGTCGTGTGTTTGTTAACAACAGTATGTAATAATGTAATAATAACAACACACTTTGGATCTCTCTGTGTGTATGTAATTATAATAACACTATATAATAATCATATTTATAATAATATAGTAGTAATATGGGTCTGTTGTACTGCTGCTACTGCTGCTACATTCACTACTGACCGTCCCATTCGCTTATAATGGAGAGTGTTTTTCCCTGAATATCTCAGGGACCGAAGGTCGTAGCTGCCGGCCACTGCCACCAATGGAAAGAGCACCCCTGAAAATGGGGGGGTAGCCAAAGTCCTGAGTCTCTGGCACCCCGGAAAATAGCGTGTCCACGGAGCCGGACGCGGACACGCTTGGCTATTATCCCCTTACCTAACCCTAACCCCTAACCCTAACCCTAACCCTAACCCACCCACAGACACACACACACACTCATTTATTTATTTTAATAAATATCAATAACTATGTCATTGACGTGTCTTTTTTCTCCCATGTCCCTCTCTCTCTTTCTCTCTCTCATTGCAGGCATCTCTGACTCCAGAACTGAAGGAGTTATTATTATCTGACTTATCATCATCATTATTATTATTATTAACAACAATACTTAATTAATTATTATATGAATTGTTGCTGCTATCATTAATAATCAATAACTTCTTTACACTGTTATTGTTTAAATTTTAACTAGTCAGAGCTGATACCTGATGTTGCTCAAGTGTTCCGGTCTCTCTCGCCTCCCCCTCACCACTGTTTCTCTGCTCTCCCCAACCAGTAGAGGCAGATGACCATCCACATTGAACCTGGTTCTGCTAGAGGTGTCTCCCTGTAAGTGAGGTAGTTTTTACTCTTCACAGTTGCCAAAGTGCTTGCTCATTGTGGGAACTGTTAGGTTTCTCTATATTAAGCAAGATTTTAAGGTCTTGACCTTCTATGTAAAGTTCCTTGAGATAATATATATTATCATTTGGCGCTATACAAATAAAATTGAATTGAATTGAATAGGTGATGGGAAAATAATAACAATAATTAATTGAGCAGTAGTATCGCAATATATTCAGTAAACTGTACAAAAATAATAATATGTTTTTTCTTCTTTCATGAACATATTTTCCACTTCATATTATGCACACATAAAATTAACAAAACATTCATAGCATCTGTAAACAATACTATATAACAACACTCAAGCATACTATCTATATAACAACAGATCTGAACTGTGTTTGTTCTCAAGTGGGTTGTTTTATACATTTTTAATAACGTTATACGGATCACATTATAGCGTGACATGTTTCTGGTTAAGATTAAAAGTATGCTGACAGAAATTTCATGCGTGCCCCTTTAAGGGACTAGTGACACTACAGGCAGGGCCTGCGTGATGCTGCAGCAGAGACCTGATGGAGAGAGCAGAGGAGAAAATGGAGAAAAACGAGCTGCGATTAATAAGCAGAAAAAGAGTGAAAAAAGTTGATTTAGCAGTTGAAAAATATAACTTACCTGGTCGGGAACTGACGGGGATTTTATGAGAACTAAGTCACACTGGTTTTGGTGAGTTTTGTTTTTATTTTCTTGCAATTTTGCTGCGTTGTACCTTTTTAGCGGAAAGCTAATGCTAAAAACGTAGCTATTCACAAGGAAATGCTCCGTCATAACCTGTTTATCAGTAAATTTTTTGGGTTTATGAAGACTGTGAATGTTACAAAAGTGTCTGTAAGCTGTATAAATGAAAGGTATGCGCTGTAGTTTGTGTGGGAGACGGAGCCGTGAGTTGAAAGAGACCGCTCCGCTGCCATTTTGAGACGAAAAAACACCGTAGCAGTAACGTTACAAGTCAGAAACTGTGAAACATTTATTTGTGTGATTTGAGGATTTAAAAAGAGATTATTTGTGTTTATGACCTGTTACACAGGTCAGGTTTTTTGCTCGGTTTGAAGCTGGGTCGGAGCAAGGACTGTGCACACACAGACGGGATTCAAGATGGCGAGCCAGACCCAGACCTTCACCTTCAACTCATCTACTCCTTCGCGCTAGTGAGGAAATCTTCGGCTTATGGTGACTCGCCGCCAGAGTGGTAGGAGTATCAGGAACTAGTTTGATCTGAACTGATTGATTTATTATTATTTTCGGACTAAATCGAACTGAAACTTTTCATTGAACCGAACACTTGAACTCATGTTGAACTCGATTCGAAAGTGTCATACTTTTATTTGCATGTTGAGTTCATATTTTCTGAGTGTGATTGGAAATGATTGTGGTCCACTTTGATTTGATTATGTAACTGAAGGTATTCTCTTACATTTAAAAGAAAGGGAAAAAAGAGTTAACTCAGGAGGAAAAATTCTAAAAATAGATGCAACCTAGGAGAAAAAAGACTGGTTTAACTTAACTTAGATTAGCTTTACTGAAATAAACTAGGAGAACTAAAGAACGAAAGGAAAGAGTGAAATACTCTTTTCAATTATACTTGCCTTAGTATTAGGAACCTGCAGGGTATTTGTTTTGTTTTCTGTACTGTATTTTATATGTGTGTTTTGCATTCAGTAAATTGCCGGCCTTTTGTACTTAGAGCAACGGTCTCTGGTGTGATTATTCTTGCTTCCCACTCCTTAGAACCTAGAACTGGTCCAGTGGCGCAGTAAGTGGGGTGATACCGGTGCTACAAATTCAATTAAATTTTATTTGTATAGCGCCAAATGATAATATACATTATCTCAAGGAGCTTTACATAGAAGGTCAAGACATTAAAATATTGTTTGATATAGAGAAACCTAACAGTTCCCACAATGAGCAGGCACTTTGGTGACTGTGAAGAGTAAAAACTCCCTCACTTACAGGGAGAAACCTCTAGCAGAACCAGGTTCAATGTGGACGGTCATCTGCCTCTACTGGTTGGGGTGAGCAGAGAAAAATGGGGAGAGAAGAGAAACAGTGGGGAGGGGGAGGCGAGAGACTGGAACACTTGAGCACCATCAGGTATCAGCTCTGACTAGTTAAAATGTAAACGATAACAGTGTAAAGAAGTTATTGATTATTAATGATAGCAGCAACAATTCATATAATAATTAATTAAGTATTGTGGAGAAGTGCTCTGTGGATGATGGGAGTTTCCCCAGCAGTCTAGACCTATAGCAGCTTAAGGGATGGTTCAGGACTCACCTGATCCAGCCAGGCTTTATCAAAAAGGAATGTTTTAAGTTTAACTTTAAATGCACAGAAGGTGTCTGCCTGGTAGCTGAATGCTCTACCTCATGTTCTACTCTTACAGACTCTTGGAACCACACGAGAGCCTGTGTTTTGGGAACGAAAACACCTACTGTCTTCACCTACTGTAGATGGTTGAGAGAGAGTCTGAGCCAGGGACAGTAAATATGGTTGAGGTTCCATCAATAAGGTGAGTAATTAAAAATGTGATACCTTATAATATACTGTGATGTAAACTGTGTTCTGAGAATGTTTTGGAAATCTGTGGGGATTTATGTAGGTAACATTAATTTGACAACCTTTACCATTTCTATTGGGGAGCCAATTTCACGGCTATGCTCAGTATCAAATTCTAAATCCACATTAAAAAATTGGGGGGTAAAAAAAATGAAAAGATGAGGAGGGCAGTTGATTTTCATGTGATTTTTACTATGTTGTAGACTGGTTTGTTTTAAATGTCCCCAGGCAAAATGGAACGTGCGTAACTTGTAGGTACTACAGTACCAGTATAGTGCCTGGAAAAGATAATATTGGTTACATGCATGATGCCTCGAGCTGCAACTGACAAGTAACACAGAAAGTGAGGGTAAACAAATGCACGTAAGAGGCATTGTCATCATCCACAGGGTCTTCTCCTGTGTCTTTTCACTCTGTAATGTGTATACTGATGACTGCCGCAGCTGGCATGACAACAGATTACTTTTCAAATTTGCTGATGACTCTGTGACAGTCAGTCTCCTCCATGCGGATGAGAACAGCCATGGTCCCATTGTGGATTGCGAATCTGTATTGTTGTGACTGCATTTTTACTACTAAATGTGACAAAAAC
The DNA here is from genome assembly GCF_024713975.1 of Paralichthys olivaceus. Taxonomy (NCBI): domain Eukaryota; kingdom Metazoa; phylum Chordata; class Actinopteri; order Pleuronectiformes; family Paralichthyidae; genus Paralichthys; species Paralichthys olivaceus. The sequence continues at coordinate 1,230,124 of NC_091116.1, forward strand.
CAAGGACATGAGTTTTAGGCATCAGCCCTCAAACTCTCAGATTACTATCATCAAGGGGCAGGTGGTAGACTTTGTAAAGAACTACGGTACAAGTACCATGGGATGATTATTAACTATGATCTCTCTGATGACTATGTCCCTGATGATGGCTGTTTGTATTATGGATAGCATGTGGCTGATCCTTTATTCAGTAGAACATGTAGTAACATGTCCATGTTCCATGCTGTTTATTTAAAAATAATTTACTTGTCTTCTTGTACAATGCTCAATGATATAGATATCCATTCCAGATTTCTGCATCATACCTTGGAATTGTATCCATAATTAATTATGAAAATAAATCCAGTTTATGATTTGTGATATATGACAATTTGATTCTGACTGATCATAATTCAAGGTCAGCTTTAATTTGCCTCAATTCAAGATACCTTAAATTAAGTTTAAAGTTAGAATGTCATTGTGGAAATCCTGAACTAGAATTGTGACTAATGAAGCATTGTGTTAGTTCATGCAGGACACGGAGTCATGTGCTCAGCTATACCGATAGGTTTATGGGTGCTCGTCAGTCACCCACCAATCACAGCCCATTCTCTCACCAAAGCGGTCCCTTTAAATACGACCTCATCCTCACTGATCCCTGCGAAGCTCTAACACTTTTAGCACTGTAATGGAAATTTTACATTCGTGTATGTATAATTGCATAAACAGACATGTATGTGGAGGACTGACCAAATGGTTGATTGTTCATCTAAAAGGGCAACTTTAAGGTTTACTGTGGTGGCTTAAGAGACTTGAGTTTAATGGCCTCGAGAAACCACAACTTTATGGTATCTCGTATCTCTGATTGGGATCAAACAACTGGGATCTCACAGGGGGGGAGTCATCCACAGAACATGTAAACAAAAGGACAGGATGTCTCCTCCACTGAGTGAAAATACAGAAGGGTAATATATACCTTTGCATGCTTAGTGGGAGGGGGCTGTGAGTTATAAGAACACAGATTCTCCTATGTTCTTTGCTCATTTGTGCATGTCAATCAGGTGATGTGTACTAATGAGTCCATCTGCAGATGGTGAATTAAACTTAAAAAAAGAAGTGTTTGACTTTGTGCTTGTTTCACAGAAACTGCCACCACAGCACCGAGTCCAAACACGGTTGTGGTAAATCATCTTAAACAAAAGTACCTTGCCTGCTACGCCCACTGGGCGCTCTGCATATGTCCCCTGTTTTATCTCAGCACACTGCTCGGCTAACCAGGGAACATCCAAAGAATGGAGCCTTCAGCGCCAATCATAACTGTGTCCCCATTTGCAACAAATGGGTAAAGCATGACAAAGGGTTCCTGACTGAACTCGGAATTAAATGGTTAATATCTGTGTGGCGTTCGACCACGCCACGGGGTTCCCCCCACGACAGCCAGAGACAGACCAGTCCAACCATTGCTTGTTTCGCAACATCTTTTATTAATAGCAACTGAAACTTACAACATGGAACTTAAATGGGTCCAGCACTATCTGCTGGACCTCTGGCTTCCTCCGTGTCTCTCAAGTGTCCTTCTCCCGAGTCTAGTGCGTTCTCCCAGTGTTCTCAGAGCCTTCTAGTGTTCTGAGTCTTCCCGGAGTTCTCCCGGAGGCAGCTCTGCTGCCTCCTTTTAACGTCTGAGGATCAATGAGCTAACAGCTCTCACCTGTGCTGATTGATCCTCAGTGGTGCAGGTGAAGGTTCTCTCGCCGCCCCTTCACCTCCACATACCCCCACCGTCAAACTCAGGCCCGGGAGCTATCCGGCCTGAACTACTCCCCCCCCTCCCATCCGGCCAGGGGAGGAACCCAGCCCACCGACTGAGGCGCTCCGGGGGTCGAGCAGGTGGGCGTCGCGGGACGCGGCCTCTCTCAGGCGGCCTGGAAGGTGGGCGCCGCCGCACGGGCACCTTGGACCCCTCAGCAGGTGGGCGCCGCCGCCCGGGCACCTTGGACCCCGGAGCAGGTGGGCGCCGCCGCACGGGCACCTTGGACCCCTCAGCAGGTGGGCGCCGCCGCCCGGGCACCTTGGACCCCGGAGCAGGTGGGCGCCGCCGCACGGGCACCTTGGACCCCTCAGCAGGTGGGCGCCGCCGCCCGGGCACCTTGGACCCCGGAGCAGGTGGGCGCCGCCGCACGGGCACCTTGGACCCCTCAGCAGGTGGGCGCCGCCGCACGGGCACCTTGGACCCCGGAACAGGTGGGCGCCGCCGCACGGACACCTTGGACCCCGGAACAGGTGGGCGCCGCCGCACGGACACTTTGGAACCCGGAACAGTGGCGCGCCGCCGTCCGGGAGACCCCGCCGACCTCGGCACCGGGACCGGAGGCGTCCGCTTCTCCGCTGACCTCGGCGCAGGAAGAGGAGCAGGACTCGGAGGTGTCGGCTTCCCCGCCGACCTCGGCACCGGGACCGGAGGCGTCAGCTTCTCCGCTGACACGGGAACAGGAAGAGGAGTCGGCCCGGGAGGTGTCGGCTTCACCGCCGCCCGAGGCACCGGAACCGGAGGCGTCAGCTTCTCTGCTGACACGGGAACAGGAAGAGGAGTCGGCCCGGGAGGTGTCGGCTTCCCCGCCGACCTCGGCACCGGGACCGGAGGCGTCAGCTTCTCCGCTGACACGGGAACAGGAAGAGGAGTCGGCCCGGGAGGTGTCGGCTTCACCGCCGACCGAGGCACCGGAACCGGAGGTCTCGGCTTCCCCGCCGACCTCAGCGCTGGAAGCGGAGGCGTCAGCTTCCCCGCTGACCCTGGAGCCGGACCCATCGGCTTCACCGCCGATCGGGGACCAGCGCTCCCCGCCCTCTCCAGCTCGGTGCCGCAGGTGAGGCGCTCAAGCCTCATCCTCTCCGTCTGCCTCAGGAGCTCCTCCATCTGCCTCTGCGTCTGCCTCAGGATCTCCTCCGTCTCCTTCCCCAACGATTGTACCCAGTCCCTGTCTCTGGCTGTGTGAGGTCCCTGTTCAGGCGCCAGTGTGGCGTTCGACCACGCCACGGGGTTCCCCCCACGACAGCCAGAGACAGACCAGTCCAACCATTGCTTGTTTCGCAACATCTTTTATTAATAGCAACTGAAACTTACAACATGGAACTTAAATGGGTCCAGCACTATCTGCTGGACCTCTGGCTTCCTCCGTGTCTCTCAAGTGTCCTTCTCCCGAGTCTAGTGCGTTCTCCCAGTGTTCTCAGAGCCTTCTAGTGTTCTGAGTCTTCCCGGAGTTCTCCCGGAGGCAGCTCTGCTGCCTCCTTTTAACGTCTGAGGATCAATCAGCTAACAGCTCTCACCTGTGCTGATTGATCCTCAGTGGTGCAGGTGAAGGTTCTCTCGCCGCCCCTTCACCTCCACAATCTGAAACTATAATAGTTCAACTGAATTGTAGATATCTAATGTCATTTTAATTCTACCATTACCTGTCTTGACATGTACTGTAGATGCTTGAGAGAGTGTCTGAGCCAGGGACAGTAGACATCACTGAGGTTCCATCAATAATGTGAGTATTGAAACACATGATATTTTACAATATACTGTGATGCAGATTCTCAGAAAGTTACAGAAATTTGTGGGGAAAAATTGTTTGCAGATGCTATGAATGTCGTGTTAATTTCTGACACTCAGTTCACATTTATAGAGTTGGCTTGTTTTGTCAAGAAATCATCCATGTAAATTAAAAGAACATGGAACAAATTATTTATCATGTATTGCTATATTTATTTCTTTACCATTTTCACTTTCAGTGTGGCCAGAGGCATTATGTTTTCAGCTTATCCATCCATCTGTCTGTCCCATTCATGTGAAAGCGATATCTCATGAACAACTACATCATGTAAGTCAAAGGTCGAAAGGTCAAGCTCACTTGACTTTGCATTGTTTTGAATACAAAGGAAATATCATTACATGTGGCACAAACATTCACTTGGCCTCAATGATGACTTGAATAGAATTCAGTTGTCAAAGATCAAATGGCAAGGTCACTAGGACCTCACAAAGCACACTTCTTGCCTTGTAAATGCGATACGCGCAGTACCTCAAAGTAATGGTTAATATTTACCAGTGTGTTAGGTGAATGTGTATATGTGCTCAGGAAACAATTTGTAATACGGTCTGTTCATGTAGCGTGAAGTAATATTGATAATTACATGACGACGATTAAGTTAACATAAGGCACATCAATCTCCTGCAATGCTAACTGTGCGCTGTCTGTGGAATAGTAGTACACCGTGGCTGTGGAAAAACTATGTGACTAGTGTTGTTGCAAGCAGTCTATTTTAAATTGATTTTTTCAGAAATAATTGCGTTACTGAGTGTACTGTTCTAAATTGTGAGTTGCAATATATTATCAGTATATTAGAAGTAAGCCGAGTTAAAGAATATTTTGTGAAATGCTATATTTGTTTATCTTACATGCTTATGTTTACTTTATTACTGGTATCCAAAGTTGTTTAATGAATGCAGGTGCTAGGTCACAGATTAGACATGTTAAATGTCTGTTTGGATGTACATTGTCTATAGTAATATTTCAGTATAGTCTATTGACGTATGTAATATTTCAGTTCTGTAGATATTCAGCAGTAATTGTACACATTGTGGCATTTGTATTTACAGTAGGTGGTTACCCTGATAATGAGTCATAATACACATGATCTGAGAAAAGTATGTGTCCATTTATCGTTCATTCAAATACTCCCTTTTTCAGGTATTTTACACTAGAAAACAGCTTCCGGCTATGGCGACCTGAATGTAGTTGTGCTTCCTGGGTCCCAGGGGGAACCTCTACTTAAAACTTGGGGCCCCTGGGTGGTTTTGGGCTCGAACTGAGGTAGGAGGTAGGTGGAAAAAATTTGATCTTTTGACCTGCAACACCCAGAGCTTTAATAACACATAGGGAGCCTTCTGGGGTGAGAGGAGAGGCAGTGTGCAAAATGTCAGAGCTCTAGCTGGTCAGGGGCCCAAACTGCGAATCTTTGATATCATCTACATTTGCCACTGCCTGTTTATATCTTTGAATGACTTCTATTTTTGATATTTTATATTTCATGTTGAATGCTGTTTGCACCGGGGATAAGAGGGAAACGCTATTTCAATTCTCTGTATTTCCTGCACATATGTCATTATTGATCATAAAGTTGACTTGACTTGAACACTGATAAAGTTGATTCAAGATGTTGAATCTAGGAAAAACTGTTGTGATCCGTGGTCAATGACCTCCATCTAGTGGACGAAAAAAACCATTGCACCCACTTTATCAAGTCACAATCCCCATTATTCCTACACTCACAAACCATTAAAAAGCAATGATTTCGAGTGCAAATCCAATGGAAATGCAGTCAGTGGAAACCAAAGACTATTGTTAGCAGTAGTCAAGTGTTTTAGTGTTTCATCTTGGACACTGCCTTTGTTATTTGTCTGTAGCCATGTCCAAACTCTTCCACAAAGGGCCGAGTGGCTGAATGTTTTCTTGCCAATTCAAGATTCAACAATTTTTACTGTCAAATACACACAAGAACACACACGTTCCCCTGTGAATTGAAATTCTTGTGCTGTCCTTTCTGGAATACCAGGGGACCAAAATTGACATTCAAATACAATATTTACATCAAATACAATGAGAATATGAAACATGTTTAAGAGTAAGGTGAAAACAAGGGTAATGAGGTGAGTAGGGTGAGTATTGTGCAAAACTGAGCAGTGCAAATGTATGCAATGTAAATGTAAACAGTACAATTGGAAATAGTTTAATAATGGAGCTAGCTCTCCTGTGAACCCTGCCTGCGGTGGTAAATGCTCTGCAGAGAGGGCAGTGAGTTCTTGATGATTTTTTCTGCTGTCTTCGCCACTCTCTGCAGGCGTTTGCGGTCCATAGTAGATGTGCTGTCGTACCACACGGTGATGCAGCTGGTCAATATGCTCTCAATGATGCAGCTGTAGAAGTTGCTGAGGATCTTAGGAGTCATCCCAAACTTCCTCAGCCTCCTCAGGAAGTACAGCCGCTGTTGAGCCTTCATGACTAGCTGTGTGGTGTTTAATGTCCAGGTGAGGTCCTCACTGAAGTGGACCCCGAGGTATTTAAAGCTGAAATGAATGAAGCAGCAGCAGCACAACAGACACATATTACTACTATATTATTATTACTTTGGCTACCCCCCCATTTTCAGGGGTGCTCTTTCCGTTGGTGGCAGTGCCCGGCAGCTATGACCTTCGGTCCCTGAGATATTCAGGGAAAACACTCCCCATTATAAGCGAATGGGATGGTCAGTAGTGAAAGTTTCACCAAGTGTGGAGGCCCAAATCGTTCCTCCAGAATAGTGATAGGAGCATGTTTCAGGTCATTTGTAGTCTTGGTGGTGGTGGTTTATAGTGGTGGATTTGTTTTGGAGAGCATCACATTTATATTTGTACTGTAATTCTGTTCATACTACCATAATTATATTCCACTGATAATTCTGTTTATATTTATACTGTTCATTCTGTTCATCCTGCCATATCTGCCATATTTATACTCTTGATATGGTCTAGATTTGACACTGCCTCTGTGTGGCACAAAACAACTGGAAACAGTGGCTCTGCCTGCACAAAAGCACTGGAGATGACGAAAGAAGCTTCGAGCCACTTTGTGAAGAAAGGTTCATCTTCTGAACTAAAGTTGCAATTTTAAGCTTCTCTCGCCATCTCCAATGCTTTTGTGCACGCAAAGCCACTGTTTTCAGCTGTTTTGTGCACACAGAGCCACTTTATGAATAAATCACATGATGACCAGTGGAGAGACCTTGGACCATCATTTCAGACAGTCAGTGAGTGGCATTTAACCATGACGCCTGATCTATTCACCTTGCATGAATGCTTTCAGTTTCAAATTTTCTCCAAATCAGTGTTTTCCTGCCACACGATCATTGTATGTGGTTGATGACTATCTCCATTTTCATATCATGTTGTCAAACCAATCAGATGTTCTCCTGCTTGTAGACTTGCCAGAAATGCTGTGGGCAAAGGACAAATACGATGTGGGCCTCATCAGAAACTGTGACCCAGTTACAATTACCCCAAAATCTGAATATCGACCATGTAAACAATGGTACCCAGTCAGACAGGAAGCTGTGGATAGGATACGCCCTGTTTTTGCATCTCTCCTGCAGGCTGGTGTAATTATCCCCTGCCCTGATTCGCCAGTCCATACTCCACTGTTTCCAGTTAAGAAAATCAGAGTGTTGTATATTGGGGTAGCGATGATGTGAAGATGATGAAGGAATCGCCGATTGACACCGTTTGATTGTTGGAAAGGTTTATTACAAAAAGTTCAGCATCAATACAAGCACTGCAATCTGCCTGGAGAGAGATCTGGGGCCAATGTGAATCTCTTCTCCCTAACAGCTTCAACTCCCCGTTTATATAGGAGAGTTGTTTTTGTGAATCTAAAGAAAACACATCTGGCTTTCATCCAGCCCACCTCATCTGTTTGGTAACAGGGAGGGAAAGGCACCAGCTCAAATTTAGGGTGACAGTTTAAGCCGTGACCTAATGCATTAATGTATACATTCAGTTTTTCTCAGAAAACCTAAACTTATAGGCCTCTGAATCCCTCAGGACCTATGGGCCTCAAACTCAGAGATCAGCTTCCTTTAAAGAGAACACAACACATGACATTTCAGACACCACAAGAGATAAAGGTCAGCCTATTGAGTGGTGATTTGTGCAGGATTTGAAGGCTGTGAATGACGCTGTAATTGCTCGATCACCCATTGTTCCCAACCCGTACACGTTGCTTTCCCAAATTCCGCCTGATGCAGAGTGGTTTTCGGTTGTAGATTTATCCAATGCTTTTTTTTAAACGTTCCTGTCCACAAGGACAGCCAGTACTGGTTTGCTTTTAACTTTGAAAACAAGGCCTACACATTCAGACGCCTTTGTCGAGGCTACTGTGAGCCTACTTCTCTGCTAAACTTGACCCAGTGGCAGCTGGCCCTCCACAAAGCTTGTGTGCAGTGGCCGCCTGTGAAAAAGCAGTTCTTGCCTCACGTGACATCGTAGGCTACTCTGACTTGACACTTCTTGTTACTCATGCTGTGTCTCTCATTCTCACAGAACAGAAGACCTCACATCTTTCTGCTGCTAGCTGTTCTTCTTGATATGCCCAACATCACAGTGAAACGCTGTTCAACCTTGAATCCAGCCACGCTTCTCCCGCTTCCAGATGACGGGTGGAGAACACAACTGTGTTGCTGAACTACAAGTCCAGTGTTCACCACAACCTGACCTTTCTGATGAACTATGACTTGATTCTGTATGTAAATGGGTCCGCCTCACGTGAACCCGGTCTCTGGTACTAACTTTGTTGGTTTTTCTGTCTATTCTGATAGTGACATTCTCTTCTCTGGTCCTTTTCCTCATCACCTCTCAGCCCAGGCAGCAGAACTCATTGTGCTCACTGAAAGCATGCAAATTGGCTACTGGTAAAACACTCACAGTTTACAAAGACTCCGGATATGCATTTGGTTTCACTCATGATTTTGGTGCTCTCTGCAGGCACAGGTAATTTTTGGTTGTTCACCATGGCCTCACCATTAGAAGGTAAATCTCACTGCTTAGTGATGGTCAACATGTGGTCAAAATGGGTTGAAGCCTTTCCTGCTTCAAAACAAACTGCAAGTGTAGTCACCAAAGCACTGTTACAAGACATCATTCCACAATGGGGGATTCCTAGCAGAATCTAAAGTGACAAAGCTGTCAAACAACTCAGCTCTCATCTAGGAATGGATGTGCGAACACACTGTGCATATCATCCAGCCAGTGGCGGAGCTTTGGAACGAGAAAATGCACACTCAAAACGAAGCTCGCAAAGTGCTGTGAAGACAGAGGTCTCACATGGACAAAGGTCCTGCCTCTGGCGCTGATGTATATGAGGATGAGAAAACGAACCAGGTCTAACCTTTCACCTTATGAGATTCTTTTTGCAACTCCTCCCCACATTGGTGCGGGTCTTTCACCCTCTCCACTTCCCGCCACAGACTTGTGTGATATGCATGATATGTTGTCCTATTGTTCTAACCTGACTAATGCTCTTTCAGACATCAGGAAACAGGTGACATCTTCCCTTCCTCATCCAGTGACTGAACCACTTCACGACCCCCGTCCAGGCGACTTCGTGGTGGTCAAAGACTTTCGGAGAAAGAACTGGCGCTCACTCAGGTGGCAAGGCCCCTACCAGGTGCTACTCACAACCCACACTGCAGTGCTGAGAGAGCCACCTGGATCCACACTAACCATTGCAAAGGAGTACTGGCTCCATCTGAACAGCTGACGCCTCCAGCTGAAACCACACACACTGATACTCCCACAGGTTGAGAATCACAGAGAGTGTCGTGTGATTAGCACATGAGTGTTCTGCCACAACAGTTGTCTCTTATGTTTCCTGTTTACCTGACTGTATAAAACCTTCTTCTTTCCCTATTCGGAGTTGTTCCACTCTGAGCATTCATGCTAAGTGTGAAACCCTCTGCAGAGCTTTCTATTAAATGACCTAAAGACAACTGTCTGAGAAACTCTTTATTTTACATCTCAAGATAAATTTCCACCACAAGTGTAACCACCTACTGTAAATACAAATGCCACAATGTGAAATTACAAGTGCAATAAGTACAAACATTTTTTTTTTACATAAAGATTAATTGACGTTTGGAAAGAATTCAATCCTAAGGGAAGACTATACATTTTTCTCAGCACCACATCAAATATACTCCAGGATAGATAATTTTTTCATGTTCAGTTAGGACAGTTATAGGATCGAAAATTGTGAAATTGGAGTGAGAGACATATCAGACCATAGTCCTGTATATATGACTCTGGCTATGTCAAGAGAACAAAAATCAACACTTTGGAGGCTAAATATAAATGTATTAAAAGGACAAATGAAGGAAGAGTTTATTAAAGAAATTCAGTTATATGTGAGGGAGAATGATAATGGTGAGGTGTCTCTCGGTGCTGTGGGAAGCGTGTAAAGCTGTGATTAGAGGACAACGAATTGCTAAATCAACATTCTTGAAAAGGCAAACACAGGAAAAACTCAATAAATTAGAATCAGAGCTTAAAAAATTTGAAAAAGAACATAAAAAAAATGTGGACGAGCGAATAAACCAAAATATCAAAAGAGTTAGAACAGAGGTAAATGACATCTCAGGACAAGAGATTCAAAAAAAGCTGTTGTACATGAAACAGCGATACTATGACGTGGGAAGTAAATCTACAAAATTGCTGGGCTACAGATTAAAAAGGCATAGGGGCTCAGCTACAAATCTACCAAAATATAAGACAGAAGAGATACATACATGTTTTGAAACATATTATAAGAATCTATATTCCCAACCAAAAATAAATAATAAACATCAGATAGCCACATGGCTGGATTCCTTAAATTTACACAGGGTGGCAGAGGACCAGAATTCAGCTCTGATAAAGGAAATCACAGCAGAAGAAATAAAATGATAAAAAAATAAAATGAAATACTTGTTCTACTACTACTACTACTACTACTTATGGTGAGTATACTGATGACATGATGCTATTGTGATTGTTAATAACAGTATGTAACAATAATACTATATAATGATAATATTTATAATAATATAGTAGAAATATGTGTTGTGCTTCTGCTGCTGCTTCATTGGAAAAAAAACATTCAGCCACTCGGCCCTGTCCAAGATGAAACACTAAAACACTTGACTTCGGCTAACAATAGTCTTTGGCTTCCACTGACTGCATTTCCATTGGATTTGCACTCAAAATCACTGCTTTTTAATGCTTTGTGAGTGTGGGAATCATGGGGATTGTGACTTGATCAGGTGGGTGCAATGGTTTTTTTTGTCCACCAGATGGAGGTCATTGACCACTGATCACAACAGTTTTTTCAAGCTTCAACATCTTGAATCAACTTTATCAGTCTTCAAGTCAAGTCAACTTGTCACTTACAGAGGAAATACAGAGAATTGAAATAGTGTTTCCCTCTTCCCGCACATGATTTATTATTATTATTATTATTATTATTATTATTATTATCATTGTTATTATCATTACTATTACTATTATTTATCCAATTTAATTTAAATCAATTGAAACAATTCCTAAAAAAGTTAGACATTTTTTTAAACAAAATCACTTTCCTCACCTCGCTTCCCTCATGAAAGTGAGGGAGTAGGGGGAGGCAGAGTTCACAGCCCGAACAGGCGGGGGAGGGCTTAGCCCGGCCGGCTTCTCTCCCTGACTCTGCGCCCCTTATTATATGAATGGTATAAAAAAATATGAAAAGGAGGATTCTAAACCAAATCACTTTTATGAATGCTTTTTTTTTTTTAATAAACGAATGAATTAATAAGGAGATATTTTGAATTTTATTCCTAATTCTATTTTACAACTCAAACTACATTATAAACAATATTTTACATACAACAACAAGTTTTAAACTTGTACAAAATAACGTTTTCCTCTGATTGGCTCCACTACTCCCAAAGGATCATGGGAGTTGATTAAATAAAGAATTTTTCTCCATTCATTTCCCTTATATCAACCACCAATCCTCAAAAAAAGTTGGAATCATAAACAAATTACTATCCCAATAAGGATTTCCCTAAAATTAAAAAAAATATTTTCAAACATACTCAGAAATTTCAATTACTTATGAATTTTTTACAACTTTAAAATAATTTTTTCTCCTTAAAATACACATCCCACTCTCAAACAATGAGAATTAAACTTTACAAATATATTTTATCCACTAATTAACCAAAAAATGGTAAATACACTGAGATTCTCAGACGTTTTGTTTTAACCACGATAAATAGGAACACGTGTGAGCAAGACTTCCCCCCAAAATACATTATAAAACACAATAGAATGAAATACCACAATAAAATGAAATACTTGTTCTACTACTACTACTACTACTACTACTACTTATGGTGAGTATACTGATGACATGATGCTATTGTGATTGTTAATAACAGTATGTAACAATAATACTATATAATGATAATATTTATAATAATATAGTAGAAATATGTGTTGTGCTTCTGCTGCTGCTTCATTGGAAAAAAAACATTCAGCCACTCGGCCCTGTCCAAGATGAAACACTAAAACACTTGACTTCGGCTAACAATAGTCTTTGGCTTCCACTGACTGCATTTCCATTGGATTTGCCCTCAAAATCACTGCTTTTTAATGCTTTGTGAGTATGGGAAACATGGGGATTGTGACTTGATCAGGTGGGTGCAATGGTTTTTTTTGTCCACCAGATGGAGGTCATTGACCACTGATCACAACAGTTTTTTCAAGCTTCAACATCTTGAATCAACTTTATTAGTCTTCAAGTCAAGTCAACTTGTCACTTATCAATAATGCCATGTGTGCAGGAAATACAGAGAATTGAAATAGTGTTTCCCTCTTCCCGCACATTATTTTTTATTAAATTATTATTATTATTATTATTATTATCATTGTTATTATCATTACTATTACTATTATTTATCCAATTTAATTTAAATCAATTGAAACAATTCCTAAAAAAGTTAGACATTTTTTTAAACAAAATCACTTTCCTCACCTCGCTTCCCTCATGAAAGTGAGGGAGTAGGGGGAGGCAGAGTTCACAGCCCGAACAGGCGGGGGAGGGCTTAGCCCGGCCGGCTTCTCTCCCTGACTCTGCGCCCCTTATTATATGAATGGTATAAAAAAATATGAAAAGGAGGATTCTAAACCAAATCACTTTTATGAATGCTTTTTTTTTTTTAATAAACGAATGAATTAATAAGGAGATATTTTGAATTTTATTCCTAATTCTATTTTACAACTCAAACTACATTATAAACAATATTTTACATACAACAACAAGTTTTAAACTTGTACAAAATAACGTTTTCCTCTGATTGGCTCCACTACTCCCAAAGGATCATGGGAGTTGATTAAATAAAGAATTTTTCTCCATTCATTTCCCTTATATCAACCACCAATCCTCAAAAAAAGTTGGAATCATAAACAAATTACTATCCCAATAAGGATTTCCCTAAAATTAAAAAAAATATTTTCAAACATACTCAGAAATTTCAATTACTTATGAATTTTTTACAACTTTAAAATAATTTTTTCTCCTTAAAATACACATCCCACTCTCAAACAATGAGAATTAAACTTTACAAATATATTTTATCCACTAATTAACCAAAAAATGGTAAATACACTGAGATTCTCAGACGTTTTGTTTTAACCACGATAAATAGGAACACGTGTGAGCAAGACTTCCCCCCCAAAATACATTACAAAACACAATAGAATGAAATACCACAATAAAATGAAATACTTGTTCTACTACTACTACTACTACTTATGGTGAGTATACTGATGACATGATGCTATTGTGATTGTTAATAACAGTATGTAACAATAATACTATATAATGATAATATTTATAATAATATAGTAGAAATATGTGTTGTGCTTCTGCTGCTGCTTCATTGGAAAAAAAAACTTTCAGCCACTCGGCCCTGTCCAAGATGAAACACTAAAACACTTGACTTCGGCTAACAATAGTCTTTGGCTTCCACTGACTGCATTTCCATTGGATTTGCACTCAAAATCACTGCTTTTTAATGCTTTGTGAGTGTGGGAATCATGGGGTTTGTGACTTGATCAGGTGGGTGCAATGGTTTTTTTTGTCCACCAGATGGAGGTCATTGACCACTGATCACAACAGTTTTTTCAAGCTTCAACATCTTGAATCAACTTTATCAGTCTTCAAGTCAAGTCAACTTGTCACTTATCAATAATGTCATGTGTGCAGGAAATACAGAGAATTGAAATAGTGTTTCCCTCTTCCCGCACATTATTTTTTATTATTATTATTATTATTATCATTGTTATTATCATTACTATTACTATTATTTATCCAATTTAATTTAAATCAATTGAAACAATTCCTAAAAAAGTTAGACATTTTTTTAAACAAAATCACTTTCCTCACCTCTCTTCCCTCATGAAAGTGAGGGAGTAGGGGGAGGCAGAGTTCACAGCCCGAACTGGCGGGGGAGGGCTTAGCCCGGCCGGCTTCTCTCCCTGACTCTGCGCCCCTTATTATATGAATGGTATAAAAAAATATGAAAAGGAGGATTCTAAACCAAATCACTTTTATGAATGCTTTTTTTTTTTTAATAAACGAATGAATTAATAAGGAGATATTTTAAATTTTATTCCTAATTCTATTTTACAACTCAAACTACATTATAAACAATATTTTACATACAACAACAAGTTTTAAACTTGTACAAAATAACGTTTTCCTCTGATTGGCTCCACTACTCCCAAAGGATCATGGGAGTTGATTAAATCATGAATTTTTCTCCATTCATTTCCCTTATATCAACCACCAATCCTCAAAAAAAGTTGGAATCATAAACAAATTACTGTCCCAATAAGGATTTCCCTAAAATTAAAAAAAATATTTTCAAACATACTCAGAAATTTCAATTACTTATGAATTTTTTACAACTTTAAAATAATTTTTTCTCCTTAAAATACACATCCCACTCTCAAACAATGAGAATTAAACTTTACAAATATATTTTATCCACTAATTAACCAAAAAATGGTAAATACACTGAGATTCTCAGACGTTTTGTTTTAACCACGATAAATGGGAACACGTGTGAGCAAGACTTCCCCCCCAAAATACATTACAAAACACAATAGAATGAAATACCACAATAAAATGAAGTACTTGTTCTACTACTACTACTACTCCTACTACTACTTATGGTGAGTATACTGATGACATGATGCTATTGTGATTGTTAATAACAGTATGTAACAATAATACTATATAATGATAATATTTATAATAATATAGTAGAAATATGTGTTCTGCTGCTGCTTCATTGGAGAAAAAAAAACATTCAGCCCCTCTGCCCTGTCCAAGATGAAACACTAAAACATTTGACTTCGGCTAACAATAGTCTTTGGCTTCCACTGACTGCATTTCCACTGGATTTGCACTCAAAATAACTGCTTTTTAATGCTTTGTGAGTGTGGGAATCATGGGGATTGTGACTTGATCAGGTGGATGCAATGGTTTTTTTTGTCCACCAGATTGAGGTCATTGACCACTGATCACAACAGTTTTTTCAAGCTTCAACATCTTGAATCAACTTTATCAGTGTTCAAGTCAAGTCAACTTTATGATCAATAATGCCATATGTGCAGGACATACAGAGAATTGAAATAGTGTTTCCCTCTTATCCCCGGTGATAACAAGAGTATAAATATTTCAGATATGGCGAGATGAACCAAATGAACGGTATAAATAGAAACAGAATTATCAGTGGAATATCAATAGAAATATGGCAATGTGAACAGAATTACAGTAAACATATAAATGAGATGCTCTCCAAAAAAAAATCCACCACTACAAACGTGCTCCTAACACTATTCTGGAGGAACAATTTGGACTTCCACACTTTTTCACTCCTGACCGTCCCCTATCATTATTATTTTCATTTATTGTTCACTTCATTTGTTGTTGTTGTTGCTGCTTTTTGGTGTGATGTTTTAAATCCATGTTTTATTTTGCTACACAGGACAACGCCTTGAATACATCGATTTTATTGCATTAATATACAATACATAATACAATCAAATGAAATACGACAATAGAATGAAATACAACAATAGAATGAAATACAACAATAGAATGAAATACTTGTACTTCTACTACTACTACTAATGGTAACCGTACTGATGACATGATGGTCGTGTGTTTGTTAACAACAGTATGTAATAATGTAATAATAACAACACACTTTGGATCTCTCTGTGTGTATGTAATTATAATAACACTATATAATAATCATATTTATAATAATATAGTAGTAATATGGGTCTGTTGTACTGCTGCTACTGCTGCTACATTCACTACTGACCGTCCCATTCGCTTATAATGGAGAGTGTTTTTCCCTGAATATCTCAGGGACCGAAGGTCGTAGCTGCCGGCCACTGCCACCAATGGAAAGAGCACCCCTGAAAATGGGGGGGTAGCCAAAGTCCTGAGTCTCTGGCACCCCGGAAAATAGCGTGTCCACGGAGCCGGACGCGGACACGCTTGGCTATTATCCCCTTACCTAACCCTAACCCCTAACCCTAACCCTAACCCTAACCCACCCACAGACACACACACACACTCATTTATTTATTTTAATAAATATCAATAACTATGTCATTGACGTGTCTTTTTTCTCCCATGTCCCTCTCTCTCTTTCTCTCTCTCATTGCAGGCATCTCTGACTCCAGAACTGAAGGAGTTATTATTATCTGACTTATCATCATCATTATTATTATTATTAACAACAATACTTAATTAATTATTATATGAATTGTTGCTGCTATCATTAATAATCAATAACTTCTTTACACTGTTATTGTTTAAATTTTAACTAGTCAGAGCTGATACCTGATGTTGCTCAAGTGTTCCGGTCTCTCTCGCCTCCCCCTCACCACTGTTTCTCTGCTCTCCCCAACCAGTAGAGGCAGATGACCATCCACATTGAACCTGGTTCTGCTAGAGGTGTCTCCCTGTAAGTGAGGTAGTTTTTACTCTTCACAGTTGCCAAAGTGCTTGCTCATTGTGGGAACTGTTAGGTTTCTCTATATTAAGCAAGATTTTAAGGTCTTGACCTTCTATGTAAAGTTCCTTGAGATAATATATATTATAATTTGGCGCTATACAAATAAAATTGAATTGAATTGAATAGGTGATGGGAAAATAATAACAATAATTAATTGAGCAGTAGTATCGCAATATATTCAGTAAACTGTACAAAAATAATAATATGTTTTTTCTTCTTTCATGAACATATTTTCCACTTCATATTATGCACACATAAAATTAACAAAACATTCATAGCATCTGTAAACAATACTATATAACAACACTCAAGCATACTATCTATATAACAACAGATCTGAACTGTGTTTGTTCTCAAGTGGGTTGTTTTATACATTTTTAATAACGTTATACGGATCACATTATAGCGTGACATGTTTCTGGTTAAGATTAAAAGTATGCTGACAGAAATTTCATGCGTGCCCCTTTAAGGGACTAGTGACACTACAGGCAGGGCCTGCGTGATGCTGCAGCAGAGACCTGATGGAGAGAGCAGAGGAGAAAATGGAGAAAAACGAGCTGCGATTAATAAGCAGAAAAAGAGTGAAAAAAGTTGATTTAGCAGTTGAAAAATATAACTTACCTGGTCGGGAACTGACGGGGATTTTATGAGAACTAAGTCACACTGGTTTTGGTGAGTTTTGTTTTTATTTTCTTGCAATTTTGCTGCGTTGTACCTTTTTAGCGGAAAGCTAATGCTAAAAACGTAGCTATTCACAAGGAAATGCTCCGTCATAACCTGTTTATCAGTAAATTTTTTGGGTTTATGAAGACTGTGAATGTTACAAAAGTGTCTGTAAGCTGTATAAATGAAAGGTATGCGCTGTAGTTTGTGTGGGAGACGGAGCCGTGAGTTGAAAGAGACCGCTCCGCTGCCATTTTGAGACGAAAAAACACCGTAGCAGTAACGTTACAAGTCAGAAACTGTGAAACATTTATTTGTGTGATTTGAGGATTTAAAAAGAGATTATTTGTGTTTATGACCTGTTACACAGGTCAGGTTTTTTGCTCGGTTTGAAGCTGGGTCGGAGCAAGGACTGTGCACACACAGACGGGATTCAAGATGGCGAGCCAGACCCAGACCTTCACCTTCAACTCATCTACTCCTTCGCGCTAGTGAGGAAATCTTCGGCTTATGGTGACTCGCCGCCAGAGTGGTAGGAGTATCAGGAACTAGTTTGATCTGAACTGATTGATTTATTATTATTTTCGGACTAAATCGAACTGAAACTTTTCATTGAACCGAACACTTGAACTCATGTTGAACTCGATTCGAAAGTGTCATACTTTTATTTGCATGTTGAGTTCATATTTTCTGAGTGTGATTGGAAATGATTGTGGTCCACTTTGATTTGATTATGTAACTGAAGGTATTCTCTTACATTTAAAAGAAAGGGAAAAAAGAGTTAACTCAGGAGGAAAAATTCTAAAAATAGATGCAACCTAGGAGAAAAAAGACTGGTTTAACTTAACTTAGATTAGCTTTACTGAAATAAACTAGGAGAACTAAAGAACGAAAGGAAAGAGTGAAATACTCTTTTCAATTATACTTGCCTTAGTATTAGGAACCTGCAGGGTATTTGTTTTGTTTTCTGTACTGTATTTTATATGTGTGTTTTGCATTCAGTAAATTGCCGGCCTTTTGTACTTAGAGCAACGGTCTCTGGTGTGATTATTCTTGCTTCCCACTCCTTAGAACCTAGAACTGGTCCAGTGGCGCAGTAAGTGGGGTGATACCGGTGCTACAAATTCAATTAAATTTTATTTGTATAGCGCCAAATGATAATATACATTATCTCAAGGAGCTTTACATAGAAGGTCAAGACATTAAAATATTGTTTGATATAGAGAAACCTAACAGTTCCCACAATGAGCAAGCACTTTGGTGACTGTGAAGAGTAAAAACTCCCTCACTTACAGGGAGAAACCTCTAGCAGAACCAGGTTCAATGTGGACGGTCATCTGCCTCTACTGGTTGGGGTGAGCAGAGAAAAATGGGGAGAGAAGAGAAACAGTGGGGAGGGGGAGGCGAGAGACCGGAACACTTGAGCACCATCAGGTATCAGCTCTGACTAGTTAAAATGTAAACGATAACAGTGTAAAGAAGTTATTGATTATTAATGATAGCAGCAACAATTCATATAATAATTAATTAAGTATTGTGGAGAAGTGCTCTGTGGATGATGGGAGTTTCCCCAGCAGTCTAGACCTATAGCAGCTTAAGGGATGGTTCAGGACTCACCTGATCCAGCCAGGCTTTATCAAAAAGGAATGTTTTAAGTTTAACTTTAAATGCACAGAAGGTGTCTGCCTGGTAGCTGAATGCTCTACCTCATGTTCTACTCTTACAGACTCTTGGAACCACACGAGAGCCTGTGTTTTGGGAACGAAAACACCTACTGTCTTCACCTACTGTAGATGGTTGAGAGAGAGTCTGAGCCAGGGACAGTAAATATGGTTGAGGTTCCATCAATAAGGTGAGTAATTAAAAATGTGATACCTTACAATATACTGTGATGTAAACTGTGTTCTGAGAATGTTTTGGAAATCTGTGGGGATTTATGTAGGTAACATTAATTTGACAACCTTTACCATTTCTATTGGGGAGCCAATTTCACGGCTATGCTCAGTATCAAATTCTAAATCCACATTAAAAAATTGGGGGGTAAAAAAAATGAAAAGATGAGGAGGGCAGTTGATTTTCATGTGATTTTTACTATGTTGTAGACTGGTTTGTTTTAAATGTCCCCAGGCAAAATGGAACGTGCGTAACTTGTAGGTACTACAGTACCAGTATAGTGCCTGGAAAAGATAATATTGGTTACATGCATGATGCCTCGAGCTGCAACTGACAAGTAACACAGAAAGTGAGGGTAAACAAATGCACGTAAGAGGCATTGTCATCATCCACAGGGTCTTCTCCTGTGTCTTTTCACTCTGTAATGTGTATACTGATGACTGCCGCAGCTGGCATGACAACAGATTACTTTTCAAATTTGCTGATGACTCTGTGACAGTCAGTCTCCTCCATGCGGATGAGAACAGCCATGGTCCCATTGTGGATTGCGAATCTGTATTGTTGTGACTGCCTTTTTACTACTAAATGTGACAAAAACCAAGGACATGAGTTTTAGGCATCAGCCCTCAAACTCTCAGAGTACTATCATCAAGGGGCAGGTGGTAGACTTTGTAAAGAACTACGGTACAAGTACCATGGGATGATTATTAACTATGATCTCTCTGATGACTATGTCCCTGATGATGGCTGTTTGTATTACGGATAGCATGTGGCTGATCCTTTATTCAGTAGAACATGTAGTAACATGTCCATGTTCCATGCTGTTTATTTAAAAATAATTTACTTGTCTTCTTGTACAATGCTCAATGATATAGATATCCATTCCAGATTTCTGCATCATACCTTGGAATTGTATCCATAATTAATTATGAAAATAAATCCAGTTTATGATTTGTGATATATGACAATTTGATTCTGACTGATCATAATTCAAGGTCAGCTTTAATTTGCCTCAATTCAAGATACCTTAAATTAAGTTTAAAGTTAGAATGTCATTGTGGAAATCCTGAACTAGAATTGTGACTAATGAAGCATTGTGTTAGTTCATGCAGGACACGGAGTCATGTGCTCAGCTATACCGATAGGTTTATGGGTGCTCGTCAGTCACCCACCAATCACAGCCCATTCTCTCACCAAAGCGGTCCCTTTAAATACGACCTCATCCTCACTGATCCCTGCGAAGCTCTAACACTTTTAGCACTGTAATGGAAATTTTACATTCGTGTATGTATAATTGCATAAACAGACATGTATGTGGAGGACTGACCAAATGGTTGATTGTTCATCTAAAAGGGCAACTTTAAGGTTTACTGTGGTGGCTTAAGAGACTTGAGTTTAATGGCCTCGAGAAACCACAACTTTATGGTATCTCGTATCTCTGATTGGGATCAAACAACTGGGATCTCACGGGGGGGGAGTCATCCACAGAACATGTAAACAAAAGGACAGGATGTCTCCTCCACTGAGTGAAAATACAGAAGGGTAATATATACCTTTGCATGCTTAGTGGGAGGGGGCTGTGAGTTATAAGAACACAGATTCTCCTATGTTCTTTGCTCATTTGTGCATGTCAATCAGGTGATGTGTACTAATGAGTCCATCTGCAGATGGTGAATTAAACTTAAAAAAAGAAGTGTTTGACTTTGTGCTTGTTTCACAGAAACTGCCACCACAGCACCGAGTCCAAACACGGTTGTGGTAAATCATCTTAAACAAAAGTACCTTGCCTGCTACGCCCACTGGGCGCTCTGCATATGTCCCCTGTTTTATCTCAGCACACTGCTCGGCTAACCAGGGAACATCCAAAGAATGGAGCCTTCAGCGCCAATCATAACTGTGTCCCCATTTGCAACAAATGGGTAAAGCATGACAAAGGGTTCCTGACTGAACTCGGAATTAAATGGTTAATATCTGAAACTATAATAGTTCAACTGAATTGTAGATATCTAATGTCATTTTAATTCTACCATTACCTGTCTTGACATGTACTGTAGATGCTTGAGAGAGTGTCTGAGCCAGGGACAGTAGACATCACTGAGGTTCCATCAATAATGTGAGTATTGAAACACATGATATTTTACAATATACTGTGATGCAGATTCTCAGAAAGTTACAGAAATTTGTGGGGAAAAATTGTTTGCAGATGCTATGAATGTCGTGTTAATTTCTGACACTCAGTTCACATTTATAGAGTTGGCTTGTTTTGTCAAGAAATCATCCATGTAAATTAAAAGAACATGGAACAAATTATTTATCATGTATTGCTATATTTATTTCTTTACCATTTTCACTTTCAGTGTGGCCAGAGGCATTATGTTTTCAGCTTATCCATCCATCTGTCTGTCCCATTCATGTGAAAGCGATATCTCATGAACAACTACATCATGTAAGTCAAAGGTCGAAAGGTCAAGCTCACTTGACTTTGCATTGTTTTGAATACAAAGGAAATATCATTACATGTGGCACAAACATTCACTTGGCCTCAATGATGACTTGAATAGAATTCAGTTAGAATTCAGGAAACAATTTGTAATACGGTCTGTTCATGTAGCGTGAAGTAATATTGATAATTACATGACGACGATTAAGTTAACATAAGGCACATCAATCTCCTGCAATGCTAACTGTGCGCTGTCTGTGGAATAGTAGTACACCGTGGCTGTGGAAAAACTATGTGACTAGTGTTGTTGCAAGCAGTCTATTTTAAATTGATTTTTTCAGAAATAATTGCGTTACTGAGTGTACTGTTCTAAATTGTGAGTTGCAATATATTATCAGTATATTAGAAGTAAGCCGAGTTAAAGAATATTTTGTGAAATGCTATATTTGTTTATCTTACATGCTTATGTTTACTTTATTACTGGTATCCAAAGTTGTTTAATGAATGCAGGTGCTAGGTCACAGATTAGACATGTTAAATGTCTGTTTGGATGTACATTGTCTATAGTAATATTTCAGTATAGTCTATTGACGTATGTAATATTTCAGTTCTGTAGATATTCAGCAGTAATTGTACACATTGTGGCATTTGTATTTACAGTAGGTGGTTACCCTGATAATGAGTCATAATACACATGATCTGAGAAAAGTATGTGTCCATTTATCGTTCATTCAAATACTCCCTTTTTCAGGTATTTTACACTAGAAAAACAGCTTCCGGCTATGGCGACCTGAATGTAGTTGTGCTTCCTGGGTCCCAGGGGGAACCTCTACTTAAAACTTGGGGCCCCTGGGTGGTTTTGGGCTCGAACTGAGGTAGGAGGTAGGTGGAAAAAATTTGATCTTTTGACCTGCAACACCCAGAGCTTTAATAACACATAGGGAGCCTTCTGGGGTGAGAGGAGAGGCAGTGTGCAAAATGTCAGAGCTCTAGCTGGTCAGGGGCCCAAACTGCGAATCTTTGATATCATCTACATTTGCCACTGCCTGTTTATATCTTTGAATGACTTCTATTTTTGATATTTTATATTTCATGTTGAATGCTGTTTGCACCGGGGATAAGAGGGAAACGCTATTTCAATTCTCTGTATTTCCTGCACATATGTCATTATTGATCATAAAGTTGACTTGACTTGAACACTGATAAAGTTGATTCAAGATGTTGAATCTAGGAAAAACTGTTGTGATCCGTGGTCAATGACCTCCATCTAGTGGACGAAAAAAACCATTGCACCCACTTTATCAAGTCACAATCCCCATTATTCCTACACTCACAAACCATTAAAAAGCAATGATTTCGAGTGCAAATCCAATGGAAATGCAGTCAGTGGAAACCAAAGACTATTGTTAGCAGTAGTCAAGTGTTTTAGTGTTTCATCTTGGACACTGCCTTTGTTATTTGTCTGTAGCCATGTCCAAACTCTTCCACAAAGGGCCGAGTGGCTGAATGTTTTCTTGCCAATTCAAGATTCAACAATTTTTACTGTCAAATACACACAAGAACACACACGTTCCCCTGTGAATTGAAATTCTTGTGCTGTCCTTTCTGGAATACCAGGGGACCAAAATTGACATTCAAATACAATATTTACATCAAATACAATGAGAATATGAAACATGTTTAAGAGTAAGGTGAAAACAAGGGTAATGAGGTGAGTAGGGTGAGTATTGTGCAAAACTGAGCAGTGCAAATGTATGCAATGTAAATGTAAACAGTACAATTGGAAATAGTTTAATAATGGAGCTAGCTCTCCTGTGAACCCTGCCTGCGGTGGTAAATGCTCTGCAGAGAGGGCAGTGAGTTCTTGATGATTTTTTCTGCTGTCTTCGCCACTCTCTGCAGGCGTTTGCGGTCCATAGTAGATGTGCTGTCGTACCACACGGTGATGCAGCTGGTCAATATGCTCTCAATGATGCAGCTGTAGAAGTTGCTGAGGATCTTAGGAGTCATCCCAAACTTCCTCAGCCTCCTCAGGAAGTACAGCCGCTGTTGAGCCTTCATGACTAGCTGTGTGGTGTTTAATGTCCAGGTGAGGTCCTCACTGAAGTGGACCCCGAGGTATTTAAAGCTGAAATGAATGAAGCAGCAGCAGCACAACAGACACATATTACTACTATATTATTATTACTTTGGCTACCCCCCCATTTTCAGGGG
This sequence comes from Paralichthys olivaceus, assembly GCF_024713975.1. NCBI lineage: Eukaryota > Metazoa > Chordata > Actinopteri > Pleuronectiformes > Paralichthyidae > Paralichthys > Paralichthys olivaceus. Next base: position 1,254,002 of record NC_091116.1, read on the forward strand.
TGCTCTTTCCGTTGGTGGCAGTGCCCGGCAGCTATGACCTTCGGTCCCTGAGATATTCAGGGAAAACACTCCCCATTATAAGCGAATGGGATGGTCAGTAGTGAAAGTTTCACCAAGTGTGGAGGCCCAAATCGTTCCTCCAGAATAGTGATAGGAGCATGTTTCAGGTCATTTGTAGTCTTGGTGGTGGTGGTTTATAGTGGTGGATTTGTTTTGGAGAGCATCACATTTATATTTGTACTGTAATTCTGTTCATACTACCATAATTATATTCCACTGATAATTCTGTTTATATTTATACTGTTCATTCTGTTCATCCTGCCATATCTGCCATATTTATACTCTTGATATGGTCTAGATTTGACACTGCCTCTGTGTGGCACAAAACAACTGGAAACAGTGGCTCTGCCTGCACAAAAGCACTGGAGATGACGAAAGAAGCTTCGAGCCACTTTGTGAAGAAAGGTTCATCTTCTGAACTAAAGTTGCAATTTTAAGCTTCTCTCGCCATCTCCAATGCTTTTGTGCACGCAAAGCCACTGTTTTCAGCTGTTTTGTGCACACAGAGCCACTTTATGAATAAATCACATGATGACCAGTGGAGAGACCTTGGACCATCATTTCAGACAGTCAGTGAGTGGCATTTAACCATGACGCCTGATCTATTCACCTTGCATGAATGCTTTCAGTTTCAAATTTTCTCCAAATCAGTGTTTTCCTGCCACACGATCATTGTATGTGGTTGATGACTATCTCCATTTTCATATCATGTTGTCAAACCAATCAGATGTTCTCCTGCTTGTAGACTTGCCAGAAATGCTGTGGGCAAAGGACAAATACGATGTGGGCCTCATCAGAAACTGTGACCCAGTTACAATTACCCCAAAATCTGAATATCGACCATGTAAACAATGGTACCCAGTCAGACAGGAAGCTGTGGATAGGATACGCCCTGTTTTTGCATCTCTCCTGCAGGCTGGTGTAATTATCCCCTGCCCTGATTCGCCAGTCCATACTCCACTGTTTCCAGTTAAGAAAATCAGAGTGTTGTATATTGGGGTAGCGATGATGTGAAGATGATGAAGGAATCGCCGATTGACACCGTTTGATTGTTGGAAAGGTTTATTACAAAAAGTTCAGCATCAATACAAGCACTGCAATCTGCCTGGAGAGAGATCTGGGGCCAATGTGAATCTCTTCTCCCTAACAGCTTCAACTCCCCGTTTATATAGGAGAGTTGTTTTTGTGAATCTAAAGAAAACACATCTGGCTTTCATCCAGCCCACCTCATCTGTTTGGTAACAGGGAGGGAAAGGCACCAGCTCAAATTTAGGGTGACAGTTTAAGCCGTGACCTAATGCATTAATGTATACATTCAGTTTTTCTCAGAAAACCTAAACTTATAGGCCTCTGAATCCCTCAGGACCTATGGGCCTCAAACTCAGAGATCAGCTTCCTTTAAAGAGAACACAACACATGACATTTCAGACACCACAAGAGATAAAGGTCAGCCTATTGAGTGGTGATTTGTGCAGGATTTGAAGGCTGTGAATGACGCTGTAATTGCTCGATCACCCATTGTTCCCAACCCGTACACGTTGCTTTCCCAAATTCCGCCTGATGCAGAGTGGTTTTCGGTTGTAGATTTATCCAATGCTTTTTTTTAAACGTTCCTGTCCACAAGGACAGCCAGTACTGGTTTGCTTTTAACTTTGAAAACAAGGCCTACACATTCAGACGCCTTTGTCGAGGCTACTGTGAGCCTACTTCTCTGCTAAACTTGACCCAGTGGCAGCTGGCCCTCCACAAAGCTTGTGTGCAGTGGCCGCCTGTGAAAAAGCAGTTCTTGCCTCACGTGACATCGTAGGCTACTCTGACTTGACACTTCTTGTTACTCATGCTGTGTCTCTCATGCTCACAGAACAGAAGACCTCACATCTTTCTGCTGCTAGCTGTTCTTCTTGATATGCCCAACATCACAGTGAAACGCTGTTCAACCTTGAATCCAGCCACGCTTCTCCCGCTTCCAGATGACGGGTGGAGAACACAACTGTGTTGCTGAACTACAAGTCCAGTGTTCACCACAACCTGACCTTTCTGATGAACTATGACTTGATTCTGTATGTAAATGGGTCCGCCTCACGTGAACCCGGTCTCTGGTACTAACTTTGTTGGTTTTTCTGTCTATTCTGATAGTGACATTCTCTTCTCTGGTCCTTTTCCTCATCACCTCTCAGCCCAGGCAGCAGAACTCATTGTGCTCACTGAAAGCATGCAAATTGGCTACTGGTAAAACACTCACAGTTTACAAAGACTCCGGATATGCATTTGGTTTCACTCATGATTTTGGTGCTCTCTGCAGGCACAGGTAATTTTTGGTTGTTCACCATGGCCTCACCATTAGAAGGTAAATCTCACTGCTTAGTGATGGTCAACATGTGGTCAAAATGGGTTGAAGCCTTTCCTGCTTCAAAACAAACTGCAAGTGTAGTCACCAAAGCACTGTTACAAGACATCATTCCACAATGGGGGATTCCTAGCAGAATCTAAAGTGACAAAGCTGTCAAACAACTCAGCTCTCATCTAGGAATGGATGTGCGAACACACTGTGCATATCATCCAGCCAGTGGCGGAGCTTTGGAACGAGAAAATGCACACTCAAAACGAAGCTCGCAAAGTGCTGTGAAGACAGAGGTCTCACATGGACAAAGGTCCTGCCTCTGGCGCTGATGTATATGAGGATGAGAAAACGAACCAGGTCTAACCTTTCACCTTATGAGATTCTTTTTGCAACTCCTCCCCACATTGGTGCGGGTCTTTCACCCTCTCCACTTCCCGCCACAGACTTGTGTGATATGCATGATATGTTGTCCTATTGTTCTAACCTGACTAATGCTCTTTCAGACATCAGGAAACAGGTGACATCTTCCCTTCCTCATCCAGTGACTGAACCACTTCACGACCCCCGTCCAGGCGACTTCGTGGTGGTCAAAGACTTTCGGAGAAAGAACTGGCGCTCACTCAGGTGGCAAGGCCCCTACCAGGTGCTACTCACAACCCACACTGCAGTGCTGAGAGAGCCACCTGGATCCACACTAACCATTGCAAAGGAGTACTGGCTCCATCTGAACAGCTGACGCCTCCAGCTGAAACCACACACACTGATACTCCCACAGGTTGAGAATCACAGAGAGTGTCGTGTGATTAGCACATGAGCGTTCTGCCACAACAGTTGTCTCTTATGTTTCCTGTTTACCTGACTGTATAAAACCTTCTTCTTTCCCTATTCGGAGTTGTTCCACTCTGAGCATTCATGCTAAGTGTGAAACCCTCTGCAGAGCTTTCTATTAAATGACCTAAAGACAACTGTCTGAGAAACTCTTTATTTTACATCTCAAGATAAATTTCCACCACAAGTGTAACCACCTACTGTAAATACAAATGCCACAATGTGAAATTACAAGTGCAATAAGTACAAACATTTTTTTTTAACATAAAGAGTAATTGACGTTTGGAAAGAATTCAATCCTAAGGGAAGACTATACATTTTTCTCAGCACCACATCAAATATACTCCAGGATAGATAATTTTTTCATGTTCAGTTAGGACAGTTATAGGATCGAAAATTGTGAAATTGGAGTGAGAGACATATCAGACCATAGTCCTGTATATATGACTCTGGCTATGTCAAGAGAACAAAAATCAACACTTTGGAGGCTAAATATAAATGTATTAAAAGGACAAATGAAGGAAGAGTTTATTAAAGAAATTCAGTTATATGTGAGGTGGAATGATAATGGTGAGGTGTCTCCCTCGGTGCTGTGGGACGCGTGTAAAGCTGTGATTAGAGGACAAAGAATTGCTAAATCAACATACTTGAAAAGGCAAACACAGGAAAAACTCAATAAATTAGAATCAGAGCTTAAAAAATTGGAAAAAGAACATTAAAAAAATGTGGACGAGCGAATAAACCAAAATATTAAAAGAGTTAGAACAGAGGTAAATGACATCTCAGGACAAGAGATTCAAAAAAAGCTGTTGTACATGAAACAGCGATACTATGACGTGGGAAGTAAATCTACAAAATTGCTGGGCTACAGATTAAAAAGTCATAGGGGCTCAGCTACAAATCTACCAAAATATAAGACAGAAGAGATACATACATGTTTTGAAACATTATAAGAATCTATATTCCCAACCAAAAATAAATAATAAACATCAGATAGCCACATGGCTGGATTCCTTAAATTTACACAGGGTGGCAGAGGACCAGATAAAGGAAATCACAGCAGAAGACATAAAATGATAAAAAAATAAAATGAAATACTTGTTCTACTACTACTACTACTACTACTTATGGTGAGTATACTGATGACATGATGCTATTGTGATTGTTAATAACAGTATGTAACAATAATACTATATAATGATAATATTTATAATAATATAGTAGAAATATGTGTTGTGCTTCTGCTGCTGCTTCATTGGAAAAAAAAACATTCAGCCACTTGGCCCTGTCCAAGATGAAACACTAAAACACTTGACTTCGGCTAACAATAGTCTTTGGCTTCCACTGACTGCATTTCCATTGGATTTGCACTCAAAATCACTGCTTTTTAATGCTTTGTGAGTGTGGGAATCATGGGGATTGTGACTTGATCAGGTGGGTGCAATGGTTTTTTTTGTCCACCAGATGGAGGTCATTGACCACTGATCACAACAGTTTTTTCAAGCTTCAACATCTTGAATCAACTTTATCAGTCTTCAAGTCAAGTCAACTTGTCACTTACAGAGGAAATACAGAGAATTGAAATAGTGTTTCCCTCTTCCCGCACATTATTTTTTATTATTATTATTATTATTATTATCATTGTTATTATCATTACTATTACTATTATTTATCCAATTTAATTTAAATCAATTGAAACAATTCCTAAAAAAGTTAGACATTTTTTTAAACAAAATCACTTTCCTCACCTCTCTTCCCTCATGAAAGTGAGGGAGTAGGGGGAGGCAGAGTTCACAGCCAGAACAGGCGGGGGAGGGCTTAGCCCGGCCGGCTTCTCTCCCTGACTCTGCGCCCCTTATTATATGAATGGTATAAAAAAATATGAAAAGGAGGATTCTAAACCAAATCACTTTTATGAATGCTTTTTTTTTTTAAATAAACGAATGAATTAATAAGGAGATATTTTAAATTTTATTCCTAATTCTATTTTACAACTCAAACTACATTATAAACAATATTTTACATACAACAACAAGTTTTAAACTTGTACAAAATAACGTTTTCCTCTGATTGGCTCCACTACTCCCAAAGGATCATGGGAGTTGATTAAATAAAGAATTTTTCTCCATTCATTTCCCTTATATCAACCACCAATCCTCAAAAAAAGTTGGAATCATAAACAAATTACTATCCCAATAAGGATTTCCCTAAAATTAAAAAAAATATTTTCAAACATACTCAGAAATTTCAATTACTTATGAATTTTTTACAACTTTAAAATATTTTTTTCTCCTTAAAATACACATCCCACTCTCAAACAATGAGAATTAAACGTTACAAATATATTTTATCCACTAATTAACCAAAAAATGGTAAATACACTGAGATTCTCAGACGTTTTGTTTTAACCACGATAAATAGGAACACGTGTGAGCAAGACTTCCCCCCAAAATACATTATAAAACACAATAGAATGAAATACCACAATAAAACGAAATACTTGTTCTACTACTACTACTACTACTACTACTACTACTACTTATGGTGAGTATACTGATGACATGATGCTATTGTGATTGATAATAACAGTATGTAACAATAATACTATATAATGATAATATTTATAATAATATAGTAGAAATATGTGTTGTGCTTCTGCTGCTGCTTCATTGGAAAAAAAACATTCAGCCACTCGGCCCTGTCCAAGATGAAACACTAAAACATTTGACTTCGGCTAACAATAGTCTTTGGCTTCCACTGACTGCATTTCCACTGGATTTGCACTCAAAATAACTGCTTTTTAATGCTTTGTGAGTGTGGGAATCATGGGGATTGTGACTTGATCAGGTGGGTGCAATGGTTTTTTTTGTCCACCAGATGGAGGTCATTGACCACTGATCACAACAGTTTTTTCAAGCTTCAACATCTTGAATCAACTTTATCAGTCTTCAAGTCAAGTCAACTTGTCACTTATCAATAATGTCATGTGTGCAGGAAATACAGAGAATTGAAATAGTGTTTCCTTCTTCCCGCACATTATTTTTTATTATTATTATTATTATTATCATTGTTATTATCATTACTATTACTATTATTTATCCAATTTAATTTAAATCAATTGAAACAATTCCTAAAAAAGTTAGACATTTTTTTAAACAAAATCACTTTCCTCACCTCTCTTCCCTCATGAAAGTGAGGGAGTAGGGGGAGGCAGAGTTCACAGCCAGAACAGGCGGGGGAGGGCTTAGCCCGGCCGGCTTCTCTCCCTGACTCTGCGCCCCTTATTATATGAATGGTATAAAAAAATATGAAAAGGAGGATTCTAAACCAAATCACTTTTATGAATGCTTTTTTTTTTTAAATAAACGAATGAATTAATAAGGAGATATTTTAAATTTTATTCCTAATTCTATTTTACAACTCAAACTACATTATAAACAATATTTTACATACAACAACAAGTTTTAAACTTGTACAAAATAACGTTTTCCTCTGATTGGCTCCACTACTCCCAAAGGATCATGGGAGTTGATTAAATAAAGAATTTTTCTCCATTCATTTCCCTTATATCAACCACCAATCCTCAAAAAAAGTTGGAATCATAAACAAATTACTATCCCAATAAGGATTTCCCTAAAATTAAAAAAAATATTTTCAAACATACTCAGAAATTTCAATTACTTATGAATTTTTTACAACTTTAAAATATTTTTTTCTCCTTAAAATACACATCCCACTCTCAAACAATGAGAATTAAACGTTACAAATATATTTTATCCACTAATTAACCAAAAAATGGTAAATACACTGAGATTCTCAGACGTTTTGTTTTAACCACGATAAATAGGAACACGTGTGAGCAAGACTTCCCCCCAAAATACATTATAAAACACAATAGAATGAAATACCACAATAAAATGAAATACTTGTTCTACTACTACTACTACTTATGGTGAGTATACTGATGACATGATGCTATTGTGATTGTTAATAACAGTATGTAACAATAATACTATATAATGATAATATTTATAATAATATAGTAGAAATATGTGTTGTGCTTCTGCTGCTGCTTCATTGGAAAAAAAAACTTTCAGCCACTCGGCTCTGTCCAAGATGAAACACTAAAACACTTGACTTCGGGTAACAATAGTCTTTGGCTTCCACTGACTGCATTTCCATTGGATTTGCACTCAAAATCACTGCTTTTTAATGCTTTGTGAGTGTGGGAATCATGGGGATTGTGACTTGATCAGGTGGGTGCAATGGTTTTTTTTGTCCACCAGATGGAGGTCATTGACCACTGATCACAACAGTTTTTTCAAGCTTCAACATCTTGAATCAACTTTATCAGTCTTCAAGTCAAGTCAACTTGTCACTTATCAATAATGTCATGTGTGCAGGAAATACAGAGAATTGAAATAGTGTTTCCCTCTTCCCGCACATTATTTTTTATTATTATTATTATTATTATCATTGTTATTATCATTACTATTACTATTATTTATCCAATTTAATTTAAATCAATTGAAACAATTCCTAAAAAAGTTAGACATTTTTTTAAACAAAATCACATTCCTCACCTCTCTTCCCTCATGAAAGTGAGGGAGTAGGGGGAGGCAGAGTTCACAGCCAGAACAGGCGGGGGAGGGCTTAGCCTGGCCGGCTTCTCTCCCTGACTCTGCGCCCCTTATTATATGAATGGTATAAAAAAATATGAAAAGGAGGATTCTAAACCAAATCACTTTTATGAATGCTTTTTTTTTTTAAATAAACGAATGAATTAATAAGGAGATATTTTAAATTTTATTCCTAATTCTATTTTACAACTCAAACTACATTATAAACAATATTTTACATACAACAACAAGTTTTAAACTTGTACAAAATAACGTTTTCCTCTGATTGGCTCCACTACTCCCAAAGGATCATGGGAGTTGATTAAATAAAGAATTTTTCTCCATTCATTTCCCTTATATCAACCACCAATCCTCAAAAAAAGTTGGAATCATAAACAAATTACTATCCCAATAAGGATTTCCCTAAAATTAAAAAAAATATTTTCAAACATACTCAGAAATTTCAATTACTTATGAATTTTTTACAACTTTAAAATATTTTTTTCTCCTTAAAATACACATCCCACTCTCAAACAATGAGAATTAAACGTTACAAATATATTTTATACACTAATTAACCAAAAAATGGTAAATACACTGAGATTCTCAGACGTTTTGTTTTAACCACGATAAATAGGAACACGTGTGAGCAAGACTTCCCCCCAAAATACATTATAAAACACAATAGAATGAAATACCACAATAAAATGAAATACTTGTTCTACTACTACTACTACTTATGGTGAGTATACTGATGACATGATGCTATTGTGATTGATAATAACAGTATGTAACAATAATACTATATAATGATAATATTTATAATAATATAGTAGAAATATGTGTTGTGCTTCTGCTGCTGCTTCATTGGAAAAAAAAACTTTCAGCCACTCGGCTCTGTCCAAGATGAAACACTAAAACACTTGACTTCGGGTAACAATAGTCTTTGGCTTCCACTGACTGCATTTCCATTGGATTTGCACTCAAAATCACTGCTTTTTAATGCTTTGTGAGTGTGGGAATCATGGGGATTGTGACTTGATCAGGTGGGTGCAATGGTTTTTTTTGTCCACCAGATGGAGGTCATTGACCACTGATCACAACAGTTTTTTCAAGCTTCAACATCTTGAATCAACTTTATCAGTCTTCAAGTCAAGTCAACTTGTCACTTATCAATAATGTCATGTGTGCAGGAAATACAGAGAATTGAAATAGTGTTTCCCTCTTCCCGCACATTATTTTTTATTATTATTATTATTATTATCATTGTTATTATCATTACTATTACTATTATTTATCCAATTTAATTTAAATCAATTGAAACAATTCCTAAAAAAGTTAGACATTTTTTTAAACAAAATCACTTTCCTCACCTCTCTTCCCTCATGAAAGTGAGGGAGTAGGGGGAGGCAGAGTTCACAGCCCGAACAGGCGGGGGAGGGCTTAGCCCGGCCGGCTTCTCTCCCTGACTCTGCGCCCATTATTATATGAATGGTATAAAAAAATATGAAAAGGAGGATTCTAAACCAAATCACTTTTATGAATGCTTTTTTTTTTTAAATAAACGAATGAATTAATAAGGAGATATTTTAAATTTTATTCCTAATTCTATTTTACAACTCAAACTACATTATAAACAATATTTTACATACAACAACAAGTTTTAAACTTGTACAAAATAACGTTTTCCTCTGATTGGCTCCACTACTCCCAAAGGATCATGGGAGTTGATTAAATAAAGAATTTTTCTCCATTCATTTCCCTTATATCAACCACCAATCCTCAAAAAAAGTTGGAATCATAAACAAATTACTATCCCAATAAGGATTTCCCTAAAATTAAAAAAAATATTTTCAAACATACTCAGAAATTTCAATTACTTATGAATTTTTTACAACTTTAAAATATTTTTTTCTCCTTAAAATACACATCCCACTCTCAAACAATGAGAATTAAACGTTACAAATATATTTTATACACTAATTAACCAAAAAATGGTAAATACACTGAGATTCTCAGACGTTTTGTTTTAACCACGATAAATAGGAACACGTGTGAGCAAGACTTCCCCCCAAAATACATTATAAAACACAATAGAATGAAATACCACAATAAAATGAAATACTTGTTCTACTACTACTACTACTTATGGTGAGTATACTGATGACATGATGCTATTGTGATTGATAATAACAGTATGTAACAATAATACTATATAATGATAATATTTATAATAATATAGTAGAAATATGTGTTGTGCTTCTGCTGCTGCTTCATTGGAAAAAAAAACTTTCAGCCACTCGGCTCTGTCCAAGATGAAACACTAAAACACTTGACTTCGGGTAACAATAGTGTTTGGCTTCCACTGACTGCATTTCCATTGGATTTGCACTCAAAATCACTGCTTTTTAATGCTTTGTGAGTGTGGGAATCATGGGGATTGTGACTTGATCAGGTGGGTGCAATGGTTTTTTTTGTCCACCAGATGGAGGTCATTGACCACTGATCACAACAGTTTTTTCAAGCTTCAACATCTTGAATCAACTTTATCAGTCTTCAAGTCAAGTCAACTTGTCACTTATCAATAATGTCATGTGTGCAGGAAATACAGAGAATTGAAATAGTGTTTCCCTCTTCCCGCACATTATTTTTTATTATTATTATTATTATTATCATTGTTATTATCATTACTATTACTATTATTTATCCAATTTAATTTAAATCAATTGAAACAATTCCTAAAAAAGTTAGACATTTTTTTAAACAAAATCACTTTCCTCACCTCTCTTCCCTCATGAAAGTGAGGGAGTAGGGGGAGGCAGAGTTCACAGCCCGAACAGGCGGGGGAGGGCTTAGCCCGGCCGGCTTCTCTCCCTGACTCTGCGCCCATTATTATATGAATGGTATAAAAAAATATGAAAAGGAGGATTCTAAACCAAATCACTTTTATGAATGCTTTTTTTTTTTAAATAAACGAATGAATTAATAAGGAGATATTTTAAATTTTATTCCTAATTCTATTTTACAACTCAAACTACATTATAAACAATATTTTACATACAACAACAAGTTTTAAACTTGTACAAAATAACGTTTTCCTCTGATTGGCTCCACTACTCCCAAAGGATCATGGGAGTTGATTAAATAAAGAATTTTTCTCCATTCATTTCCCTTATATCAACCACCAATCCTCAAAAAAAGTTGGAATCATAAACAAATTACTATCCCAATAAGGATTTCCCTAAAATTAAAAAAAATATTTTCAAACATACTCAGAAATTTCAATTACTTATGAATTTTTTACAACTTTAAAATATTTTTTTCTCCTTAAAATACACATCCCACTCTCAAACAATGAGAATTAAACGTTACAAATATATTTTATCCACTAATTAACCAAAAAATGGTAAATACACTGAGATTCTCAGACGTTTTGTTTTAACCACGATAAATAGGAACACGTGTGAGCAAGACTTCCCCCCAAAATACATTATAAAACACAATAGAATGAAATACCACAATAAAATGAAATACTTGTTCTACTACTACTACTACTTATGGTGAGTATACTGATGACATGATGCTATTGTGATTGATAATAACAGTATGTAACAATAATACTATATAATGATAATATTTATAATAATATAGTAGAAATATGTGTTGTGTTTCTGCTGCTGCTTCATTGGAAAAAAAAACTTTCAGCCACTCGGCTCTGTCCAAGATGAAACACTAAAACACTTGACTTCGGGTAACAATAGTCTTTGGCTTCCACTGACTGCATTTCCATTGGATTTGCACTCAAAATCACTGCTTTTTAATGCTTTGTGAGTGTGGGAATCATGGGGATTGTGACTTGATCAGGTGGGTGCAATGGTTTTTTTTGTCCACCAGATGGAGGTCATTGACCACTGATCACAACAGTTTTTTCAAGCTTCAACATCTTGAATCAACTTTATCAGTCTTCAAGTCAAGTCAACTTGTCACTTATCAATAATGTCATGTGTGCAGGAAATACAGAGAATTGAAATAGTGTTTCCCTCTTCCCGCACATTATTTTTTATTATTATTATTATTATTATCATTGTTATTATCATTACTATTACTATTATTTATCCAATTTAATTTAAATCAATTGAAACAATTCCTAAAAAAGTTAGACATTTTTTTAAACAAAATCACTTTCCTCACCTCTCTTCCCTCATGAAAGTGAGGGAGTAGGGGGAGGCAGAGTTCACAGCCCGAACAGGCGGGGGAGGGCTTAGCCCGGCCGGCTTCTCTCCCTGACTCTGCGCCCATTATTATATGAATGGTATAAAAAAAATATGAAAAGGAGGATTCTAAACCAAATCACTTTTATGAATGCTTTTTTTTTTTAAATAAACGAATGAATTAATAAGGAGATATTTTAAATTTTATTCCTAATTCTATTTTACAACTCAAACTACATTATAAACAATATTTTACATACAACAACAAGTTTTAAACTTGTACAAAATAACGTTTTCCTCTGATTGGCTCCACTACTCCCAAAGGATCATGGGAGTTGATTAAATAAAGAATTTTTCTCCATTCATTTCCCTTATATCAACCACCAATCCTCAAAAAAAGTTGGAATCATAAACAAATTACTATCCCAATAAGGATTTCCCTAAAATTAAAAAAAATATTTTCAAACATACTCAGAAATTTCAATTACTTATGAATTTTTTACAACTTTAAAATATTTTTTTCTCCTTAAAATACACATCCCACTCTCAAACAATGAGAATTAAACGTTACAAATATATTTTATCCACTAATTAACCAAAAAATGGTAAATACACTGAGATTCTCAGACGTTTTGTTTTAACCACGATAAATAGGAACACGTGTGAGCAAGACTTCCCCCCAAAATACATTATAAAACACAATAGAATGAAATACCACAATAAAATGAAATACTTGTTCTACTACTACTACTACTTATGGTGAGTATACTGATGACATGATGCTATTGTGATTGTTAATAACAGTATGTAACAATAATACTATATAATGATAATATTTATAATAATATAGTAGAAATATGTGTTCTGCTGCTGCTTCATTGGAGAAAAAAAAACATTCAGCCCCTCTGCCCTGTCCAAGATGAAACACTAAAACATTTGACTTCGGCTAACAATAGTCTTTGGCTTCCACTGACTGCATTTCCACTGGATTTGCACTCAAAATAACTGCTTTTTAATGCTTTGTGAGTGTGGGAATCATGGGGATTGTGACTTGATCAGGTGGATGCAATGGTTTTTTTTGTCCACCAGATTGAGGTCATTGACCACTGATCACAACAGTTTTTTCAAGCTTCAACATCTTGAATCAACTTTATCAGTGTTCAAGTCAAGTCAACTTTATGATCAATAATGCCATATGTGCAGGACATACAGAGAATTGAAATAGTGTTTCCCTCTTATCCCCGGTGATAACAAGAGTATAAATATTTCAGATATGGCGAGATGAACCAAATGAACGGTATAAATAGAAACAGAATTATCAGTGGAATATCAATAGAAATATGGCAATGTGAACAGAATTACAGTAAACATATAAATGAGATGCTCTCCAAAAAAAAATCCACCACTACAAACGTGCTCCTAACACTATTCTGGAGGAACAATTTGGACTTCCACACTTTTTCACTCCTGACCGTCCCCTATCATTATTATTTTCATTTATTGTTCACTTCAGTTGTTGTTGTTGTTGCTGCTTTTTGGTGTGATGTTTTAAATCCATGTTTTATTTTGCTACACAGGACAATGCCTTGAATACATCGATTTTATTGCATTAAAATACAATACATAATACAATCAAATGAAATACGACAATAGAATGAAATACAACAATAGAATGAAATACAACAATAGAATGAAATACTTGTACTTCTACTACTACTACTAATGGTAACCGTACTGATGACATGATGGTCGTGTGTTTGTTAACAACAGTATGTAATAATGTAATAATAACAACACACTTTGGATCTCTCTGTGTGTATGTAATTATAATAACACTATATAATAATCATATTTATAATAATATAGTAGTAATATGGGTCTGTTGTACTGCTGCTACTGCTGCTACATTCACTACTGACCGTCCCATTCGCTTATAATGGAGAGTGTTTTTCCCTGAATATCTCAGGGACCAAAGGTCGTAGCTGCCGGCCACTGCCACCAACGGAAAGAGCACCCCTGAAAATGGGGGGGTAGCCAAAGTCCTGAGTCTCTGGCACCCCGGAAAATAGCGTGTCCACGGAGCCGGACGCGGACACGCTTGGCTATTATCCCCTTACCTAACCCTAACCCCTAACCCTAACCCTAACCCTAACCCACCCACAGACACACACACACACACTCATTTATTTATTTTAATAAATATCAATAACTATGTAATTGACGTGTCTTTTTTCTCCCATGTCCCTCTTTCTCTTTCTCTCTCATTGCAGGCATCTCTGACTCCAGAACTGAAGGAGTTATTATTATCTGACTTATCATCATTATTATTATTATTATTAACAACAATACTTAATTAATTATTATATGAATTGTTGCTGCTATCATTAATAATCAATAACTTCTTTACACTGTTATTGTTTAAATTTTAACTAGTCAGAGCTGATACCTGATGTTGCTCAAGTGTTCCGGTCTCTCTCGCCTCCCCCTCACCACTGTTTCTCTGCTCTCCCCAACCAGTAGAGGCAGATGACCATCCACATTGAACCTGGTTCTGCTAGAGGTGTCTCCCTGTAAGTGAGGTAGTTTTTACTCTTCACAGTTGCCAAAGTGCTTGCTCATTGTGGGAACTGTTAGGTTTCTCTATATTAAGCAAGATTTTAAGGTCTTGACCTTCTATGTAAAGTTCCTTGAGATAATATATATTATCATTTGGCGCTATACAAATAAAATTGAATTGAATTGAATAGGTGATGGGAAAATAATAACAATAATTAATTGAGCAGTAGTAGCGCAATATATTCAGTAAACTGTACAAAAATAATAATATGTTTTTTCTTCTTTCATGAACATATTTTCCACTTCATATTATGCACACATAAAATTAACAAAACATTCATAGCATCTGTAAACAATACTATATAACAACACTCAAGCATACTATCTATATAACAACAGATCTGAACTGTGTTTGTTCTCAAGTGGGTTGTTTTATACATTTTTAATAACGTTATACGGATCACATTATAGCGTGACATGTTTCTGGTTAAGATTAAAAGTATGCTGACAGAAATTTCATGCGTGCCCCTTTAAGGGACTAGTGACACTACACGCAGGGCCTGCGTGATGCTGCAGCAGAGACCTGAGGGAGAGAGCAGAGGAGAAAATGGAGAAAAACGAGCTGTGATTAATAAGCAGAAAAAGAGTGAAAAAAGTTGATTTAGCAGTTGAAAAATATAACTTACCTGGTCGGGATCTGACGGGGATTTTATGAGAACTAAGTCACACTGGTTTTGGTGAGTTTTGTTTTTATTTTCTTGCAATTTTGCTGCGTTGTACCTTTTTAGCGGAAAGCTAATGCTAAAAACGTAGCTATTCACAAGGAAATGCTCCGTCATAACCTGTTTATCAGTAAATTTTTTGGGTTTATGAAGACTGTGAATGTTACAAAAGTGTCTGTAAGCTGTATAAATGAAAGGTATGCGCTGTAGTTTGTGTGGGAGACGGAGCCGTGAGTTGAAAGAGACCGCTCCGCTGCCATTTTGAGACGAAAAAACACCGTAGCAGTAACGTTACAACTCAGAAACTGTGAAACATTTATTTGTGTGATTTGAGGACTTAAAAAGAGATTATTTGTGTTTATGACCTGTTACACAGGTCAGGTTTTTTGCTCGGTTTGAAGCTGGGTCGGAGCAAGGACTGTGCACACACAGACGGGATTCAAGATGGCGAGCCAGACCCAGACCTTCACCTTCAACTCATCTACTCCTTCGCGCTAGTGAGGAAATCTTCGGCTCATGGTGACTCGCTGCCAGAGTGGTAGGAGTATCAGGAACTAGTTTGAACTGAACTGATTGATTTATTATTATTTTCGGACTAAATCGAACTGAAACTTTTCATTGAACCGAACACTTGAACTCATGTTGAACTCGATTCGAAAGTGTCATACTTTTATTTGCATGTTGAGTTCATATTTTCTGAGTGTGATTGGAAATGATTGTGGTCCACTTTGATTTGATTGTGTAACTGAAGGTATTCTCTTACATTTAAAAGAAAGGGAAAAAAGATTTAACTCAGGAGGAAAAATTCTAAAAATAGATGCAACCTAGGAGAAAAAAGACTGGTTTAACTTAACTTAGATTAGCTTTACTGAAATAAACTAGGAGAACTAAAGAACGAAAGGAAAGAGTGAAATACTCTTTTCAATTATACTTGCCTTAGTATTAGGAACCTGCAGGGTATTTGTTTTGTTTTCTGTACTGTATTTTATATGTGTGTTTTGCATTCAGTAAATTGCCGGCCTTTTGTACTTAGAGCAACGGTCTCTGGTGTGATTATTCTTGCTTCCCACTCCTTAGAACCTAGAACTGGTCCAGTGGCGCAGTAAGTGGGGTGATACCGGTGCTACAAATTCAATTAAATTTTATTTGTATAGCGCCAAATGATAATATACATTATCTCAAGGAGCTTTACATAGAAGGTCAAGACATTAAAATATTGTTTAATATAGAGAAACGTAACAGTTCCCACAATGAGCAAGCACTTTGGTGACTGTGAAGAGTAAAAACTCCCTCACTTACAGGGAGAAACCTCTAGCAGAACCAGGTTCAATGTGGACGGTCATCTGCCTCTACTGGTTGGGGTGAGCAGAGAAAAATGGGGAGAGAAGAGAAACAGTGGGGAGGGGGAGGCGAGAGACCGGAACACTTGAGCACCATCAGGTATCAGCTCTGACTAGTTAAAATGTAAACGATAACAGTGTAAAGAAGTTATTGATTATTAATGATAGCAGCAACAATTCATATAATAATTAATTAAGTATTGTTGTTAATAATAATAATGATAATAATAATAATAATAGTTGTTCTCCTTCAGTTCTGGAGTCAGAGATACCTGCAATGAGAGAGAGAAAGAGAGAGAGGGACACGTCAGTAACATAGTTATTGACATTTATTAAAGTGTTAAATTAAACAGTCGGATTCCCCTGGTCCGCACCAGTTCTAAGTCAGCTGCTAGGCGCCAGCCGAGGCACACCGCCGGATACAGCTGGACGGCCACGAGCGAGGCCTCCTGACTGTGTGATGATCTCACGGCAGCTTTAAGAACTGCCACTCCCACATTTATTTAAACCCTCTCACTGCTCTGACTTCTGTGGTGGCGGTTGATATTGCCTTGCTCAGACTCCGAGGCTTTAACGCTCCTCTCTTTGCGATTCAAATGGCTGTCACATGTCAGACTGCTAACTTATTCTTAAGGTCAATTTCTGTCGTAGGTCTTGTGCCGTCAGCTCGTCTGTTGATGTGTAATCTGTGTCGGTCAAATAATAATGTTATAAAGTTCATTCTTTAATATAAAAAATAAGTTCGTGAGGGAAAAAAGGAAATCGCGCCAGGGTGGAGGGTTCGTGGGGAATATTCTCATTTACATATTGACATAGATTTGGTCGATGTACAACCGAGTGCTGGGGTCCTTTTCTCTGGCTACCTACATGAAGGAGTTCCTCAAGGAGCACCAATAAAACAGGCCTAACCTCACACAGTGGCTTCTTATGACCTCAATATCTGAAATAGTTAAGACCTGTGTTGGATCAGTAAAATGATTCTTGCCACGTAACACACATTCATTCTTCCTGAAAAGATTGAACCCCTACGGTTACCAGGAATGTCTTAATCACATCTGTGTTTCTTAGAATTCCACATTTTGTACAAAATGTAAACTTTCACAAAAGCATCTGCAGCCCCTTTGCGATGAAACCGAAAATTAAAGCTCCAGTGATTTCACGACATGAGATGACGGAAGTTTTTAACTGTTATTATAATTTCACTTTCGAGAGAAGTGGAGAAGTGCTCTGTGGATGATGGGAGTTTCCCCAGCAGTCTAGACCTATAGCAGCTTAAGGGATGGTTCAGGACTCACCTGATCCAGCCAGGCTTTATCAAAAAGGAATGTTTTAAGTTTAACCTTAAATGCACAGAAGGTGTCTGCCTGGTAGCTGAATGCTCTACCTCATGTTCTACTCTTACAGACTCTTGGAACCACACGAGAGCCTGTGTTTTGGGAACGAAAACACCTACTGTCTTCACCTACTGTAGATGGTTGAGAGAGAGTCTGAGCCAGGGACAGTAAATATGGTTGAGGTTCCATCAATAAGGTGAGTAATTAAAAATGTGATAGCTTACAATATACTGTGATGTAAACTGTGTTCTGAGAATGTTTTGGAAATCTGTGGGGATTTATGTAGGTAACATTAATTTGACAACCTTTACCATTTCTATTGGGGAGCCAATTTCACGGCTATGCTCAGTATCAAATTCTAAATCCACATTAAAAAATTGGGGGGTAAAAAAAATTAAAAGATGAGGAGGGCAGTTCATTTTCATGTGATTTTTACTATGTTGTAGACTGGTTTGTTTTAAATGTCCCCAGGCAAAATGGAACGTGCGTAACTTGTAGGTACTACAGTACCAGTATAGTGCCTGGAAAAGATAATATTGGTTACATGCATGATGCCTTGAGCTGCAACTGACAAGTAACACAGAAAGTGAGGGCAAACAAATGCACGTAAGAGGCATTGTCATCATCCACAGGGTCTTCTCCTGTGTCTTTTCACTCTGTAATGTGTATACTGATGACTGCCGCAGCTGGCATGACAACAGATTACTTTTCAAATTTGCTGATGACCCTGTGACAGTCAGTCTCCTCCATGCGGATGAGAACAGCCATGGTCCCATTGTGGATTGCGAATCTGTATTGTTGTGACTGCATTTTTACTACTAAATGTGACAAAAACCAAGGACATGAGTTTTAGGCATCAGCCCTCAAACTCTCAGAGTACTATCATCAAGGGGCAGGTGGTAGACTTTGTAAAGAACTACGGTACAAGTACCATGGGATGATTATTAACTATGATCTCTCTGATGACTATGTCCCTGATGATGGCTGTTTGTATTACGGATAGCATGTGGCTGATCCCTTATTCAGTAGAACATGTAGTAACATGTCCATGTTCCATGCTGTTTATTTAAAAATAATGTACTTGTCTTCTTGTACAATGCTCAATGATATAGATGTCCATTCCAGATTTCTGCATCATACCTTGGAATTGTATCCATAATTAATTATGAAAATAAATCCAGTTTATGATTTGTGATATATGACAATTTGATTCTGACTGATCATAATTCAAGGTCAGCTTTAATTTGCCTCAATTCAAGATACCTTAAATTAAGTTTAAAGTTAGAATGTCATTGTGGAAATCCTGAACTAGAATTGTGACTAATGAAGCATTGTGTTAGTTCATGCAGGACACGGAGTCATGTGCTCAGCTATACCGATAGGTTTATGGGTGCTAGTCAGTCACCCACCAATCACAGCCCATTCTCTCACCAAAGCGGTCCCTTTAAATACGACCTCATCCTCACTGATCCCTGCGAAGCTCTAACACTTTTAGCACTGTAATGGAAATTTTACATTCGTGTATGTATAATTGCATAAACAGACATGTATGTGGAGGACTGACCAAATGGTTGACCAAATTGTTCATCTAAAAGGGCAACTTTAAGGTTTACTGTGGTGGCTTAAGAGACTTGAGTTTTATGGCCTCGAGAAACCACAACTTTATGGTATCTCGTATCTCTGATTGGGATCAAACAAGTGGGATCTCACGGGGGGGAGTCATCCACAGAACATGTAAACAAAAGGACAGGATGTCTCCTCCACTGAGTGAAAATACAGAAGGGTAATATATACCTTTGCATGCTTAGTGGGAGGGGGCTGTGAGTTATAAGAACACAGATTCTCCTATGTTCTTTGCTCATTTGTGCATGTCAATCAGGTGATGTGTACTAATGAGTCCATCTGCAGATGGTGAATTAAACTTAAAGAAAGAAGTGTTTGACTTTGTGCTTGTTTCACAGAAACTGCCACCACAGCACCGAGTCCAAACACGGTTGTGGTAAATCATCTTAAACAAAAGTACCTTGCCTGCTACGCCCACTGGGCACTCTGCATATGTCCCCTGTTTTATCTCAGCACACTGCTCGGCTAACCAGGGAACATCCAATGAATGGAGCCTTCAGCGCCAATCATAACTGTGTCCCCATTTGCAACAAATGGGTAAAGCATGACAAAGGGTTCCTGACTGAACTCGGAATTAAATGGTTAATATCTGAAACTATAATAGTTCAACTGAATTGTAGATATCTAATGTCATTTTAATTCTACCATTACCTGTCTTGACATGTACTGTAGATGCTTGAGAGAGTGTCTGAGCCAGGGACAGTAGACATCACTGAGGTTCCATCAATAATGTGAGTATTGAAACACATGATATTTTACAATATACTGTGATGCAGATTCTCAGAAAGTTACAGAAATTTGTGGGGAAAAATTGTTTGCAGATGCTATGAATGTCGTGTTAATTTCTGACACTCAGTTCACATTTATAGAGTTGGCTTGTTTTGTCAAGAAATCATCCATGTAAATTAAAAGAACATGGAACAAATTATTTATCATGTATTGCTATATTTATTTCTTTACCATTTTCACTTTCAGTGTGGCCAGAGGCATTATGTTTTCAGCTTATCCATCCATCTGTCTGTCCCATTCATGTGAAAGCGATATCTCATGAACAACTACATCATGTAAGTCAAAGGTCGAAAGGTCAAGCTCACTTGACTTTGCATTGTTTTGAATACAAAGGAAATATCATTACATGTGGCACAAACATTCACTTGGCCTCAATGATGACTTGAATAGAATTCAGTTGTCAAAGATCAAATGGCAAGGTCACTAGGACCTCACAAAGCACACTTCTTGCCTTGTAAATGCGATACGCGCAGTACCTCAAAGTAATGGTTAATATTTACCAGTGTGTTAGGTGAATGTGTATATGTGCTCAGGAAACAATTTGTAATACGGTCTGTTCGTGTAGCGTGAAGTAATATTGATAATTACATGACGACGATTAAGTTAACATAAGGCACATCAATCTCCTGCAATGCTAACTGTGCGCTGTCTGTGGAATAGTAGTACACCGTGGCTGTGGAAAAACTATGTGACTAGTGTTGTTGCAAGCAGGCTATTTTAAATTGATTTTTTCAGAAATAATTGCGTTACTGAGTGTACTGTTCTAAATTGTGAGTTGCAATATATTATCAGTATATTAGAAGTAAGCCGAGTTAAAGAATATTTTGTGAAATGCTGTATTTGTTTATCTTACATGCTTATGTTTACTTTATTACTGGTATCCAAAGTTGTTTAATGAATGCAGGTGCTAGGTCACAGATTAGACAGGTTAAATGTCTGTTTGGATGTACATGGTCTATAGTAATATTTCAGTATAGTCTATTGACGTATGTAATATTTCAGTTCTGTAGATATTCAGCAGTAATTGTACACATTGTGGCATTTGTATTTACAGTAGGTGGTTATCCTGATAATGAGTCATAATACACATGATCTGAGAAAAGTATGTGTCCATTTATCGTTCACTCAAATACACCCTTTTTCAGGTATTTTACACTAGAAAAACAGCTTCCGGCTACGGCGACCCGAATGTAGTTGTGCTTCCTGGGTCTCAGGGGGAACCTCTACTTAAAACTTGGGGCCCCTGGGTGGTTTTGGGCTCGAACTGAGGTAGGAGGTAGGTGGAAAAAATTTGATCTTTTGACCTGCAACACACAGAGCTTTAATAACACATAGGGAGCCTTCTGGGGTGAGAGGAGAGGCAGTGTGCAAAATGTCAGAGCTCTAGCTGGTCAGGGGCCCAAACTGCGAATCTTTGATATCATCTACATTTGCCACTGCCTGTTTATATCTTTGAATGACTTCTATTTTTGATATTTTATATTTCATGTTGAATGCTGTTTGCACCGGGGATAAGAGGGAAACGCTATTTCAATTCTCTGTATTTCCTGCACATATGTCATTATTGATCATAAAGTTGACTTGACTTGAACACTGATAAAGTTGATTCAAGATGTTGAATCTAGGAAAAACTGTTGTGATCCGTGGTCAATGACCTCCATCTAGTGGACGAAAAAAACCATTGCACCCACTTTATCAAGTCACAATCCCCATTATTCCTACACTCACAAACCATTAAAAAGCAATGATTTCGAGTGCAAATCCAATGGAAATGCAGTCAGTGGAAACCAAAGACTATTGTTAGCAGTAGTCAAGTGTTTTAGTGTTTCATCTTGGACACTGCCTTTGTTATTTGTCTGTAGCCATGTCCAAACTCTTCCACAAAGGGCCGAGTGGCTGAATGTTTTCTTGCCAATTCAAGATTCAACAATTTTTACTGTCAAATACACACAAGAACACACACGTTCCCCTGTGAATTGAAATTCTTGTGCTGTCCTTTCTGGAATACCAGCCGACCAAAATAGACATTCAAATACAATATTTACATCAAATACAATAAGAATATGAAACATGTTTAAGAGTAAGGTGAAAACAAGGGTAATGAGGTGAATAGGGTGAGTATTGTGCAAAACTGAGCAGTGCAAATGTATGCAATGTAAATGTAAACAGTACAATTGGAAATAGTTTAATAATGGAGCTAGCTCTCCTGTGAACCCTGCCTGCAGTGGTAAATGCTCTGCAGAGAGGGCAGTGAGTTCTTGATGATTTTTTCTGCTGTCTTCGCTACTCTCTGCAGGCGTTTGCAGTCCATAGTAGATGTGCTGTCGTACCACACGGTGATGCAGCTGGTCAATATGCTCTCAGTGATGCAGCTGTAGAAGTTGCTGAGGATCTTAGGAGTCATCCCAAACTTCCTCAGCCTCCTCAGGAAGTACAGCCGCTGTTGAGCCTTCATGACTAGCTGTGTGGTGTTTAATGTCCAGGTGAGGTCCTCACTGAAGTGGACCCCGAGGTATTTAAAGCTGAAATGAATGAAGCAGCAGCAGCACAACAGACACATATTACTACTATATTATTATTACTTTGGCTACCCCCCCATTTTCAGGGGTGCTCTTTCCGTTGGTGGCAGTGCCTGGCAGCTATGACCTTCGGTCCCTGAGATATTCAGGGAAAACACTCCCCATTATAAGCGAATGGGATGGTCAGTAGTGAAAGTTTCACCAAGTGTGGAGGCCCAAATCGTTCCTCCAGAATAGTGATAGGAGCATGTTTCAGGTCATTTGTAGTCTTGGTGGTGGTGGTTTATAGTGGTGGATTTGTTTTGGAGAGCATCACATTTATATTTGTACTGTAATTCTGTTCATACTACCATAATTATATTCCACTGATAATTCTGTTTATATTTATACTGTTCATTCTGTTCATCCTGCCATATCTGCCATATTTATACTCTTGATATGGTCTAGATTTGACACTGCCTCTGTGTGGCACAAAACAACTGGAAACAGTGGCTCTGCCTGCACAAAAGCACTGGAGATGACGAAAGAAGCTTCGAGCCACTTTGTGAAGAAAGGTTCATCTTCTGAACTAAAGTTGCAATTTTAAGCTTCTCTCGCCATCTCCAATGCTTTTGTGCACGCAAAGCCACTGTTTTCAGCTGTTTTGTGCACACAGAGCCACTTTATGAATAAATCACATGATGACCAGTGGAGAGACCTTGGACCATCATTTCAGACAGTCAGTGACTGGCATTTAACCATGACGCCTGATCTATTCACCTTGCATGAATGCTTTCAGTTTCAAATTTTCTCCAAATCAGTGTTTTCCTGCCACACGATCATTGTATGTGGTTGATGACTATCTCCATTTTCATATCATGTTGTCAAACCAATCAGATGTTCTCCTGCTTGTAGACTTGCCAGAAATGCTGTGGGCAAAGGACAAATACGATGTGGGCCTCATCAGAAACTGTGACCCAGTTACAATTACCCCAAAATCTGAATATCGACCATGTAAACAATGGTACCCAGTCAGACAGGAAGCTGTGGATAGGATACGCCCTGTTTTTGCATCTCTCCTGCAGGCTGGTGTAATTATCCCCTGCCCTGATTCGCCAGTCCATACTCCACTGTTTCCAGTTAAGAAAATCAGAGTGTTGTATATTGGGGTAGCGATGATGTGAAGATGATGAAGGAATCGCCGATTGACACCGTTTGATTGTTTGAAAGGTTTATTACAAAAAGTTCAGCATCAATACAAGCACTGCAATCTGCCTGGAGAGAGATCTGGGGCCAATGTGAATCTCTTCTCCCTAACAGCTTCAACTCCCCGTTTATATAGGAGAGTTGTTTTTGTGAATCTAAAGAAAACACATCTGGCTTTCATCCAGCCCACCTCATCTGTTTGGTAACAGGGAGGGAAAGGCACCAGCTCAAATTTAGGGTGACAGTTTAAGCTGTGACCTAATGCATTAATGTATACATTCAGTTTTTCTCAGAAAACCTAAACTTATAGGCCTCTGAATTCCTCAGGACCTATGGGCCTCAAACTCAGAGATCAGCTTCCTTTAAAGAGAACACAACACATGACATTTCAGACACCACAAGAGATAAAGGTCAGCCTATTGAGTGGTGATTTGTGCAGGATTTGAAGGCTGTGAATGACGCTGTAATTGCTTGATCACCCATTGTTCCCAACCCGTACACGTTGCTTTCCCAAATTCCGCCTGATGCAGAGTGGTTTTCGGTTGTAGATTTATCCAATGCTTTTTTTTAAACGTTCCTGTCCACAAGGACAGCCAGTACTGGTTTGCTTTTAACTTTGAAAACAAGGCCTACACATTCAGACGCCTTTGTCGAGGCTACTGTGAGCCTACTTCTCTGCTAAACTTGACCCAGTGGCAGCTGGCCCTCCACAAAGCTTGTGTGCAGTGGCCGCCTGTGAAAAAGCAGTTCTTGCCTCACGTGACATCGTAGGCTACTCTGACTTGACACTTCTTGTTACTCATGCTGTGTCTCTCATTCTCACAGAACAGAAGACCTCACATCTTTCTGCTGCTAGCTGTTCTTCTTGATATGCCCAACATCACAGTGAAACGCTGTTCAACCTTGAATCCAGCCACGCTTCTCCCGCTTCCAGATGACGGGTGGAGAACACAACTGTGTTGCTGAACTACAAGTCCAGTGTTCACCACAACCTGACCTTTCTGATGAACTATGACTTGATTCTGTATGTAAATGGGTCAGCCTCACGTGAACCCGGTCTCTGGTACTAACTTTGTTGGTTTTTCTGTCTATTCTGATAGTGACATTCTCTTCTCTGGTCCTTTTCCTCATCACCTCTCAGCCCAGGCAGCAGAACTCATTGTGCTCACTGAAAGCATGCAAATTGGCTACTGGTAAAACACTCACAGTTTACAAAGACTCCGGATATGCATTTGGTTTCACTCATGATTTTGGTGCTCTCTGCAGGCACAGGTAATTTTTGGTTGTTCACCATGGCCTCACCATTAGAAGGTAAATCTCACTGCTTAGTGATGGTCAACATGTGGTCAAAATGGGTTGAAGCCTTTCCTGCTTCAAAACAAACTGCAAGTGTAGTCACCAAAGCACTGTTACAAGACATCATTCCACAATGGGGGATTCCTAGCAGAATCTAAAGTGACAAAGCTGTCAAACAACTCAGCTCTCATCTAGGAATGGATGTGCGAACACACTGTGCATATCATCCAGCCAGTGGCGGAGCTTTGGAACGAGAAAATGCACACTCAAAACGAAGCTCGCAAAGTGCTGTGAAGACAGAGGTCTCACATGGACAAAGGTCCTGCCTCTGGCGCTGATGTATATGAGGATGAGAAAACGAACCAGGTCTAACCTTTCACCTTATGAGATTCTTTTTGCAACTCCTCCCCACATTGGTGCGGGTCTTTCACCCTCTCCACTTCCCGCCACAGACTTGTGTGATATGCATGATATGTTGTCCTATTGTTCTAACCTGACTAATGCTCTTTCAGACATCAGGAAACAGGTGACATCTTCCCTTCCTCATCCAGTGACTGAACCACTTCACGACCCCCGTCCAGGCGACTTCGTGGTGGTCAAAGACTTTTGGAGAAAGAACTGGCGCTCACTCAGGTGGCAAGGCCCCTACCAGGTGCTACTCACAACCCACACTGCAGTGCTGAGAGAGCCACCTGGATCCACACTAACCATTGCAAAGGAGTACTGGCTCCATCTGAACAGCTGACGCCTCCAGCTGAAACCACACACACTGATACTCCCACAGGTTGAGAATCACAGAGAGTGTCGTGTGATTAGCACATGAGCGTTCTGCCACAACAGTTGTCTCTTATGTTTCCTGTTTACCTGACTGTATAAAACCTTCTTCTTTCCCTATTCGGAGTTGTTCCACTCTGAGCATTCATGCTAAGTGTGAAACCCTCTGCAGAGCTTTCTATTAAATGACCTAAAGACAACTGTCTGAGAAACTCTTTATTTTACATCTCAAGATAAATTTCCACCACAAGTGTAACCACCTACTGTAAATACAAATGCCACAATGTGAAATTACAAGTGCAATAAGTACAAACATTTTTTTTTTACATAAAGAGTAATTGACGTTTGGAAAGAATTCAATCCTAAGGGAAGACTATACATTTTTCTCAGCACCACATCAAATATACTCCAGGATAGATAATTTTTTCATGTTCAGTTAGGACAGTTATAGGATCGAAAATTGTGAAATTGGAGTGAGAGACATATCAGACCATAGTCCTGTATATATGACTCTGGCTATGTCAAGAGAACAAAAATCAACACTTTGGAGGCTAAATATAAATGTATGAAAAGGACAAATGAAGGAAGAGTTTATTAAAGAAATTCAGTTATGTGAGGGAGAATGATAATGGTGAGGTGTCTCTCTCGGTGCTGTGGGACGCGTGTAAAGCTGTGATTAGAGGACAACGAATTGCTAAATCAACATACTTGAAAAGGCAAACACAGGAAAAACTCAATAAATTAGAATCAGAGCTTAAAAAATTGGAAAAAGAACATAAAAAAAATGTGGACGAGCGAATAAACCAAAATATCAAAAGAGTTAGAACAGAGGTAAATGACATCTCAGGACAAGAGATTCAAAAAAAGCTGTTGTACATGAAACAGCGATACTATGACGTGGGAAGTAAATCTACAAAATTGCTGGGCTACAGATTAAAAAGGCATAGGGGCTCAGCTACAAATCTACCAAAATATAAGACAGAAGAGATACATACATGTTTTGAAACATATTATAAGAATCTATATTCCCAACCAAAAATAAATAATAAACATCAGATGGCCACATGGCTGGATTCCTTAAATTTACACAGGGTGGCAGAGGACCAGAATTCAGCTCTGATAAAGGAAATCACAGCAGAAGAAATAAAATGATAAAAAAATAAAATGAAATACTTGTTCTACTACTACTACTACTACTACTTATGGTGAGTATACTGATGACATGATGCTATTGTGATTGTTAATAACAGTATGTAACAATAATACTATATAATGATAATATTTATAATAATATAGTAGAAATATGTGTTGTGCTTCTGCTGCTGCTTCATTGGAAAAAAAAACATTCAGCCACTCGGCCCTGTCCAAGATGAAACACTAAAACACTTGACTTCGGCTAACAATAGTCTTTGGCTTCCACTGACTGCATTTCCATTGGATTTGCACTCAAAATCACTGCTTTTTAATGCTTTGTGAGTGTGGGAATCATGGGGATTGTGACTTGATCAGGTGGGTGCAATGGTTTTTTTTGTCCACCAGATGGAGGTCATTGACCACTGATCACAACAGTTTTTTCAAGCTTCAACATCTTGAATCAACTTTATCAGTCTTCAAGTCAAGTCAACTTGTCACTTACAGAGGAAATACAGAGAATTGAAATAGTGTTTCCCTCTTCCCGCACATGATTTATTATTATTATTATTATTATTATTATTATCATTGTTATTATCATTACTATTACTATTATTTATCCAATTTAATTTAAATCAATTGAAACAATTCCTAAAAAAGTTAGACATTTTTTTAAACAAAATCACTTTCCTCACCTCTCTTCCCTCATGAAAGTGAGGGAATAGGGGGAGGCAGAGTTCACAGCCCGAACAGGCGGGGGAGGGCTTAGCCCGGCCGGCTTCTCTCCCTGACTCTGCGCCCCTTATTATATGAATGGTATAAAAAAATATGAAAAGGAGGATTCTAAACCAAATCACTTTTATGAATACTTTTTTTTTTTAAATAAACGAATGAATTAATAAGGAGATATTTTAAATTTTATTCCTAATTCTATTTTACAACTCAAACTACATTATAAACAATATTTTACATACAACAACAAGTTTTAAACTTGTACAAAATAACGTTTTCCTCTGATTGCCTCCACTACTCCCAAAGGATCATGGGAGTTGATTAAATAATGAATTTTTCTCCATTCATTTCCCTTATATCAACCACCAATCCTCAAAAAAAGTTGGAATCATAAACAAAGTACTATCCCAATAAGGATTTCCCTAAAATTAAAAAAAATATTTTAAAACATACTCAGAAATTTCAATTACTTATGAATTTTTTACAACTTTAAAATAATTTTTTCTCCTTAAAATACACATCCCACTCTCAAACAATGAGAATTAAACTTTACAAATATATTTTATCCACTAATTAACCAAAAAATGGTAAATACACTGAGATTCTCAGACGTTTTGTTTTAACCACGATAAATAGGAACACGTGTGAGCAAGACTTCCCCCCAAAATACATTACAAAACACAATAGAATGAAATACCACAATAAAATGAAATACTTGTTCTACTACTACTACTACTACTACTACTACTTATGGTGAGTATACTGATGACATGATGCTATTGTGATTGTTAATAACAGTATGTAACAATAATACTATATAATGATAATATTTATAATAATATAGTAGAAATATGTGTTGTGCTTCTGCTGCTGCTTCATTGGAAAAAAAACATTCAGCCACTCGGCCCTGTCCAAGATGAAACACTAAAACACTTGACTTCGGCTAACAATAGTCTTTGGCTTCCACTGACTGCATTTCCATTGGATTTGCCCTCAAAATCACTGCTTTTTAATGCTTTGTGAGTATGGGAAACATGGGGATTGTGACTTGATCAGGTGGGTGCAATGGTTTTTTTTGTCCACCAGATGGAGGTCATTGACCACTGATCACAACAGTTTTTTCAAGCTTCAACATCTTGAATCAACTTTATCAGTCTTCAAGTCAAGTCAACTTGTCACTTATCAATAATGCCATGTGTGCAGGAAATACAGAGAATTGAAATAGTGTTTCCCTCTTCCCGCACATTATTTATTATTATTATTATTATTATTATTATTATTATCGTTGTTATTATCATTACTATTACTATTATTTATCCAATTTAATTTAAATCAATTGAAACAATTCCTAAAAAAGTTAGACATTTTTTTAAACAAAATCACTTTCCTCACCTCGCTTCCCTCATGAAAGTGAGGGAGTAGGGGGAGGCAGAGTTCACAGCCCGAACAGGCGGGGGAGGGCTTAGCCCGGCCGGCTTCTCTCCCTGACTCTGCGCCCCTTATTATATGAATGGTATAAAAAAATATGAAAAGGAGGATTCTAAACCAAATCACTTTTATGAATGCTTTTTTTTTTTTAATAAACGAATGAATTAATAAGGAGATATTTTGAATTTTATTCCTAATTCTATTTTACAACTCAAACTACATTATAAACAATATTTTACATACAACAACAAGTTTTAAACTTGTACAAAATAACGTTTTCCTCTGATTGGCTCCACTACTCCCAAAGGATCATGGGAGTTGATTAAATAAAGAATTTTTCTCCATTCATTTCCCTTATATCAACCACCAATCCTCAAAAAAAGTTGGAATCATAAACAAATTACTATCCCAATAAGGATTTCCCTAAAATTAAAAAAAATATTTTCAAACATACTCAGAAATTTCAATTACTTATGAATTTTTTACAACTTTAAAATAATTTTTTCTCCTTAAAATACACATCCCACTCTCAAACAATGAGAATTAAACTTTAAAAATATATTTTATCCACTAATTAACCAAAAAATGGTAAATACACTGAGATTCTCAGACGTTTTGTTTTAACCACGATAAATAGGAACACGTGTGAGCAAGACTTCCCCCCCAAAATACATTACAAAACACAATAGAATGAAATACCACAATAAAATGAAATACTTGTTCTACTACTACTACTACTTATGGTGAGTATATTGATGACATGATGCTATTGTGATTGTTAATAACAGTATGTAACAATAATACTATATAATGATAATATTTATAATAATATAGTAGAAATATGTGTTCTGCTGCTGCTTCATTGGAGAAAAAAAAACATTCAGCCCCTCTGCCCTGTCCAAGATGAAACACTAAAACATTTGACTTCGGCTAACAATAGTCTTTGGCTTCCACTGACTGCATTTCCACTGGATTTGCACTCAAAATAACTGCTTTTTAATGCTTTGTGAGTGTGGGAATCATGGGGATTGTGACTTGATCAGGTGGATGCAATGGTTTTTTTTGTCCACCAGATTGAGGTCATTGACCACTGATCACAACAGTTTTTTCAAGCTTCAACATCTTGAATCAACTTTATCAGTGTTCAAGTCAAGTCAACTTTATGATCAATAATGCCATATGTGCAGGACATACAGAGAATTGAAATAGTGTTTCCCTCTTATCCCCGGTGATAACAAGAGTATAAATATTTTAGATATGGCGAGATGAACCAAATGAACGGTATAAATAGAAACAGAATTATCAGTGGAATATCAATAGAAATATGGCAATGTGAACAGAATTACAGTAAACATATAAATGAGATGCTCTCCAAAAAAAAATCCACCACTACAAACGTGCTCCTAACACTATTCTGGAGGAACAATTTGGACTTCCACACTTTTTCACTCCTGACCGTCCCCTATCATTATTATTTTCATTTATTGTTCACTTCATTTGTTGTTGTTGTTGCTGCTTTTTGGTGTGATGTTTTAAATCCATGTTTTATTTTGCTACACAGGACAACGCCTTGAATACATCGATTTTATTGCATTAATATACAATACATAATACAATCAAATGAAATATGACAATAGAATGAAATACAACAATAGAATGAAATACAACAATAGAATGAAATACAACAATAGAATGAAATACTTGTACTTCTACTACTACTACTAATGGTAACCGTACTGATGACATGATGGTCGTGTGTTTGTTAACAACAGTATGTAATAATGTAATAATAACAACACACTTTGGATCTCTCTGTGTGTATGTAATTATAATAACACTATATAATAATCATATTTATAATAATATAGTAGTAATATGGGTCTGTTGTACTGCTGCTACTGCTGCTACATTCACTACTGACCGTCCCATTCGCTTATAATGGAGAGTGTTTTTCCCTGAATATCTCAGGGACCGAAGGTCGTAGCTGCCGGCCACTGCCACCAATGGAAAGAGCACCCCTGAAAATGGGGGGGTAGCCAAAGTCCTGAGTCTCTGGCACCCCGGAAAATAGCGTGTCCACAGAGCCGGACGCGGACACGCTTGGCTATTATCCCCTTACCTAACCCTAACCCCTAACCCTAACCCTAACCCTAACCCTAACCCACCCACAGACACACACACACACTCATTTATTTATTTTAATAAATATCAATAACTATGTCATTGACGTGTCTTTTTTCTCCCATGTCCCTCTCTCTCTTTCTCTCTCTCATTGCAGGCATCTCTGACTCCAGAACTGAAGGAGTTATTATTATCTGACTTATCATCATCATTATTATTATTATTAACAACAATACTTAATTAATTATTATATGAATTGTTGCTGCTATCATTAATAATCAATAACTTCTTTACACTGTTATTGTTTAAATTTTAACTAGTCAGAGCTGATACCTGATGTTGCTCAAGTGTTCCGGTCTCTCTCGCCTCCCCCTCACCACTGTTTCTCTGCTCTCCCCAACCAGTAGAGGCAGATGACCATCCACATTGAACCTGGTTCTGCTAGAGGTGTCTCCCTGTAAGTGAGGTAGTTTTTACTCTTCACAGTTGCCAAAGTGCTTGCTCATTGTGGGAACTGTTAGGTTTCTCTATATTAAGCAAGATTTTAAGGTCTTGACCTTCTATGTAAAGTTCCTTGAGATAATATATATTATAATTTGGCGCTATACAAATAAAATTGAATTGAATTGAATAGGTGATGGGAAAATAATAACAATAATTAATTGAGCAGTAGTATCGCAATATATTCAGTAAACTGTACAAAAATAATAATATGTTTTTTCTTCTTTCATGAACATATTTTCCACTTCATATTATGCACACATAAAATTAACAAAACATTCATAGCATCTGTAAACAATACTATATAACAACACTCAAGCATACTATCTATATAACAACAGATCTGAACTGTGTTTGTTCTCAAGTGGGTTGTTTTATACATTTTTAATAACGTTATACGGATCACATTATAGCGTGACATGTTTCTGGTTAAGATTAAAAGTATGCTGACAGAAATTTCATGCGTGCCCCTTTAAGGGACTAGTGACACTACAGGCAGGGCCTGCGTGATGCTGCAGCAGAGACCTGATGGAGAGAGCAGAGGAGAAAATGGAGAAAAACGAGCTGCGATTAATAAGCAGAAAAAGAGTGAAAAAAGTTGATTTAGCAGTTGAAAAATATAACTTACCTGGTCGGGAACTGACGGGGATTTTATGAGAACTAAGTCACACTGGTTTTGGTGAGTTTTGTTTTTATTTTCTTGCAATTTTGCTGTTGTACCTTTTTAGCGGAAAGCTAATGCTAAAAACGTAGCTATTCACAAGGAAATGCTCCGTCATAACCTGTTTATCAGTAAATTTTTTGGGTTTATGAAGACTGTGAATGTTACAAAAGTGTCTGTAAGCTGTATAAATGAAAGGTATGCGCTGTAGTTTGTGTGGGAGACGGAGCCGTGAGTTGAAAGAGACCGCTCCGCTGCCATTTTGAGACGAAAAAACACCGTAGCAGTAACGTTACAAGTCAGAAACTGTGAAACATTTATTTGTGTGATTTGAGGATTTAAAAAGAGATTATTTGTGTTTATGACCTGTTACACAGGTCAGGTTTTTTGCTCGGTTTGAAGCTGGGTCGGAGCAAGGACTGTGCACACACAGACGGGATTCAAGATGGCGAGCCAGACCCAGACCTTCACCTTCAACTCATCTACTCCTTCGCGCTAGTGAGGAAATCTTCGGCTTATGGTGACTCGCCGCCAGAGTGGTAGGAGTATCAGGAACTAGTTTGATCTGAACTGATTGATTTATTATTATTTTCGGACTAAATCGAACTGAAACTTTTCATTGAACCGAACACTTGAACTCATGTTGAACTCGATTCGAAAGTGTCATACTTTTATTTGCATGTTGAGTTCATATTTTCTGAGTGTGATTGGAAATGATTGTGGTCCACTTTGATTTGATTATGTAACTGAAGGTATTCTCTTACATTTAAAAGAAAGGGAAAAAAGAGTTAACTCAGGAGGAAAAATTCTAAAAATAGATGCAACCTAGGAGAAAAAAGACTGGTTTAACTTAACTTAGATTAGCTTTACTGAAATAAACTAGGAGAACTAAAGAACGAAAGGAAAGAGTGAAATACTCTTTTCAATTATACTTGCCTTAGTATTAGGAACCTGCAGGGTATTTGTTTTGTTTTCTGTACTGTATTTTATATGTGTGTTTTGCATTCAGTAAATTGCCGGCCTTTTGTACTTAGAGCAACGGTCTCTGGTGTGATTATTCTTGCTTCCCACTCCTTAGAACCTAGAACTGGTCCAGTGGCGCAGTAAGTGGGGTGATACCGGTGCTACAAATTCAATTAAATTTTATTTGTATAGCGCCAAATGATAATATACATTATCTCAAGGAGCTTTACATAGAAGGTCAAGACATTAAAATATTGTTTGATATAGAGAAACCTAACAGTTCCCACAATGAGCAGGCACTTTGGTGACTGTGAAGAGTAAAAACTCCCTCACTTACAGGGAGAAACCTCTAGCAGAACCAGGTTCAATGTGGACGGTCATCTGCCTCTACTGGTTGGGGTGAGCAGAGAAAAATGGGGAGAGAAGAGAAACAGTGGGGAGGGGGAGGCGAGAGACTGGAACACTTGAGCACCATCAGGTATCAGCTCTGACTAGTTAAAATGTAAACGATAACAGTGTAAAGAAGTTATTGATTATTAATGATAGCAGCAACAATTCATATAATAATTAATTAAGTATTGTGGAGAAGTGCTCTGTGGATGATGGGAGTTTCCCCAGCAGTCTAGACCTATAGCAGCTTAAGGGATGGTTCAGGACTCACCTGATCCAGCCAGGCTTTATCAAAAAGGAATGTTTTAAGTTTAACTTTAAATGCACAGAAGGTGTCTGCCTGGTAGCTGAATGCTCTACCTCATGTTCTACTCTTACAGACTCTTGGAACCACACGAGAGCCTGTGTTTTGGGAACGAAAACACCTACTGTCTTCACCTACTGTAGATGGTTGAGAGAGAGTCTGAGCCAGGGACAGTAAATATGGTTGAGGTTCCATCAATAAGGTGAGTAATTAAAAATGTGATACCTTACAATATACTGTGATGTAAACTGTGTTCTGAGAATGTTTTGGAAATCTGTGGGGATTTATGTAGGTAACATTAATTTGACAACCTTTACCATTTCTATTGGGGAGCCAATTTCACGGCTATGCTCAGTATCAAATTCTAAATCCACATTAAAAAATTGGGGGGTAAAAAAAATGAAAAGATGAGGAGGGCAGTTGATTTTCATGTGATTTTTACTATGTTGTAGACTGGTTTGTTTTAAATGTCCCCAGGCAAAATGGAACGTGCGTAACTTGTAGGTACTACAGTACCAGTATAGTGCCTGGAAAAGATAATATTGGTTACATGCATGATGCCTCGAGCTGCAACTGACAAGTAACACAGAAAGTGAGGGTAAACAAATGCACGTAAGAGGCATTGTCATCATCCACAGGGTCTTCTCCTGTGTCTTTTCACTCTGTAATGTGTATACTGATGACTGCCGCAGCTGGCATGACAACAGATTACTTTTCAAATTTGCTGATGACTCTGTGACAGTCAGTCTCCTCCATGCGGATGAGAACAGCCATGGTCCCATTGTGGATTGCGAATCTGTATTGTTGTGACTGCATTTTTACTACTAAATGTGACAAAAACCAAGGACATGAGTTTTAGGCATCAGCCCTCAAACTCTCAGATTACTATCATCAAGGGGCAGGTGGTAGACTTTGTAAAGAACTACGGTACAAGTACCATGGGATGATTATTAACTATGATCTCTCTGATGACTATGTCCCTGATGATGGCTGTTTGTATTATGGATAGCATGTGGCTGATCCTTTATTCAGTAGAACATGTAGTAACATGTCCATGTTCCATGCTGTTTATTTAAAAATAATTTACTTGTCTTCTTGTACAATGCTCAATGATATAGATATCCATTCCAGATTTCTGCATCATACCTTGGAATTGTATCCATAATTAATTATGAAAATAAATCCAGTTTATGATTTGTGATATATGACAATTTGATTCTGACTGATCATAATTCAAGGTCAGCTTTAATTTGCCTCAATTCAAGATACCTTAAATTAAGTTTAAAGTTAGAATGTCATTGTGGAAATCCTGAACTAGAATTGTGACTAATGAAGCATTGTGTTAGTTCATGCAGGACACGGAGTCATGTGCTCAGCTATACCGATAGGTTTATGGGTGCTCGTCAGTCACCCACCAATCACAGCCCATTCTCTCACCAAAGCGGTCCCTTTAAATACGACCTCATCCTCACTGATCCCTGCGAAGCTCTAACACTTTTAGCACTGTAATGGAAATTTTACATTCGTGTATGTATAATTGCATAAACAGACATGTATGTGGAGGACTGACCAAATGGTTGATTGTTCATCTAAAAGGGCAACTTTAAGGTTTACTGTGGTGGCTTAAGAGACTTGAGTTTAATGGCCTCGAGAAACCACAACTTTATGGTATCTCGTATCTCTGATTGGGATCAAACAACTGGGATCTCACAGGGGGGGAGTCATCCACAGAACATGTAAACAAAAGGACAGGATGTCTCCTCCACTGAGTGAAAATACAGAAGGGTAATATATACCTTTGCATGCTTAGTGGGAGGGGGCTGTGAGTTATAAGAACACAGATTCTCCTATGTTCTTTGCTCATTTGTGCATGTCAATCAGGTGATGTGTACTAATGAGTCCATCTGCAGATGGTGAATTAAACTTAAAAAAAGAAGTGTTTGACTTTGTGCTTGTTTCACAGAAACTGCCACCACAGCACCGAGTCCAAACACGGTTGTGGTAAATCATCTTAAACAAAAGTACCTTGCCTGCTACGCCCACTGGGCGCTCTGCATATGTCCCCTGTTTTATCTCAGCACACTGCTCGGCTAACCAGGGAACATCCAAAGAATGGAGCCTTCAGCGCCAATCATAACTGTGTCCCCATTTGCAACAAATGGGTAAAGCATGACAAAGGGTTCCTGACTGAACTCGGAATTAAATGGTTAATATCTGTGTGGCGTTCGACCACGCCACGGGGTTCCCCCCACGACAGCCAGAGACAGACCAGTCCAACCATTGCTTGTTTCGCAACATCTTTTATTAATAGCAACTGAAACTTACAACATGGAACTTAAATGGGTCCAGCACTATCTGCTGGACCTCTGGCTTCCTCCGTGTCTCTCAAGTGTCCTTCTCCCGAGTCTAGTGCGTTCTCCCAGTGTTCTCAGAGCCTTCTAGTGTTCTGAGTCTTCCCGGAGTTCTCCCGGAGGCAGCTCTGCTGCCTCCTTTTAACGTCTGAGGATCAATGAGCTAACAGCTCTCACCTGTGCTGATTGATCCTCAGTGGTGCAGGTGAAGGTTCTCTCGCCGCCCCTTCACCTCCACATACCCCCACCGTCAAACTCAGGCCCGGGAGCTATCCGGCCTGAACTACTCCCCCCCCTCCCATCCGGCCAGGGGAGGAACCCAGCCCACCGACTGAGGCGCTCCGGGGGTCGAGCAGGTGGGCGTCGCGGGACGCGGCCTCTCTCAGGCGGCCTGGAAGGTGGGCGCCGCCGCACGGGCACCTTGGACCCCTCAGCAGGTGGGCGCCGCCGCCCGGGCACCTTGGACCCCGGAGCAGGTGGGCGCCGCCGCACGGGCACCTTGGACCCCTCAGCAGGTGGGCGCCGCCGCCCGGGCACCTTGGACCCCGGAGCAGGTGGGCGCCGCCGCACGGGCACCTTGGACCCCTCAGCAGGTGGGCGCCGCCGCACGGGCACCTTGGACCCCGGAACAGGTGGGCGCCGCCGCACGGACACCTTGGACCCCGGAACAGGTGGGCGCCGCCGCACGGACACTTTGGAACCCGGAACAGTGGCGCGCCGCCGTCCGGGAGACCCCGCCGACCTCGGCACCGGGACCGGAGGCGTCCGCTTCTCCGCTGACCTCGGCGCAGGAAGAGGAGCAGGACTCGGAGGTGTCGGCTTCCCCGCCGACCTCGGCACCGGGACCGGAGGCGTCAGCTTCTCCGCTGACACGGGAACAGGAAGAGGAGTCGGCCCGGGAGGTGTCGGCTTCACCGCCGCCCGAGGCACCGGAACCGGAGGCGTCAGCTTCTCTGCTGACACGGGAACAGGAAGAGGAGTCGGCCCGGGAGGTGTCGGCTTCCCCGCCGACCTCGGCACCGGGACCGGAGGCGTCAGCTTCTCCGCTGACACGGGAACAGGAAGAGGAGTCGGCCCGGGAGGTGTCGGCTTCACCGCCGACCGAGGCACCGGAACCGGAGGTCTCGGCTTCCCTGCCGACCTCAGCGCTGGAAGCGGAGGCGTCAGCTTCCCCGCTGACCCTGGAGCCGGACCCATCGGCTTCACCGCCGATCGGGGACCAGCGCTCCCCGCCCTCTCCAGCTCGGTGCCGCAGGTGAGGCGCTCAAGCCTCATCCTCTCCGTCTGCCTCAGGAGCTCCTCCATCTGCCTCTGCGTCTGCCTCAGGATCTCCTCCGTCTCCTTCCCCAACGATTGTACCCAGTCCCTGTCTCTGGCTGTGTGAGGTCCCTGTTCAGGCGCCAGTGTGGCGTTCGACCACGCCACGGGGTTCCCCCCACGACAGCCAGAGACAGACCAGTCCAACCATTGCTTGTTTCGCAACATCTTTTATTAATAGCAACTGAAACTTACAACATGGAACTTAAATGGGTCCAGCACTATCTGCTGGACCTCTGGCTTCCTCCGTGTCTCTCAAGTGTCCTTCTCCCGAGTCTAGTGCGTTCTCCCAGTGTTCTCAGAGCCTTCTAGTGTTCTGAGTCTTCCCGGAGTTCTCCCGGAGGCAGCTCTGCTGCCTCCTTTTAACGTCTGAGGATCAATCAGCTAACAGCTCTCACCTGTGCTGATTGATCCTCAGTGGTGCAGGTGAAGGTTCTCTCGCCGCCCCTTCACCTCCACAATCTGAAACTATAATAGTTCAACTGAATTGTAGATATCTAATGTCATTTTAATTCTACCATTACCTGTCTTGACATGTACTGTAGATGCTTGAGAGAGTGTCTGAGCCAGGGACAGTAGACATCACTGAGGTTCCATCAATAATGTGAGTATTGAAACACATGATATTTTACAATATACTGTGATGCAGATTCTCAGAAAGTTACAGAAATTTGTGGGGAAAAATTGTTTGCAGATGCTATGAATGTCGTGTTAATTTCTGACACTCAGTTCACATTTATAGAGTTGGCTTGTTTTGTCAAGAAATCATCCATGTAAATTAAAAGAACATGGAACAAATTATTTATCATGTATTGCTATATTTATTTCTTTACCATTTTCACTTTCAGTGTGGCCAGAGGCATTATGTTTTCAGCTTATCCATCCATCTGTCTGTCCCATTCATGTGAAAGCGATATCTCATGAACAACTACATCATGTAAGTCAAAGGTCGAAAGGTCAAGCTCACTTGACTTTGCATTGTTTTGAATACAAAGGAAATATCATTACATGTGGCACAAACATTCACTTGGCCTCAATGATGACTTGAATAGAATTCAGTTGTCAAAGATCAAATGGCAAGGTCACTAGGACCTCACAAAGCACACTTCTTGCCTTGTAAATGCGATACGCGCAGTACCTCAAAGTAATGGTTAATATTTACCAGTGTGTTAGGTGAATGTGTATATGTGCTCAGGAAACAATTTGTAATACGGTCTGTTCATGTAGCGTGAAGTAATATTGATAATTACATGACGACGATTAAGTTAACATAAGGCACATCAATCTCCTGCAATGCTAACTGTGCGCTGTCTGTGGAATAGTAGTACACCGTGGCTGTGGAAAAACTATGTGACTAGTGTTGTTGCAAGCAGTCTATTTTAAATTGATTTTTTCAGAAATAATTGCGTTACTGAGTGTACTGTTCTAAATTGTGAGTTGCAATATATTATCAGTATATTAGAAGTAAGCCGAGTTAAAGAATATTTTGTGAAATGCTATATTTGTTTATCTTACATGCTTATGTTTACTTTATTACTGGTATCCAAAGTTGTTTAATGAATGCAGGTGCTAGGTCACAGATTAGACATGTTAAATGTCTGTTTGGATGTACATTGTCTATAGTAATATTTCAGTATAGTCTATTGACGTATGTAATATTTCAGTTCTGTAGATATTCAGCAGTAATTGTACACATTGTGGCATTTGTATTTACAGTAGGTGGTTACCCTGATAATGAGTCATAATACACATGATCTGAGAAAAGTATGTGTCC
Organism: Paralichthys olivaceus; assembly: GCF_024713975.1. Taxonomy (NCBI): domain Eukaryota; kingdom Metazoa; phylum Chordata; class Actinopteri; order Pleuronectiformes; family Paralichthyidae; genus Paralichthys; species Paralichthys olivaceus. Next base: position 1,293,872 of record NC_091116.1, read on the forward strand.
ATTTATCGTTCATTCAAATACTCCCTTTTTCAGGTATTTTACACTAGAAAACAGCTTCCGGCTATGGCGACCTGAATGTAGTTGTGCTTCCTGGGTCCCAGGGGGAACCTCTACTTAAAACTTGGGGCCCCTGGGTGGTTTTGGGCTCGAACTGAGGTAGGAGGTAGGTGGAAAAAATTTGATCTTTTGACCTGCAACACCCAGAGCTTTAATAACACATAGGGAGCCTTCTGGGGTGAGAGGAGAGGCAGTGTGCAAAATGTCAGAGCTCTAGCTGGTCAGGGGCCCAAACTGCGAATCTTTGATATCATCTACATTTGCCACTGCCTGTTTATATCTTTGAATGACTTCTATTTTTGATATTTTATATTTCATGTTGAATGCTGTTTGCACCGGGGATAAGAGGGAAACGCTATTTCAATTCTCTGTATTTCCTGCACATATGTCATTATTGATCATAAAGTTGACTTGACTTGAACACTGATAAAGTTGATTCAAGATGTTGAATCTAGGAAAAACTGTTGTGATCCGTGGTCAATGACCTCCATCTAGTGGACGAAAAAAACCATTGCACCCACTTTATCAAGTCACAATCCCCATTATTCCTACACTCACAAACCATTAAAAAGCAATGATTTCGAGTGCAAATCCAATGGAAATGCAGTCAGTGGAAACCAAAGACTATTGTTAGCAGTAGTCAAGTGTTTTAGTGTTTCATCTTGGACACTGCCTTTGTTATTTGTCTGTAGCCATGTCCAAACTCTTCCACAAAGGGCCGAGTGGCTGAATGTTTTCTTGCCAATTCAAGATTCAACAATTTTTACTGTCAAATACACACAAGAACACACACGTTCCCCTGTGAATTGAAATTCTTGTGCTGTCCTTTCTGGAATACCAGGGGACCAAAATTGACATTCAAATACAATATTTACATCAAATACAATGAGAATATGAAACATGTTTAAGAGTAAGGTGAAAACAAGGGTAATGAGGTGAGTAGGGTGAGTATTGTGCAAAACTGAGCAGTGCAAATGTATGCAATGTAAATGTAAACAGTACAATTGGAAATAGTTTAATAATGGAGCTAGCTCTCCTGTGAACCCTGCCTGCGGTGGTAAATGCTCTGCAGAGAGGGCAGTGAGTTCTTGATGATTTTTTCTGCTGTCTTCGCCACTCTCTGCAGGCGTTTGCGGTCCATAGTAGATGTGCTGTCGTACCACACGGTGATGCAGCTGGTCAATATGCTCTCAATGATGCAGCTGTAGAAGTTGCTGAGGATCTTAGGAGTCATCCCAAACTTCCTCAGCCTCCTCAGGAAGTACAGCCGCTGTTGAGCCTTCATGACTAGCTGTGTGGTGTTTAATGTCCAGGTGAGGTCCTCACTGAAGTGGACCCCGAGGTATTTAAAGCTGAAATGAATGAAGCAGCAGCAGCACAACAGACACATATTACTACTATATTATTATTACTTTGGCTACCCCCCCATTTTCAGGGGTGCTCTTTCCGTTGGTGGCAGTGCCCGGCAGCTATGACCTTCGGTCCCTGAGATATTCAGGGAAAACACTCCCCATTATAAGCGAATGGGATGGTCAGTAGTGAAAGTTTCACCAAGTGTGGAGGCCCAAATCGTTCCTCCAGAATAGTGATAGGAGCATGTTTCAGGTCATTTGTAGTCTTGGTGGTGGTGGTTTATAGTGGTGGATTTGTTTTGGAGAGCATCACATTTATATTTGTACTGTAATTCTGTTCATACTACCATAATTATATTCCACTGATAATTCTGTTTATATTTATACTGTTCATTCTGTTCATCCTGCCATATCTGCCATATTTATACTCTTGATATGGTCTAGATTTGACACTGCCTCTGTGTGGCACAAAACAACTGGAAACAGTGGCTCTGCCTGCACAAAAGCACTGGAGATGACGAAAGAAGCTTCGAGCCACTTTGTGAAGAAAGGTTCATCTTCTGAACTAAAGTTGCAATTTTAAGCTTCTCTCGCCATCTCCAATGCTTTTGTGCACGCAAAGCCACTGTTTTCAGCTGTTTTGTGCACACAGAGCCACTTTATGAATAAATCACATGATGACCAGTGGAGAGACCTTGGACCATCATTTCAGACAGTCAGTGACTGGCATTTAACCATGACGCCTGATCTATTCACCTTGCATGAATGCTTTCAGTTTCAAATTTTCTCCAAATCAGTGTTTTCCTGCCACACGATCATTGTATGTGGTTGATGACTATCTCCATTTTCATATCATGTTGTCAAACCAATCAGATGTTCTCCTGCTTGTAGACTTGCCAGAAATGCTGTGGGCAAAGGACAAATACGATGTGGGCCTCATCAGAAACTGTGACCCAGTTACAATTACCCCAAAATCTGAATATCGACCATGTAAACAATGGTACCCAGTCAGACAGGAAGCTGTGGATAGGATACGCCCTGTTTTTGCATCTCTCCTGCAGGCTGGTGTAATTATCCCCTGCCCTGATTCGCCAGTCCATACTCCACTGTTTCCAGTTAAGAAAATCAGAGTGTTGTATATTGGGGTAGCGATGATGTGAAGATGATGAAGGAATCGCCGATTGACACCGTTTGATTGTTGGAAAGGTTTATTACAAAAAGTTCAGCATCAATACAAGCACTGCAATCTGCCTGGAGAGAGATCTGGGGCCAATGTGAATCTCTTCTCCCTAACAGCTTCAACTCCCCGTTTATATAGGAGAGTTGTTTTTGTGAATCTAAAGAAAACACATCTGGCTTTCATCCAGCCCACCTCATCTGTTTGGTAACAGGGAGGGAAAGGCACCAGCTCAAATTTAGGGTGACAGTTTAAGCCGTGACCTAATGCATTAATGTATACATTCAGTTTTTCTCAGAAAACCTAAACTTATAGGCCTCTGAATCCCTCAGGACCTATGGGCCTCAAACTCAGAGATCAGCTTCCTTTAAAGAGAACACAACACATGACATTTCAGACACCACAAGAGATAAAGGTCAGCCTATTGAGTGGTGATTTGTGCAGGATTTGAAGGCTGTGAATGACGCTGTAATTGCTCGATCACCCATTGTTCCCAACCCGTACACGTTGCTTTCCCAAATTCCGCCTGATGCAGAGTGGTTTTCGGTTGTAGATTTATCCAATGCTTTTTTTTAAACGTTCCTGTCCACAAGGACAGCCAGTACTGGTTTGCTTTTAACTTTGAAAACAAGGCCTACACATTCAGACGCCTTTGTCGAGGCTACTGTGAGCCTACTTCTCTGCTAAACTTGACCCAGTGGCAGCTGGCCCTCCACAAAGCTTGTGTGCAGTGGCCGCCTGTGAAAAAGCAGTTCTTGCCTCACGTGACATCGTAGGCTACTCTGACTTGACACTTCTTGTTACTCATGCTGTGTCTCTCATTCTCACAGAACAGAAGACCTCACATCTTTCTGCTGCTAGCTGTTCTTCTTGATATGCCCAACATCACAGTGAAACGCTGTTCAACCTTGAATCCAGCCACGCTTCTCCCGCTTCCAGATGACGGGTGGAGAACACAACTGTGTTGCTGAACTACAAGTCCAGTGTTCACCACAACCTGACCTTTCTGATGAACTATGACTTGATTCTGTATGTAAATGGGTCCGCCTCACGTGAACCCGGTCTCTGGTACTAACTTTGTTGGTTTTTCTGTCTATTCTGATAGTGACATTCTCTTCTCTGGTCCTTTTCCTCATCACCTCTCAGCCCAGGCAGCAGAACTCATTGTGCTCACTGAAAGCATGCAAATTGGCTACTGGTAAAACACTCACAGTTTACAAAGACTCCGGATATGCATTTGGTTTCACTCATGATTTTGGTGCTCTCTGCAGGCACAGGTAATTTTTGGTTGTTCACCATGGCCTCACCATTAGAAGGTAAATCTCACTGCTTAGTGATGGTCAACATGTGGTCAAAATGGGTTGAAGCCTTTCCTGCTTCAAAACAAACTGCAAGTGTAGTCACCAAAGCACTGTTACAAGACATCATTCCACAATGGGGGATTCCTAGCAGAATCTAAAGTGACAAAGCTGTCAAACAACTCAGCTCTCATCTAGGAATGGATGTGCGAACACACTGTGCATATCATCCAGCCAGTGGCGGAGCTTTGGAACGAGAAAATGCACACTCAAAACGAAGCTCGCAAAGTGCTGTGAAGACAGAGGTCTCACATGGACAAAGGTCCTGCCTCTGGCGCTGATGTATATGAGGATGAGAAAACGAACCAGGTCTAACCTTTCACCTTATGAGATTCTTTTTGCAACTCCTCCCCACATTGGTGCGGGTCTTTCACCCTCTCCACTTCCCGCCACAGACTTGTGTGATATGCATGATATGTTGTCCTATTGTTCTAACCTGACTAATGCTCTTTCAGACATCAGGAAACAGGTGACATCTTCCCTTCCTCATCCAGTGACTGAACCACTTCACGACCCCCGTCCAGGCGACTTCGTGGTGGTCAAAGACTTTCGGAGAAAGAACTGGCGCTCACTCAGGTGGCAAGGCCCCTACCAGGTGCTACTCACAACCCACACTGCAGTGCTGAGAGAGCCACCTGGATCCACACTAACCATTGCAAAGGAGTACTGGCTCCATCTGAACAGCTGACGCCTCCAGCTGAAACCACACACACTGATACTCCCACAGGTTGAGAATCACAGAGAGTGTCGTGTGATTAGCACATGAGCGTTCTGCCACAACAGTTGTCTCTTATGTTTCCTGTTTACCTGACTGTATAAAACCTTCTTCTTTCCCTATTCGGAGTTGTTCCACTCTGAGCATTCATGCTAAGTGTGAAACCCTCTGCAGAGCTTTCTATTAAATGACCTAAAGACAACTGTCTGAGAAACTCTTTATTTTACATCTCAAGATAAATTTCCACCACAAGTGTAACCACCTACTGTAAATACAAATGCCACAATGTGAAATTACAAGTGCAATAAGTACAAACATTTTTTTTTTACATAAAGAGTAATTGACGTTTGGAAAGAATTCAATCCTAAGGGAAGACTATACATTTTTCTCAGCACCACATCAAATATACTCCAGGATAGATAATTTTTTCATGTTCAGTTAGGACAGTTATAGGATCGAAAATTGTGAAATTGGAGTGAGAGACATATCAGACCATAGTCCTGTATATATGACTCTGGCTATGTCAAGAGAACAAAAATCAACACTTTGGAGGCTAAATATAAATGTATTAAAAGGACAAATGAAGGAAGAGTTTATTAAAGAAATTCAGTTATATGTGAGGGAGAATGATAATGGTGAGGTGTCTCTCTGTGCTGTGGGACGCGTGTAAAGCTGTGATTAGAGGACAACGAATTGCTAAATCAACATACTTGAAAAGGCAAACACAGGAAAAACTCAATAAATTAGAATCAGAGCTTAAAAAATTGGAAAAAGAACATAAAAAAAATGTGGACGAGCGAATAAACCAAAATATCAAAAGAGTTAGAACAGAGGTAAATGACATCTCAGGACAAGAGATTCAAAAAAAGCTGTTGTACATGAAACAGCGATACTATGACGTGGGAAGTAAATCTACAAAATTGCTGGGCTACAGATTAAAAAGGCATAGGGGCTCAGCTACAAATCTACCAAAATATAAGACAGAAGAGATACATACATGTTTTGAAACATATTATAAGAATCTATATTCCCAACCAAAAATAAATAATAAACATCAGATAGCCACATGGCTGGATTCCTTAAATTTACACAGGGTGGCAGAGGACCAGAATTCAGCTCTGATAAAGGAAATCACAGCAGAAGAAATAAAATGATAAAAAAATAAAATGAAATACTTGTTCTACTACTACTACTACTACTACTTATGGTGAGTATACTGATGACATGATGCTATTGTGATTGTTAATAACAGTATGTAACAATAATACTATATAATGATAATATTTATAATAATATAGTAGAAATATGTGTTGTGCTTCTGCTGCTGCTTCATTGGAAAAAAAAACATTCAGCCACTCGGCCCTGTCCAAGATGAAACACTAAAACACTTGACTTCGGCTAACAATAGTCTTTGGCTTCCACTGACTGCATTTCCATTGGATTTGCACTCAAAATCACTGCTTTTTAATGCTTTGTGAGTGTGGGAATCATGGGGATTGTGACTTGATCAGGTGGGTGCAATGGTTTTTTTTGTCCACCAGATGGAGGTCATTGACCACTGATCACAACAGTTTTTTCAAGCTTCAACATCTTGAATCAACTTTATCAGTCTTCAAGTCAAGTCAACTTGTCACTTACAGAGGAAATACAGAGAATTGAAATAGTGTTTCCCTCTTCCCGCACATGATTTATTATTATTATTATTATTATTATTATTATTATTATCATTGTTATTATCATTACTATTACTATTATTTATCCAATTTAATTTAAATCAATTGAAACAATTCCTAAAAAAGTTAGACATTTTTTTAAACAAAATCACTTTCCTCACCTCTCTTCCCTCATGAAAGTGAGGGAATAGGGGGAGGCAGAGTTCACAGCCCGAACAGGCGGGGGAGGGCTTAGCCCGGCCGGCTTCTCTCCCTGACTCTGCGCCCCTTATTATATGAATGGTATAAAAAAATATGAAAAGGAGGATTCTAAACCAAATCACTTTTATGAATACTTTTTTTTTTTTAATAAACGAATGAATTAATAAGGAGATATTTTAAATTTTATTCCTAATTCTATTTTACAACTCAAACTACATTATAAACAATATTTTACATACAACAACAAGTTTTAAACTTGTACAAAATAACGTTTTCCTCTGATTGCCTCCACTACTCCCAAAGGATCATGGGAGTTGATTAAATAATGAATTTTTCTCCATTCATTTCCCTTATATCAACCACCAATCCTCAAAAAAAGTTGGAATCATAAACAAATTACTATCCCAATAAGGATTTCCCTAAAATTAAAAAAAATTTTTAAAACATACTCAGAAATTTCAATTACTTATGAATTTTTTACAACTTTAAAATAATTTTTTCTCCTTAAAATACACATCCCACTCTCAAACAATGAGAATTAAACTTTACAAATATATTTTATCCACTAATTAACCAAAAAATGGTAAATACACTGAGATTCTCAGACGTTTTGTTTTAACCACGATAAATAGGAACACGTGTGAGCAAGACTTCCCCCCAAAATACATTACAAAACACAATAGAATGAAATACCACAATAAAATGAAATACTTGTTCTACTACTACTACTACTACTACTACTACTTATGGTGAGTATACTGATGACATGATGCTATTGTGATTGTTAATAACAGTATGTAACAATAATACTATATAATGATAATATTTATAATAATATAGTAGAAATATGTGTTGTGCTTCTGCTGCTGCTTCATTGGAAAAAAAACATTCAGCCACTCGGCCCTGTCCAAGATGAAACACTAAAACACTTGACTTCGGCTAACAATAGTCTTTGGCTTCCACTGACTGCATTTCCATTGGATTTGCCCTCAAAATCACTGCTTTTTAATGCTTTGTGAGTATGGGAAACATGGGGATTGTGACTTGATCAGGTGGGTGCAATGGTTTTTTTTGTCCACCAGATGGAGGTCATTGACCACTGATCACAACAGTTTTTTCAAGCTTCAACATCTTGAATCAACTTTATTAGTCTTCAAGTCAAGTCAACTTGTCACTTATCAATAATGCCATGTGTGCAGGAAATACAGAGAATTGAAATAGTGTTTCCCTCTTCCCGCACATTATTTTTTATTATTATTATTATTATTATTATTATTATTATCATTGTTATTATCATTACTATTACTATTATTTATCCAATTTAATTTAAATCAATTGAAACAATTCCTAAAAAAGTTAGACATTTTTTTAAACAAAATCACTTTCCTCACCTCTCTTCCCTCATGAAAGTGAGGGAGTAGGGGGAGGCAGAGTTCACAGCCCGAACTGGCGGGGGAGGGCTTAGCCCGGCCGGCTTCTCTCCCTGACTCTGCGCCCCTTATTATATGAATGGTATAAAAAAATATGAAAAGGAGGATTCTAAACCAAATCACTTTTATGAATGCTTTTTTTTTTTTAATAAACGAATGAATTAATAAGGAGATATTTTAAATTTTATTCCTAATTCTATTTTACAACTCAAACTACATTATAAACAATATTTTACATACAACAACAAGTTTTAAACTTGTACAAAATAACGTTTTCCTCTGATTGGCTCCACTACTCCCAAAGGATCATGGGAGTTGATTAAATCATGAATTTTTCTCCATTCATTTCCCTTATATCAACCACCAATCCTCAAAAAAAGTTGGAATCATAAACAAATTACTGTCCCAATAAGGATTTCCCTAAAATTAAAAAAAATATTTTCAAACATACTCAGAAATTTCAATTACTTATGAATTTTTTACAACTTTAAAATAATTTTTTCTCCTTAAAATACACATCCCACTCTCAAACAATGAGAATTAAACTTTACAAATATATTTTATCCACTAATTAACCAAAAAATGGTAAATACACTGAGATTCTCAGACGTTTTGTTTTAACCACGATAAATAGGAACACGTGTGAGCAAGACTTCCCCCCCAAAATACATTACAAAACACAATAGAATGAAATACCACAATAAAATGAAATACTTGTTCTACTACTACTACTACTCCTACTACTACTTATGGTGAGTATACTGATGACATGATGCTATTGTGATTGTTAATAACAGTATGTAACAATAATACTATATAATGATAATATTTATAATAATATAGTAGAAATATGTGTTCTGCTGCTGCTTCATTGGAGAAAAAAAAACATTCAGCCCCTCTGCCCTGTCCAAGATGAAACACTAAAACATTTGACTTCGGCTAACAATAGTCTTTGGCTTCCACTGACTGCATTTCCACTGGATTTGCACTCAAAATAACTGCTTTTTAATGCTTTGTGAGTGTGGGAATCATGGGGATTGTGACTTGATCAGGTGGATGCAATGGTTTTTTTTGTCCACCAGATTGAGGTCATTGACCACTGATCACAACAGTTTTTTCAAGCTTCAACATCTTGAATCAACTTTATCAGTGTTCAAGTCAAGTCAACTTTATGATCAATAATGCCATATGTGCAGGACATACAGAGAATTGAAATAGTGTTTCCCTCTTATCCCCGGTGATAACAAGAGTATAAATATTTCAGATATGGCGAGATGAACCAAATGAACGGTATAAATAGAAACAGAATTATCAGTGGAATATCAATAGAAATATGGCAATGTGAACAGAATTACAGTAAACATATAAATGAGATGCTCTCCAAAAAAAAATCCACCACTACAAACGTGCTCCTAACACTATTCTGGAGGAACAATTTGGACTTCCACACTTTTTCACTCCTGACCGTCCCCTATCATTATTATTTTCATTTATTGTTCACTTCATTTGTTGTTGTTGTTGCTGCTTTTTGGTGTGATGTTTTAAATCCATGTTTTATTTTGCTACACAGGACAACGCCTTGAATACATCGATTTTATTGCATTAATATACAATACATAATACAATCAAATGAAATACGACAATAGAATGAAATACAACAATAGAATGAAATACAACAATAGAATGAAATACTTGTACTTCTACTACTACTACTAATGGTAACCGTACTGATGACATGATGGTCGTGTGTTTGTTAACAACAGTATGTAATAATGTAATAATAACAACACACTTTGGATCTCTCTGTGTGTATGTAATTATAATAACACTATATAATAATCATATTTATAATAATATAGTAGTAATATGGGTCTGTTGTACTGCTGCTACTGCTGCTACATTCACTACTGACCGTCCCATTCGCTTATAATGGAGAGTGTTTTTCCCTGAATATCTCAGGGACCGAAGGTCGTAGCTGCCGGCCACTGCCACCAATGGAAAGAGCACCCCTGAAAATGGGGGGGTAGCCAAAGTCCTGAGTCTCTGGCACCCCGGAAAATAGCGTGTCCACGGAGCCGGACGCGGACACGCTTGGCTATTATCCCCTTACCTAACCCTAACCCCTAACCCTAACCCTAACCCTAACCCACCCACAGACACACACACACACTCATTTATTTATTTTAATAAATATCAATAACTATGTCATTGACGTGTCTTTTTTCTCCCATGTCCCTCTCTCTCTTTCTCTCTCTCATTGCAGGCATCTCTGACTCCAGAACTGAAGGAGTTATTATTATCTGACTTATCATCATCATTATTATTATTATTAACAACAATACTTAATTAATTATTATATGAATTGTTGCTGCTATCATTAATAATCAATAACTTCTTTACACTGTTATTGTTTAAATTTTAACTAGTCAGAGCTGATACCTGATGTTGCTCAAGTGTTCCGGTCTCTCTCGCCTCCCCCTCACCACTGTTTCTCTGCTCTCCCCAACCAGTAGAGGCAGATGACCATCCACATTGAACCTGGTTCTGCTAGAGGTGTCTCCCTGTAAGTGAGGTAGTTTTTACTCTTCACAGTTGCCAAAGTGCTTGCTCATTGTGGGAACTGTTAGGTTTCTCTATATTAAGCAAGATTTTAAGGTCTTGACCTTCTATGTAAAGTTCCTTGAGATAATATATATTATCATTTGGCGCTATACAAATAAAATTGAATTGAATTGAATAGGTGATGGGAAAATAATAACAATAATTAATTGAGCAGTAGTATCGCAATATATTCAGTAAACTGTACAAAAATAATAATATGTTTTTTCTTCTTTCATGAACATATTTTCCACTTCATATTATGCACACATAAAATTAACAAAACATTCATAGCATCTGTAAACAATACTATATAACAACACTCAAGCATACTATCTATATAACAACAGATCTGAACTGTGTTTGTTCTCAAGTGGGTTGTTTTATACATTTTTAATAACGTTATACGGATCACATTATAGCGTGACATGTTTCTGGTTAAGATTAAAAGTATGCTGACAGAAATTTCATGCGTGCCCCTTTAAGGGACTAGTGACACTACAGGCAGGGCCTGCGTGATGCTGCAGCAGAGACCTGATGGAGAGAGCAGAGGAGAAAATGGAGAAAAACGAGCTGCGATTAATAAGCAGAAAAAGAGTGAAAAAAGTTGATTTAGCAGTTGAAAAATATAACTTACCTGGTCGGGAACTGACGGGGATTTTATGAGAACTAAGTCACACTGGTTTTGGTGAGTTTTGTTTTTATTTTCTTGCAATTTTGCTGCGTTGTACCTTTTTAGCGGAAAGCTAATGCTAAAAACGTAGCTATTCACAAGGAAATGCTCCGTCATAACCTGTTTATCAGTAAATTTTTTGGGTTTATGAAGACTGTGAATGTTACAAAAGTGTCTGTAAGCTGTATAAATGAAAGGTATGCGCTGTAGTTTGTGTGGGAGACGGAGCCGTGAGTTGAAAGAGACCGCTCCGCTGCCATTTTGAGACGAAAAAACACCGTAGCAGTAACGTTACAAGTCAGAAACTGTGAAACATTTATTTGTGTGATTTGAGGATTTAAAAAGAGATTATTTGTGTTTATGACCTGTTACACAGGTCAGGTTTTTTGCTCGGTTTGAAGCTGGGTCGGAGCAAGGACTGTGCACACACAGACGGGATTCAAGATGGCGAGCCAGACCCAGACCTTCACCTTCAACTCATCTACTCCTTCGCGCTAGTGAGGAAATCTTCGGCTTATGGTGACTCGCCGCCAGAGTGGTAGGAGTATCAGGAACTAGTTTGATCTGAACTGATTGATTTATTATTATTTTCGGACTAAATCGAACTGAAACTTTTCATTGAACCGAACACTTGAACTCATGTTGAACTCGATTCGAAAGTGTCATACTTTTATTTGCATGTTGAGTTCATATTTTCTGAGTGTGATTGGAAATGATTGTGGTCCACTTTGATTTGATTATGTAACTGAAGGTATTCTCTTACATTTAAAAGAAAGGGAAAAAAGAGTTAACTCAGGAGGAAAAATTCTAAAAATAGATGCAACCTAGGAGAAAAAAGACTGGTTTAACTTAACTTAGATTAGCTTTACTGAAATAAACTAGGAGAACTAAAGAACGAAAGGAAAGAGTGAAATACTCTTTTCAATTATACTTGCCTTAGTATTAGGAACCTGCAGGGTATTTGTTTTGTTTTCTGTACTGTATTTTATATGTGTGTTTTGCATTCAGTAAATTGCCGGCCTTTTGTACTTAGAGCAACGGTCTCTGGTGTGATTATTCTTGCTTCCCACTCCTTAGAACCTAGAACTGGTCCAGTGGCGCAGTAAGTGGGGTGATACCGGTGCTACAAATTCAATTCAATTTTATTTGTATAGCGCCAAATGATAATATACATTATCTCAAGGAGCTTTACATAGAAGGTCAAGACATTAAAATATTGTTTGATATAGAGAAACCTAACAGTTCCCACAATGAGCAAGCACTTTGGTGACTGTGAAGAGTAAAAACTCCCTCACTTACAGGGAGAAACCTCTAGCAGAACCAGGTTCAATGTGGACGGTCATCTGCCTCTACTGGTTGGGGTGAGCAGAGAAAAATGGGGAGAGAAGAGAAACAGTGGGGAGGGGGAGGCGAGAGACCGGAACACTTGAGCACCATCAGGTATCAGCTCTGACTAGTTAAAATGTAAACGATAACAGTGTAAAGAAGTTATTGATTATTAATGATAGCAGCAACAATTCATATAATAATTAATTAAGTATTGTGGAGAAGTGCTCTGTGGATGATGGGAGTTTCCCCAGCAGTCTAGACCTATAGCAGCTTAAGGGATGGTTCAGGACTCACCTGATCCAGCCAGGCTTTATCAAAAAGGAATGTTTTAAGTTTAACTTTAAATGCACAGAAGGTGTCTGCCTGGTAGCTGAATGCTCTACCTCATGTTCTACTCTTACAGACTCTTGGAACCACACGAGAGCCTGTGTTTTGGGAACGAAAACACCTACTGTCTTCACCTACTGTAGATGGTTGAGAGAGAGTCTGAGCCAGGGACAGTAAATATGGTTGAGGTTCCATCAATAAGGTGAGTAATTAAAAATGTGATACCTTACAATATACTGTGATGTAAACTGTGTTCTGAGAATGTTTTGGAAATCTGTGGGGATTTATGTAGGTAACATTAATTTGACAACCTTTACCATTTCTATTGGGGAGCCAATTTCACGGCTATGCTCAGTATCAAATTCTAAATCCACATTAAAAAATTGGGGGGTAAAAAAAATGAAAAGATGAGGAGGGCAGTTGATTTTCATGTGATTTTTACTATGTTGTAGACTGGTTTGTTTTAAATGTCCCCAGGCAAAATGGAACGTGCGTAACTTGTAGGTACTACAGTACCAGTATAGTGCCTGGAAAAGATAATATTGGTTACATGCATGATGCCTCGAGCTGCAACTGACAAGTAACACAGAAAGTGAGGGTAAACAAATGCACGTAAGAGGCATTGTCATCATCCACAGGGTCTTCTCCTGTGTCTTTTCACTCTGTAATGTGTATACTGATGACTGCCGCAGCTGGCATGACAACAGATTACTTTTCAAATTTGCTGATGACTCTGTGACAGTCAGTCTCCTCCATGCGGATGAGAACAGCCATGGTCCCATTGTGGATTGCGAATCTGTATTGTTGTGACTGCCTTTTTACTACTAAATGTGACAAAAACCAAGGACATGAGTTTTAGGGATCAGCCCTCAAACTCTCAGAGTACTATCATCAAGGGGCAGGTGGTAGACTTTGTAAAGAACTACGGTACAAGTACCATGGGATGATTATTAACTATGATCTCTCTGATGACTATGTCCCTGATGATGGCTGTTTGTATTACGGATAGCATGTGGCTGATCCTTTATTCAGTAGAACATGTAGTAACATGTCCATGTTCCATGCTGTTTATTTAAAAATAATTTACTTGTCTTCTTGTACAATGCTCAATGATATAGATATCCATTCCAGATTTCTGCATCATACCTTGGAATTGTATCCATAATTAATTATGAAAATAAATCCAGTTTATGATTTGTGATATATGACAATTTGATTCTGACTGATCATAATTCAAGGTCAGCTTTAATTTGCCTCAATTCAAGATACCTTAAATTAAGTTTGAAGTTAGAATGTCATTGTGGAAATCCTGAACTAGAATTGTGACTAATGAAGCATTGTGTTAGTTCATGCAGGACACGGAGTCATGTGCTCAGCTATACCGATAGGTTTATGGGTGCTCGTCAGTCACCCACCAATCACAGCCCATTCTCTCACCAAAGCGGTCCCTTTAAATACGACCTCATCCTCACTGATCCCTGCGAAGCTCTAACACTTTTAGCACTGTAATGGAAATTTTACATTCGTGTATGTATAATTGCATAAACAGACATGTATGTGGAGGACTGACCAAATGGTTGATTGTTCATCTAAAAGGGCAACTTTAAGGTTTACTGTGGTGGCTTAAGAGACTTGAGTTTAATGGCCTCGAGAAACCACAACTTTATGGTATCTCGTATCTCTGATTGGGATCAAACAACTGGGATCTCACAGGGGGGGAGTCATCCACAGAACATGTAAACAAAAGGACAGGATGTCTCCTCCACTGAGTGAAAATACAGAAGGGTAATATATACCTTTGCATGCTTAGTGGGAGGGGGCTGTGAGTTATAAGAACACAGATTCTCCTATGTTCTTTGCTCATTTGTGCATGTCAATCAGGTGATGTGTACTAATGAGTCCATCTGCAGATGGTGAATTAAACTTAAAAAAAGAAGTGTTTGACTTTGTGCTTGTTTCACAGAAACTGCCACCACAGCACCGAGTCCAAACACGGTTGTGGTAAATCATCTTAAACAAAAGTACCTTGCCTGCTACGCCCACTGGGCGCTCTGCATATGTCCCCTGTTTTATCTCAGCACACTGCTCGGCTAACCAGGGAACATCCAAAGAATGGAGCCTTCAGCGCCAATCATAACTGTGTCCCCATTTGCAACAAATGGGTAAAGCATGACAAAGGGTTCCTGACTGAACTCGGAATTAAATGGTTAATATCTGAAACTATAATAGTTCAACTGAATTGTAGATATCTAATGTCATTTTAATTCTACCATTACCTGTCTTGACATGTACTGTAGATGCTTGAGAGAGTGTCTGAGCCAGGGACAGTAGACATCACTGAGGTTCCATCAATAATGTGAGTATTGAAACACATGATATTTTACAATATACTGTGATGCAGATTCTCAGAAAGTTACAGAAATTTGTGGGGAAAAATTGTTTGCAGATGCTATGAATGTCGTGTTAATTTCTGACACTCAGTTCACATTTATAGAGTTGGCTTGTTTTGTCAAGAAATCATCCATGTAAATTAAAAGAACATGGAACAAATTATTTATCATGTATTGCTATATTTATTTCTTTACCATTTTCACTTTCAGTGTGGCCAGAGGCATTATGTTTTCAGCTTATCCATCCATCTGTCTGTCCCATTCATGTGAAAGCGATATCTCATGAACAACTACATCATGTAAGTCAAAGGTCGAAAGGTCAAGCTCACTTGACTTTGCATTGTTTTGAATACAAAGGAAATATCATTACATGTGGCACAAACATTCACTTGGCCTCAATGATGACTTGAATAGAATTCAGTTGTCAAAGATCAAATGGCAAGGTCACTAGGACCTCACAAAGCACACTTCTTGCCTTGTAAATGCGATACGCGCAGTACCTCAAAGTAATGGTTAATATTTACCAGTGTGTTAGGTGAATGTGTATATGTGCTCAGGAAACAATTTGTAATACGGTCTGTTCATGTAGCGTGAAGTAATATTGATAATTACATGACGACGATTAAGTTAACATAAGGCACATCAATCTCCTGCAATGCTAACTGTGCGCTGTCTGTGGAATAGTAGTACACCGTGGCTGTGGAAAAACTATGTGACTAGTGTTGTTGCAAGCAGTCTATTTTAAATTGATTTTTTCAGAAATAATTGCGTTACTGAGTGTACTGTTCTAAATTGTGAGTTGCAATATATTATCAGTATATTAGAAGTAAGCCGAGTTAAAGAATATTTTGTGAAATGCTATATTTGTTTATCTTACATGCTTATGTTTACTTTATTACTGGTATCCAAAGTTGTTTAATGAATGCAGGTGCTAGGTCACAGATTAGACATGTTAAATGTCTGTTTGGATGTACATTGTCTATAGTAATATTTCAGTATAGTCTATTGACGTATGTAATATTTCAGTTCTGTAGATATTCAGCAGTAATTGTACACATTGTGGCATTTGTATTTACAGTAGGTGGTTACCCTGATAATGAGTCATAATACACATGATCTGAGAAAAGTATGTGTCCATTTATCGTTCATTCAAATACTCCCTTTTTCAGGTATTTTACACTAGAAAAACAGCTTCCGGCTATGGCGACCTGAATGTAGTTGTGCTTCCTGGGTCCCAGGGGGAACCTCTACTTAAAACTTGGGGCCC
Organism: Paralichthys olivaceus; assembly: GCF_024713975.1. NCBI lineage: Eukaryota > Metazoa > Chordata > Actinopteri > Pleuronectiformes > Paralichthyidae > Paralichthys > Paralichthys olivaceus. Next base: position 1,310,419 of record NC_091116.1, read on the forward strand.
CTGGGTGGTTTTGGGCTCGAACTGAGGTAGGAGGTAGGTGGAAAAAATTTGATCTTTTGACCTGCAACACCCAGAGCTTTAATAACACATAGGGAGCCTTCTGGGGTGAGAGGAGAGGCAGTGTGCAAAATGTCAGAGCTCTAGCTGGTCAGGGGCCCAAACTGCGAATCTTTGATATCATCTACATTTGCCACTGCCTGTTTATATCTTTGAATGACTTCTATTTTTGATATTTTATATTTCATGTTGAATGCTGTTTGCACCGGGGATAAGAGGGAAACGCTATTTCAATTCTCTGTATTTCCTGCACATATGTCATTATTGATCATAAAGTTGACTTGACTTGAACACTGATAAAGTTGATTCAAGATGTTGAATCTAGGAAAAACTGTTGTGATCCGTGGTCAATGACCTCCATCTAGTGGACGAAAAAAACCATTGCACCCACTTTATCAAGTCACAATCCCCATTATTCCTACACTCACAAACCATTAAAAAGCAATGATTTCGAGTGCAAATCCAATGGAAATGCAGTCAGTGGAAACCAAAGACTATTGTTAGCAGTAGTCAAGTGTTTTAGTGTTTCATCTTGGACACTGCCTTTGTTATTTGTCTGTAGCCATGTCCAAACTCTTCCACAAAGGGCCGAGTGGCTGAATGTTTTCTTGCCAATTCAAGATTCAACAATTTTTACTGTCAAATACACACAAGAACACACACGTTCCCCTGTGAATTGAAATTCTTGTGCTGTCCTTTCTGGAATACCAGGGGACCAAAATTGACATTCAAATACAATATTTACATCAAATACAATGAGAATATGAAACATGTTTAAGAGTAAGGTGAAAACAAGGGTAATGAGGTGAGTAGGGTGAGTATTGTGCAAAACTGAGCAGTGCAAATGTATGCAATGTAAATGTAAACAGTACATTTGGAAATAGTTTAATAATGGAGCTAGCTCTCCTGTGAACCCTGCCTGCGGTGGTAAATGCTCTGCAGAGAGGGCAGTGAGTTCTTGATGATTTTTTCTGCTGTCTTCGCCACTCTCTGCAGGCGTTTGCGGTCCATAGTAGATGTGCTGTCGTACCACACGGTGATGCAGCTGGTCAATATGCTCTCAATGATGCAGCTGTAGAAGTTGCTGAGGATCTTAGGAGTCATCCCAAACTTCCTCAGCCTCCTCAGGAAGTACAGCCGCTGTTGAGCCTTCATGACTAGCTGTGTGGCGTTTAATGTCCAGGTGAGGTCGTCACTGAAGTGGACCCCGAGGTATTTAAAGCTGAAATGATTGAAGCAGCAGCAGCACAACAGACACATATTACTACTATATTATTATTACTTTGGCTACCCCCACCCCCATTTTCAGGGGTGCTCTTTCTGTTTGTAGTCGTGGTGGTGGTGGTTTTTAGTGGTGGATTTTTTTGGGAGAGCATCACATTTATATTAGTACTGTAATTCTGTTCATCCCGCCATATCTGCCATATTTATACTCTTGATATGGTCTAGATTTGCCACTGCCTATTTATATCTTTGAATGACTTCTATTTTTGATATTTTATATTTCATGTTGAATGCTGTTTGCACCAGGGATAAGAGGGAAACGCTATTTCAATTCTCTGTATGTCCTGCACATATGGCATTATTGATCATAAAGTTAACTTGACTTGAACACTGATAAAGTTGATTCAAGATGTTGAATCTTGGAAAAACTGTTGTGATCCGTGGTCAATGACCTCCATCTATTGGACGGAAAAAACCATTGCACCCACCTAATCAAGTCACAATCCCCATTATTCCTACACTCACAAACCATTAAAAATCAATGATTTTGTGTGCAAATCCAATGGAAATGCAGTCAGTGGAAACCAAAGACTATCGTTAGCAGAAGTCAAGTGTTTTAGTGTTTCATCTTGGACACTGCCTTTGTTATTTGTCTGTAGCCATGTCCAAACTATTCCATAAAGGGCTGATTGGCTGAATGTTTTCTTGCCAATTCAAGATTCAACAATTTTTACTGTCCAATACACACAAGAACACACGTTCCCCTGTGAATTGAAATTCTTGTGCTGTCCTTTCTGGAAAACCAGCCGACCAAAATTGACATTCAAATACAATATTGACATCAAATACAATAAGAATATGAAACATGTTTAAGAGTAAGATGAAAACAAGGGTAATGAGGTGAATAGGGTGAGGATTTTGCAAAACTGAGCAGTGCAAATGTATGCAATGTAAATGTAAACTGTAAAAGTGGAAATAGTTTAATAATGGAGGCAGCTCTCCTGTGAACCCTGCCTGCAGTGGTAAATGTGAATGAGTTCTTGATGATTTTTTCTGCTGTCTTCACCACTCTCTGCAGGCGTTTGCGGTCCATAGTAAATGTGCTGTCGTACCACACGGTGATGCAGCTGGTCAATATGCTCTCAATGATGCAGCTGTAGAAGTTGCTGAGGATCTTAGGAGTCATCCCAAACTTCCTCAGCCTCCTCAGGAAGTACAGCCGCTGTTGAGCCTTCATGACTAGCTGTGTGGCGTTTAATGTCCAGGTGAGGTCGTCACTGAAGTGGACCCCGAGGTATTTAAAGCTGAAATGATTGAAGCAGCAGCCGCAGCACAACAGACACATATTACTACTATATTATTATTACTTTGGCTACCCCCACCCCATTTTCAGGGGTGCTCTTTCTGTTGGTGGCAGTGCCTGGCAGCTATGACCTTCGGTCCCTGAGATATTCAGGGAAAAACACTCCCCATTATAAGCGAATGGGATGGCCAGTAGTGAAAGTTTCACCGAGTGTGGAGGCCCAAATCGTTCCTCCAGAATAGTGTTAGGAGCACGTTTCAGGTTATTTGTAGTCGTGGTGGTGGTGGTTTGTAGTGGTGGATTTTTTTGGGAGAGCATCACATTTATATTAGTACTGTAATTCTGTTCATACTGCCATATTTATATTCCACTGATAATTCTGTTTATATTTATACCATTCATTCTGTTCATCCCGCCATATCTGCCATATTTATACTCTTGATATGGTCTAGATTTGCCACTGCCTGTTTATATCTTTGAATGACTTCTATTTTTGATATTTTATATTTCATGTTGAATGCTGTTTGCACCAGGGATAAGAGGGAAACGCTATTTCAATTCTCTGTATGTCCTGCACATATGGCATTATTGATCATAAAGTTGACTTGACTTGAACACTGATAAAGTTGATTCAAGATGTTGAATCTTGGAAAAACTGTTGTGATCCGTGGTCAATGACCTCCATCTAGTGGACGGAAAAAACCATTGCACCCACCTAATCAAGTCACAATCCCCATTATTCCTACACTCACAAACCATTAAAAAGCAATGATTTTGAGTGCAAATCCAATGGAAATGCAGTCAGTGGAAACCAAAGACTATCGTTAGCAGAAGTCAAGTGTTTTAGTGTTTCATCTTGGACACTGCCTTTGTTATTTGTCTGTAGCCATGTCCAAACTATTCCATAAAGGGCTGAGTGGCTGAATGTTTCTTGCCAATTCAAGATTCAACAATTTTTACTGTCCAATACACACGAGAACACACGTTCCCCTGTGAATTGAAATTCTTGTGCTGTCCTTTCTGGAAAACCAGCCGACCAAAATTGACATTCAAATACAATATTGACATCAGATACAATAAGAATATGAAACATGTTTAAGAGTAAGGTGAAATCAAGGGTAATGAGGTGAATAGGGTGAGGATTTTGCAAAACTGAGCAGTGCAAATGTATGCAATGTAAATGTAAACTGTAAAAGTGGAAATAGTTTAATAATGGAGGCAGCTCTCCTGTGAACCCTGCCTGCAGTGGTAAATGTGAATGAGTTCTTGATGATTTTTTCTGCTGTCTTCACCACTCTCTGCAGGCGTTTGCGGTCCATAGTAAATGTGCTGTCGTACCACACGGTGATGCAGCTGGTCAATATGCTCTCAATGATGCAGCTGTAGAAGTTGCTGAGGATCTTAGGAGTCATCCCAAACTTCCTCTGCCTCCTCAGGAAGTACAGCCGCTGTTGAGCCTTCATGACTAGCTGTGTGGCGTTTAATGTCCAGGTGAGGTCCTCACTGAAGTGGACCCCGAGGTATTTAAAGCTGAAATGATTGAAGCAGCAGCAGCAGCACAACTGACACATATTACTACTATCTCACCAGTTATAGTTAAAGCTGTAAAGTTACCCAGATTAACTTCATTATTTTCATTTAGTCAATCCAAAGAGTAAAGTGGACAGAATGCATTTTGTTGATTCTACAAATTTTAGCAGGGAGATAACACAATTTCTATGCCAAGATAGAAACAACAATAAGGTTTCACAACTAATATTCAGCAATGAGATGGTCATGATCACCCATGGGCATCATGTAAGAAAACCAAAATACAAATACAAAGTAGAAAAGATAAACCATAGTCTTTTACAAATTTGGGTAAATAACCAAGAATTAAGAATAGCCTTGTCCATGCCTACAATATGAAGAGCCACACTGAAGGTAGAGGTAGGATAGTAATCAAAGGAAATATCGTGTTTCAGGGCCATTCTGCACCCATCAATTAAACCTCAAATGAAACCATTTGTTACATTCACAGACTGACATTTCTACAGATAATTACATCTTGATGCCATACAATATAATATGGTTTACGGCAAACAAAAGAGAAGTACTTAAATGTCTCAGAGAAACATTTTCTGAACCATAGACTGTATATAAAGAGGTCTGAACCCAGTTATCTTGCATGGCTTAAGCCTGGCCCCCAGCTTTACTGTGGGGAACCTTGGAGTTACATGAAAACAAGCCTCTGGGACAGCCTTCTTCCACCTACAAAATATGAAAATGAGAAAGATCTCGTCTCAAAGAATGCTGAAAAAGTAGTCCATGCATTTGTTACCTGTCGACCGCTTGGGGAATTCTGTGAAAGAATAAAAATGTTGTGGCTTGTTCAGATGTGTTTTACTCACTGCAGAGTGGGGAGAGACATCACACAAGGCGGTACAATTCTTTCTAATGGTCAACATTCAGAGTTTAGGTTTTGTATCATCACTTAAATGGATAGTTCAACGCAAAAAGAAAATTCACTCATTATCTACTCATCTCTTTGCCGATGGAGGGGTCTCAGTGAAAATAAATGTGAATACAACTCCAGGAACTCCTGGACAGGCTAATTTATTATACAATTATGCTCCAATCATTCACTAAGTCATGTGATAAACACCTTCAGCACCCCTGCTGATGTGGCATATCTGTATGCATTGGGGGTTCAAGTAAATTGAATTCACACTGTGATGTGAGAGCTTGGGAATGGTTTGTATTTATATAGCACCTTTCTAGTCTTGATGATCACTCAAAGCACTTTACAATACAGTTTGCAATTCACCCATTCACACACATATTCATACAGTTTTTTTTTCAATGAAGGGCAATTTGGGGTTCAGCATCTTGCCTAGGTATACTTGCTTGTGTGTCTTGTGTTGCAAGATCCTGCTTTGGCTGGAGCTGGGGGCCATCAGTGAAGTAGAGGTAGCTGGCCACTGCCTCATATAATAATAGCCATGCTCATCCTGCCATTCAGATGAGTTTTGATTTCTGTAGCATTAATTTGATCTTGTTTTGGTCTGGAATTCAGTTCCTGTCAGCCTTATCAGTTGAATTTCTTTTTTGTTTTAGTTCTTTGAAAATTACTTTTTGTTAGAAAAATCTGATCCATCATGTGTCTTCCCTTATTTAGTGCCAGATGACTCTGATGCGCCAAACCAAGTTATAAATTGCCTGTGAAAATAAAACTGAAAATCTTGTAATTGGTACTGATGTTCAAGGACAAAAGATTATCGGCAAAGTTGGAGCAGCAAAACAAATCAAAAATAAAGAACCTGGTTGTTACTCAGGACTAGATTTTAATCCACACATAAACAATGTCACAAAGATTGCCTTTTATCATTCAAGAAACATTGCAAGAGTAAGACTGTACCTCACTTTGGAAACTGCCAAAAAGTTGATGCTTTTATACTTTCTCGCCTGGACTACTGTAATGCACTATATTCAGGATTACCGAAAAAATCCATCGATCGCCTACAGCTTTTGCAAAATTCAGCAGCCATGGTTTTAATGAGAAATAGGAAAAGATTCCATATTACTCTTATTTTAGTGTCTTTACACTGGCTTCTAGCATCACTGCGGATTGATTTTAAAATTATTTTACTTGTTTTTAATTCTCTTAATGGTACAGCACCGTCATACATCTCTGACTGTTTATCGGAATATGTTACGAATCATTCCCTCAGGTCGTCTACATCGGGCTTGCTCAATGTCCCCAAAACAAACTACAGAAGGTTTGGGGAAGCAGCTTTCTCTTGCTATGCTTTCCTATGCTATGCTATCCAAAGGTTTGGAACAAACTCCCACCACACATCAGACATGCTTCTTCTGTTGATAGTTTTAAGAAACAACTCAAGACCTGTTGCTATGATAATACATTTTAGCTGCATTTTATGTATAAATACATGTATTATTATTATTGTTATGGTCTCAGCCAGCCAGGCCATAACAACATGTAATCAGGAAAGCTGTCTCAAAAGCCATCCTCCTGGGAAAGTAGATACAGTAAACACAAAGATCGATGTCATGAAGAAAAGCAGGAACTTGAAAGGTGCATAAAAATATCAAAAGAAATAGAGAAAACAACAACAATTTTCTTCTACAACTCCCAACATGCACTGAACTGTGCCTGTGGCCCCATATTTTTATCATATTACTTCATGTAACTAAAGTCCATTGTTTGTGCTTCCATCTCTCTATCTCTCTCCCTCTCTCTCCAAATTTCACTACTAATAATACCACCATATTATGATTATGATGATGATGATAAACTGTTATTATTAATAATATAATTGCATCTCAATGTATCACTATTCATTATATTTATATTTTTATGACAACAACAGTCTCTCTCTGTCTCTCTCTCTCTCTTCTCCCCTCTTATCCACTCATCTCTCCTCTCCTCCATTATTCTCCTCTAGTCAAGGCAGATGGGCGCCCACACTGATTCCAGAAACTTGTTGTCGTCACTCACTCATAGTAAACTCACTTGAATACTATAATAATAATAATAATATTGATACTACTACTAGTAATACACTTTATTCATATAGCACTTTAAAAAACGGAAGTGCTTTGACTGAAAAGCAAGCCAAGTAAATAAAAACTTGAACAAATAAAAGCAGTAATATGACAATCAAATATTAATTTGGTCCAATTTTGAGTGAAAATGGCAGAGCAGATGTTTTGGTTGCAAACCTAACAATGCTCTACTTGGCTCTACTATTGCTCTACTACTTACTTGTATGCAAGTAGAGCTATAATTCATCCTGCACATTGAGGCCTCCATCATGAAATACAATGCACAACAAAAGACATAAAACAGTTTATATTTTGTTACATGTGTAAAACATTACATACAGTACAAAATACTATGAATATACACATATTTCACTTAATAGTAACATGCCATCGCCCAAAGATATCAGTAATCATATCTTCAGTTTTAGAGCATTCCATTACTTCTGACTATACGTGTTGGCAGCTCTGTGCGGTAAACACATTTCCCGTGAGTTTTTATGACAAGTGAAGGCTGCCACAGGTTCTCTTTCATGTTTGGAAGAGGAGGGTAAGATGAGGGGTATTCAGCTGCAACATGAAGCTGCGCAGTATAAGTAGGAAGTATAATTCAGGAAGACTTTCTCATAAACTGTTCCTGGCAAAGGCCGTCCACACAGAGCCCAGTTCTGCCGGATGTTTCTTACACCTGGGAGTTTTTCCTCCCCGCTGTTGCTCATGCTTGCTCGGTGTGGAACAAGTTGGATTTTGTGTTTCTTCTTGGACTTGGACTTTTGTGCAGCACCCTTAGACAACTGCTTGTTGTGATACCGTGCTATATAAATTTGAAATTTGAAATATTCAATTACTCACAAATCTATCTCTCTCTATATATTTCTTCTTATTAATCAGCTGATTTTGGGCATTTTGAATGGCTATTCAGATATTGCCACAATCTCATCCAGCCAGTCGTGCGGTTGTGATCAAATTTGAAATCCTTTCTCCTCTCTCCGGCAGTCAGTTGTCATTAGTGATCCGCTGTAACTCCCCTTCAACCCAATCTCCTCCGGTTTAATCCGAAGCCATGGTCCAGTCCAGCAGAGTCATTCATAATTATTTCTCCATCAACCCCTCTGATGCCGATGACATCACATAGGGGTCAAAATGCCAAAAGACTTAATTGCATAGAAATAAAAAAAATATTCAACTGTCAAGTTAAAGTCTCTCCTGATTGAACTTTCTAATATCAACCACTTGTTTCCAATCTTATTTCATTGTAGGGCTTCATGCAGCACATTGATTCCCTCTTACACTGACACACACATATTGACAATCAACACATCTGTATGCTTAGACTGCAACCCTCATGTTGCACAGTAGATTCCTCTTGCTCCAACGTGTTTTACAGACACACAGATCACTTCATAATGTTGAGGTAATTATAAAATTAAATATAAAACCATATCATACAAGTGGTAGATGAAGTTACCAGATATTCCATCACAGTGTATCATTCTATGTTATTGTTTCCATCTTTTCAATCCCCCCTCCCTTTCTGCTTCTGTTGTGCAGTGACTTTAGTTTTTTTACGGTCATTTTGTGCCATACAGACTTGCATAGTGAAGATAAGGCTTACAGTGTACCATTCTTAATGCTGTCTTTACTCAGTAGCCATCACATTGTGCAATCATTTACTTCATTGAGATAAGTTGAAGCCAATTGTTGGACTGTAAGTTATACTACTGCAGGAAAAACAAATGCTCATCTTCCTGGAACAATATGTCAACATATAAAATAAATAAGATTTCATCTTTATGACTAATTATATTGACCAGTAATATCCGTTGAAACAAAGTATAATTTAACCCAATAACTATCTGGATGGTTTCTAATTTTTGGAAATGTATAAAACCTGTGATTGTGTAATGTGGGCACATGCCAGTCTTGGTGCCAGAAAATGATGCAAACTAGCTTTGAACTATCAACAAGTACAGTCTTTGTAGCACCCACTAGTGAATGCCACCTCCTGTACAGAGAGGGGCAATCTTGCACATACTCTTCTCAAACACAGTGTGATAAGTGGGATATGAAAAAGTATAAATAACTGTCAAAGAGACAGACAGACAAATAACAACACACTGAGATACACTTCCTTGATGTGTATCATTTACACATGATATTTTTTATGATTGAGCGTGCACTCACTTACATACCTGCAGATTGTGGTCATGGCCAGACAAGTACACAGTGACTCTGTATTTCTTCAGCAGGGGCCTCAGTCTGTTGACCAGACAGGATGTTGGTCCGTGATGGCCGATGAACCAGACAGGATAATGACCAGCCACCACAACATAGGCTGATCTGACACATGTCATACATACTGGCACTACAGTTAAAAGGCAACAACAGAACAAAATGTAACTGTATCACATCTTAGAGAACAACCACAGTTCTGTCTCATTTGCTTCTGTTTCTGTATGTTAATTGAGAGTGGCATGATGATGCAGAAATCGTTTGTATTTAGTGCCGTGCAAAAATATTATAATTAATAACATGCATAATACAATCATGCACATAGCAATGACTCCAAACATATAGCCTTATAAAGATTTATCAAGAACTATCTTCACAGATAAGAGAAACAAGTAGCTCTTCACATCATCAAGTTATTTTTTGACAGCATGACGTAACAGAGGAATGTTTTTTGAGCAATGTTGCAGATCATCAAACACATTTTAATATAAGGTAAAGACAATGTGAGTACATCATTGGATTTATTGAAAGGAAAGAGTTCATCTAAATCCCCCATTGAAAGGTAATCCACCCCAAAACCTAAATACTGTTCTATTTGCAATAACTTTAAGTCTTTTACATCCCTGTGGAGGAATTTTTGAACCATTGCCATTGCAGGACTTTTTAAAATCCAGCACATAGGTTTTTGAGCATGTACTGTACATTCATGCTGTACTCTAAAGTCTTGCCACAGCATCATAACCGGGTTCAAGTTGAGAGCTAACATATGGTGTTTGTCCTGATGCCTATGTAAGTACGTGCTCAGGACATTATGTGTTGCTCTACAAATAGTTTGGAGTGTCCAGGCAGTTGTATTGGCAGTTTGCTACTGCATGGCGTGAGTTTGGTTGCTTTGCAGCTTTTTTTTTCGAATTTAACTGTTGCTTGTGGGTATCGTTGTGTTATTGCGAAGTTGTGGTCTCCCTGTTGTTAAAAAAAATCCACTGTGTGTGTGCATGTGTGTGCAGAGGTGATAAAAGCACACACATTCTTTACTCAAGTAGAGGTACAGATACTTGTATTAAAAATAACTTGAGCTGAAGTTTAACCACTGTTTCGGCTTCTTTAACCAAGTAAAAGTATAAAAGTACAGGTTCTGAAATGTACTTTGACTTCTTTAACTGAACTACTCTTACTTCAAATAAAGTAAAAAACAATTCACTTAAACGGAGGGTTAAAGCAAAGATTTTTGAGCATGAAAAACTGTCCACAAGAAAATGAGTACAATGTATTGAATGAAGTATTTTCTTAGATGGTCCAGTGTATAAGACTAAGGAGAAAGTGATCTATTGGCAAGAATTGAATATAAAATAATCCACCAGTGGGCAATTGTCAAAATTGTACAGATTAAACAGAATGGGCCCTGCTAGATTTAAATACTTTATATTTACATCAGGAGTGTGTCCAAACTGGACAAACTAAAGCTTTTGAGTTTTTATGTCAGCTGAAGTTCACCACAGGTTCTACTACCCACCTCTGAGAGTGTTTATGTACATATGATATTCATTAGCGATATTCACTGCCACTAGATGTCGCACTAGCAGCAGTATCTCAAACCATAGCAAATGTGGAGGTAATCCTTTAATTCTCCATTTACTTTAATTAAATCTCAATAGGTATATGTTTATATCAGTGATGTAAGTGTGGATATTTCAGTGGATAAGATGCATGGTGCTAAAAAGGGAACATTTTTATTAAGAGCACCTGCTAAAATGCAAAAATTAGACTTTTTTTCTTTTAATTTTTTCTTTGCCCAAACAACACCGAGCATAATATAAGGAGATTCACTTGGGGGTTGGGGGTTTACAGATAGCAAGTGGCTGATCCCTTATTCAGTAGAACATGTACTTGTACAATGTAACTTGTACAATGCTCAATGATATAGATATCCATTTCAGATTTCTGCTACATACTTTGTAATTTTATCCATAATTAATTATGAAAATAAATCCAGTTTATGATTTGTGATATATGACAATTTGATTCTGACTGATCATAATTCAAGGTCAGCTTTAATTTGCCTCAATTCAAGATACTTTAAATGAGGTTTAAAGTGAGAATGTCATCATAGAAATCCTGAACTTGAATTGTGACTAATGAAGCATTGTGTTAGTTCATGCAGGACACAGAGTCATGTGCTCAGCTACCGATAGGTTTATGGGTGCTCGTCAGTCACCCACCAATCACAGCCCATTCTCTCACCAAAGTGGTCTCTTTAAATACGACCTCATCCTCCCGCAAGTTAGCTGAAGTAGCAGAGTAACATTACATTTCTCATATTCTAATACTAGAGCATATTCATGTTATGGTTGTAATGTTTACTGACAGTTGCAGCACTTAGAGAACAGTATTTTTGTTTATTCTTGTGTTTTTATGTTCAAAAAGTTAATCTAACACCAGCAGCAGTAAGAGCCATGTGTAGTTACCCTAACCAGACATTTGAACCCAAAAGGCCCCAAATTTGATCTTTTGACCTGCAACACCCAGAGCTTTTTTTTTTTTTCAATTATCTTTTTTATTGATTCCACATATCAATATTCCATCAATATTTTACATAATGTGTATAATTTTACAACAGTATAAAACATTCCTATACTTCCACCGCAGAGCAGAGACATAATTGGACATGCATTCTCAAGTAAAGTTACAGTAGAGCAAATGTGAAGTAAAATGAACCGCTTTTTCACTCTTGTCCTTATTTTCACACCTCTCCTGCATTGTTCTTTGTCTCCTGATTGGGGTAAACATATCAAATCAATAAATGAACAATAAACAAGTTTGTAGCCTGAACCAAGGGGGTCAACACTCTGCAATACACACTGTCCTTATTGCACAAAGTCTGCTCTCAATGGAGACACAAAATCAATCCAGTTTTCCCAGTAGTTTTTAAAAGTTTATGATTTTAGTCTAGCTGAGAAAGTCAGCTTCTCCATTCTATATATATCGAGCATTACATCTACCCAATCCTCTATTTTTGGTGGATCTTTTTTTAGCCATTTTCTGGTGATGGCCTTTTTAGCCACCACCACCATTATTCGAAATATATATTTAATCTCCTGGTTCTCTTTTCCCAAATATAAAACTTCAAATGAAAGTGGAATTTGCACTTTCAGAATTGTTTCCATACTCTTCTTTAACTCTTGCCAAAAAGGTATAATACAAGGGCATCCCCAAAAGATATGAAAATGGTTGGCCTTATTTTCCCCACACAGTCTCCAACATCGTGTGTCTTGAGATTTCTGGTGTTGGTGTAATAAAGTATCTTACAATGTTCTTCCAACCATATTCTCTCCATGAGAGGAAGCATGTTGTTTTCCACTGTCCTTCATTTACCTTGTCCCATTCCTCCTCTGATAACTGCCACCCAGCCTCTTTTCCCCCCTTTTCTTTTATATATGTCATATTGTTACCCTTTAATCTTTCCACTTCTTTATATAGTTTTGTGATTAGTTTCTTTCCCTGGTCTGAATCATATGCTGAGATGAATAACTTAATGATTCCTGACTCAGGCTCATCTGAATTAAACTTTGTTATAGTTTGCTCCATATAATGCCGCATCTGTAGATATCTGTATAAATCTTGATTGTTTAATCCATACTGATTTTTTAGATCCTGAAAACTTTTGATGTTCTTCTTTTTAAAAGTTCCCAAAATATTTCTGGTCCCGCGTCCCATCTACTGAATCTACTATCTGCTGTGTTTGGTGTGAAGTCTGAATCATATGCGATTCATCTCAATACCTTACTCTGTTCAATCACTTTATTCCTTGATATAATCTCAAGAAATTCCCTCAAGCAGTCCAAGTTACCAGATATAATGAAATTCCCTACTGACAGTCCTAACATATCACATTCACAGTGACGTTACTCTGACTTTTAACTTCGAAGGGAATTACAATCCTTCATCTTTGAATTGAAGTTAATATTTTTACCAAGTTTGATGACATTCCCATGAGCTGATCTTTAGATATCAATTTAAGGAAAAATATTTACATACTTTGTGAGAACACTGTGACATTTGGCTACCAAAATGAAACCCAAATTCATGTGAATGTGAAAGAATTCCCTGAAGGCATTTCAGATATATCACATTTACAAGGCAAGAAGTGAACTTTGTGAGGTCCTAGTGACCTTGCCATTTGATCTTTGACAACTGAATTCTATTCAAGTCATCATTGAGTCGAAATGAATGTTTGTGCCACATGTAATGATATTTCCTTTGGACAATCCTGATAAATTGTATTCAAAACAATGCAAAGTCATGTGAGCTTGACCTTTTGACCTTTGACTAACATAACGTAGTTGTTCATGAGATATCGCATTCATATGAATGGGCAAGACAGATGGATGGACAACCTGAAAACATAATTCCTCTGGCCATACTGAATGTGAAAATGGTAAAGAAAGAAATATAGCAATACATGATAAATAATTTGTTCCATGTTCTTTTATTTTACATGGATGATTTCTTGACAAAACAAGCCAACTCTATAAATGTGAACTGAGTGTCAGAAATTAACATGACATTCATAGCATCTGTAAACAATTTTTCCCCACAAATTTCTGTAACTTTCTGAGAATCTACATCACAGTATATTGTAAAATATCATGTGTTTCAATACTCACCTTATTGATGGAACCTCAGTGATGTCTACTGTCCCTGGCTCAGACACTCTCTCAAACATCTACAGTACATGTCAAGACAGGTAATGGTAGCATTAAAATAACATTAGATATCTACAATTCAGTTGAACTATTATAGTTTCAGATATTAACCATTTAATTCCGAGTTCAGTCAGGAACCCTTTGTTATGATTTACCCATTTGTTGCAAATGGGGACACAGTTATGATTGGCGCTGAAGGCTCCATTCTTTGGATGTTCCCTGGTTAGCCGAGCAGCGTGCTAAGATAAAACAGGGAACATATGCAGAACCCCCCAGTGGGCGTAGCAGGCAAGGTACTTCGGTTAAGATGATTTACCACAACCGTGTTTGTACTCTGTGCTGTGGTGGCAATTTCTGTGAAACAAGCACAAAGTAAAACACTTCTTTCTGTAAGTTTAATTCAGCATCTGCAGATGGACTCATTAGTACACATCACCTGATTGACATGCACAAATGAGCAAAGAACATAGGAGAATCTGTGTTCTTATAACTCACAGCCCCCTCCCACTAAGCATGCAAAGATATATATTACCCTTCTGTAGTTTCACTCAGTGGAGGAGACATCCTGTCCTTTTGTTTACATGTTCTGTGAATGACCCCCCCCCCCCCCCCCCTGCGAGATCCCAGTTGTTTGATCCCAATCAGAGATACAATGAGATACCATAAAGTTGTGGTTTCTCGAGGCCATAAAACTGTCCTGCATGATACAACATGTACTAGTTCCATGCTGTTTATTTAAAAATAATTTACTTGTCTTCTTGTACAATACTCAATGATATAGATATCCATTCCAGATTTCTGCAACATACTTTGTAATTTTATCCATAATTAATTATGTGAATAAATCCAGTTTATGATTTGTGATATATGACAATTTGATTGTGACTGATCATAATTCAAGGTCAGCTTTAATTTGCCTCAATTTGAGATACCTTAAATTAAGTTTAAAGTGAGAATGTCACTGTGGAAATCCTGAACTTGAATAGCGACTAATGAAGCATTGTGTTAGTTCATGCAGGACACAGAGTCATGTGCTCAGCTACCGATAGGTTCATGGGTGCTCGTCAGTCACTCACCAATCACAGCCCATTCTCTCACCAAAGCGGTCCCTTTAAATACGACCTCATCCTCACTGATCCCTGCTCAGCTATAACACTTTTAGCACTGTAATGGAAATGTTACATTTGTGTATGTATAATTGCATGAGCAGACATGTACTGTATGTCGAGGACTGACCAAGGGCAACTTTAAGGTTTACGATGGTGGCTTAAGAGACTTGAGTTTTATGGCCTTGAGAAACCACAACTTTATGGTATCTCGTTGTATCTCTGATTGGGATCAAACAACTGGGATCTCACAGGGGGGGGGGGTCATCCACAGAACATGTAAACAAAAGGACAGGATGTCTCCTCCACTGAGTGGAACTACAGAAGGGTAATATATACCTGTGCATGCTTAGTGGGAGGGGGCTGTGAGTTATAAGATCACAGATTATCCTATGTTCTTTGCTCATTTGTGCATGTCAATCAGGTGATGTGTACTAATGAGTCCATCTGAATTAAACTTACAGAAAGAAGTGTTTGACTTTCCTCTTGCTCCATCTCCTTTGTTTGACCAAACCATCGGCTCCTCTGTTCAGCAGCGATGCTTGTAATCAAACCAGATCGACCTGTATGCCCAATAGCTGCAGGACGGTGAAAGTGAAGTGGTTTTATTTATCTAATGGCATCCATGTCTTGCTTGTGTGAATAAAGGCAGAGATAAATTTGCTGGCACTGTATGAGGACTGTGTGAGTAGCTGCCCCATATATGCCCAAGCTGTCTACCATCACAGGAATGTGAAACCTGTGTTTGGCTCTTACCAGCTATCTGAGCAGATAAGAAGGTCAACTGGGCACTTGCTGCTGACTGACTCCCAGCAGACCTCAGTTTACACACTGTCTCCTTCCATTAGACAGACAATCCCCATTCCCGCAGCTTGTCAATATTATTCAAAGGTTTATTGTGAAGTTGTTTAATGTTGTAAATAGATATTTAAGAACCCGTGACTTGCCAATTCATTTACATGAAATACTAAGATGACCACATCCTCTCTTAGAGGATGCAGGCTTATGCTCCTGGTAAATATGCCATAAGTAACAAGTTTGCAAAACAGGAAGTGCTGGATGACGCCCAGCCTCACAGGCCTTTGTCTTTGACATTTCCTCAATAGAATGACAGAAGAAATTTTAACATCCTTTTATCTTTCAACAACATAAAAAGAGAGGATGGCACAGTGTTAAATAAACATCTGCCCCCAGCTGGTAAATTTAAAGAGAACAATTAATCCTGATGACTTTGTGAGAATTATGGTGTTAGGTATCGATCTTCACATTTTATCGGAGGTGATAATTTTTGTCAGTGAATAATTACTTAAGAAATAGTAATTGTTTTCTTATTGTCTTGAACTCTCCCTCAGCTCTCTCTCTTTCCAATTCATGTCCATCACTGTGGTGTAAAGGCAATTTCATTATTAACTGAACATAATAACAAATCCATGTTGCTGTTTAAACTCTGCAATAAATCTGCAGAAAGAGCATGGCCAGTGTAGTTCATTGTGAAACCTTTCATTGAACTTCTCATCTCGGGACAGTAGCTCAGGTTGTCACTGCATATTTACACATTACACTGTGTTACTCAGAGGTGGCAAAGGTACTCACATTCTTTACTAAAGTAGAAATACAGATACTTGAGTAAAAAAAGACTCTGGTAAAAGTAAAAGTACTGATACAACTCCTTAACTCAAGTACAGGCTCTGAAATGTTCTCAAGTATATGAGTAAAAAGTAAAAATGAATTTTTAATATAATGATACACAATGCTTTTTCTAGGATATAGGATAGTTTTCCTCTTTTGGTATCAACCTACACAGAACTGGTACTGAGAAAAAAAATCACTGGACACACATCTAGTTTTGCTGCCAAATTTCAGACAGAATAATAAAGACTACAGGGAATAAATGGATGTGGAATGTGTTCGGGCTGATTAAGTCCCTGCCCTTTGTACACACCACCTGTCACTACCATAGATTGGATGGTTTAGTGAGGTCCTCTGAGGTCCTCTCTGTGTTGATGTGTTTTCTTATGTCGTGTTGTCATCCGTGGAGGTTGAAACAAGTAACGAGCCAGTTTTGAGAATTTAAGGAGTAGATACCTGAAAAATCAACTTAAGTACAGTAATGAAATATTTGTACTTTGTTACTTCCCACCTCTGGTTTTACTCATTTGATAAACTGATAGATGGATGAGACACATTGGCTGTGAAAGGATATTCACTCTAAAGACCATTTGGAGAAACTTTCTAAAGCATTATTCAGATTCAGAAAATAAAAGTAGTCTGCAATTGGTTGATTATAGTAACAGGGACTTAAGGGATGTAAAGTGTCCCAGAAAGAGTTGTTGTTGGATTTGTCTGTACTGTATATTGTGATAAATACCTCTATTGTGTTGAGGGGGAAGCAGAACCCTCAGAACCCAAACACACTTTGGCCCAATGGGCTGCAGTTGAAAAGGACTGCTGAAGATTATACACTGAAAATAAAAGGAAAATAAATCTCAGGTGGATCCAACAGTGTTTGACACCCAGATATACTGTATGGCTGCACCTCCCCCTTACCACCCTTTTTACACTTTGCACTTTTCCGTGTTGAATCTTCATTATAGCCCCTTGATAACATACCTCAAAATTTGAATAGAAGAAGAAAAAGAAGAATTACTTTTATTGTCATGAATACACTCTGTCACACTGTGAATTTCATTTTATTTTCATTTTATTTTATTTTATTTATTTATTTTTTTTTTTCTTATACAACTTATAGGTCCATTGTCTGTCTGTATATGTTGTTTCCATTGTTGTTGTTTGTTTGCACTATTTGTTGTTTGTTATAAGTTGTGTGTTATATATTACTTGCACATTTGGAGTATGGGGAAACGCAATTTGAATCCTCTGTGACCTGTTCCATTGTTTGGTTGACAATAAAGTTCACTAAGACTAAGACTAAAGAAGCAAGAGCCAAGACCACAGAGCCAAGTGAATGCTTGATTGCTGCACTGAAGTCAGTACTATAAAGGTAAGATTTTTTGGGGGGAGAAATTGAAATAGAATTACATAATTCACCAGGGTCTGGGAGCATTAAGCTTTTCTCTGGTATTTAAATTTAATCTCACCCATCAACACAGATCACTAAACTCTGCTGTTGTTGCTTTTCTTGACAATGTGTGCGTGTGCAGGTATGTGTGCATGTGTTCCTGAAGCTTTATCCTGTGTTAACAGTTGGTGGACTCATTTAGTCATTTGGATTCAGTCCTTCCCTTCAGAGTGTTCCTTGGTATTCAAGCCACGGTGAACTGTAATACAGCCAGGCCCCTCACTGCCAGGGGTGGGGGGGCTTGTGGGACTAGGAGGATAATGGGGCAGGGGGAGGAGCTCTGGCAAAGTGCCACATGTGCCAACTCCATGGGAAGAAAAACTGCCGTCTACATTAAACAACCACTGTCTCTGCTTTGAAATTTGCTACAAATCATTGACAGTCCTTCCTAATCATCTCACAAAGCTATAGTGTTGTACATGCATTCCAACCTTCCTGCTGATAGTTTCACTTGATTTAATCTGCATGTGAAACTGAATTTGCAGAGATTTTATTACAGTTACATTGTTGAACAGGTTACCGTGTGTGGTGAAGTAATGTAGTAGTAAGACTGATTTGAAAAGGCAGGCCACCCTGTACATATGAGAGCAAAAACAAACAACAGAGGGCTTCCCTATCAGTAACATGGAATATTAACTGTGGTTAACACAGTATAAACCTCTCTATTAACATACCACAGTCCAAACTCACTCTCAGTGTCTCTGTATGTCTGCAAGCATATAACTCTAAACCACTCAGTCTATGAATAGACCTCCAGATCACCCACTTGAGCTCTTAGTGGAAGTCCTGACTAATGTCCTCTGCAGAGACATGATGATGCCATCAACCTGGTCAGAGCTTGTAAGCTTCTAGAATATTTAGGTTCTCTCACGCTGTAGTAAGGGTTGTATGGTCAACATACCATCGGGAAGCATGTCATCCATTCCATTCCCACTATGACGACACTGAACCTACTATACCTCTCGGTTTGAGTCACATTACCAACATCTTTGTGTCTGTTGAACATTGACCAACCAAATTAAAAATTGTATAAATCTGTCATGAAACATATTCACCACCTGTTACATCTTTTTAAAACTTCTTGTGGTAATTAAAATAATAAGCAAATATATAAATATTGAGCCAAATGAAAAACTCATTTTGAGATAAATAAGTCTAATGAATTATTTTGCATACAATAAATACTGGGGGGAAACTATTGTGTTGTTTATCACAAACCACCTTTTTTTTTAAAAACCTGGATTTGTTTTTTTAAACAGTGGAATATAATAGCATCTGATATGTTCCTGGTCGAATTCAAGTGTAATAGTTTTGTCAACTTGGAAAATACATATGATTGAATTATTAACACTTGGAAACTTAATTCAATCACAAGATTGAATCATGTTATTGAACATTACACCGCAACAGTGTCACTAAAAATAACAAGTCAACCATTACAAGGTTGCAATATGTAAGTTTTTGCATGTGCCTGATTATTTGATCTCTTTTGTCTGTGAGGGTTGTAGAGCAGCGTGGAATGAATGTTGAACTGTTGAATACTGAAGAAGAGTTCAGGTGTTGGTAGCAGAAATATTCACAGAAACCACTGCGACTCAGGTGGACTATTGTTTAACGTTGGCCTATAAACTGTCTCTCACCTTCACAGAACAAGAAAACTTGTTATATCAGGCCTTTTGTGTTGAGGTAATAGAAGCCCTTGATTTGGAGCATGCATTGTAATTTGAGGACTTTGTTGCAACAATGGTTTTTCTGAAATCAGCCTCAGTTACTTACTTGGAATTTGTTACAGATGTTCCATGTTTCTTTCTTTCACTTGATTTCAAAGAATCTGCCAGGTGAAGTGAGAGAATGAATGAATGAATAGAGCTGATTTCATAGCTGTGATTGGTTGGTGTCCAATAATTATATGCTGACTGACCAAAACGCCGATATAATAATAACAACAACAATAGCAACAACAACAACAATAATAATAACAACAATAATATGAATAACAATAATAACTAATAATACATCAGTAAGGTTGATTACGTGGCGGATGACCTCAGCAGGACAGCATGCTGTATAGTAATTTGCAATACTGTGGCTGTGTCAGTCTGGTGACGCCACGGCCGGACGCTCCATATTTGGCTATGCCCCGCTTGTTGCTAAAACCACTGGTTTCCAGCGAGAGAGTCAGACGATCCACAAACTGCACAGGGTACTCGCTCAGTAGCAGCACAGACACAGAACAGAACCTTTAGGAATACATCAGAGGAGATGATGGTCACAGCAGCTCTCGTCTCTACACTCTTCTTTCTCTCCACACGCTCCGCCTCAGGTGAGTCCACGCTGCTCGCCCTTCATTCCACGCGTTCTCTCAAATGACCTTAAAGTCAAATTGTAGTAGCGCGACATATGATATGTACATACAATATCAAATACTATGATTCTCTGTGTGGAGCAGTTTGTTTTGTAGTATTGTGAGTGTGAAAATGTAAATGTATAGCAAATGTAAAGTTGGATTCACATGAACAGATCTACATGAACAGGTCACTGGAGGAGCAGCATACAGTCATTCGTTTAGTGTTTATGTTTAGATTTCCGGCACACATAGAAATACTCTTTACAGTTTTCATGTCTTATAGAGTTTTCAGTACAAGTCACTACACACTTTGCAGGATTAATATTTGAAAAAAAATGTTTGAACACCAGTGGACACTCGTGCTTTATAGGCTGTAAATCACATTTAAGAATTTAAGATTACCTGTAACAATTTAATGTTGAGGCATTTGTTAGTACCTAAAACATTATGTAACATGAGGGGGGAGGGGACTGCTGTTTCTTCTCAGTATTTGCTCATACTGCAAAGAAACAGCAATGACTTACCACAGTGTATAGCTGTTGTTAATAAGAAATGACTGATCTGACTTAAACAACTCAGGTAAGGTAAGGTAACAGACTGCTGATATAAAAACAGCCCTTCTCTTATGTTCTTTGGGTGCCACACTTTCTACTGCTGCTTTGTAGTCATAAAAAACACACATTTGTGGTTGTGACAGAACAGTCAGTCCAATAAAATATAGGACCAAGGATATTTTACACTGACAATCGCAACGTGCTCTAGTCACAACATTAACATTATCTTATCTCACTGACAAAGTGCTGTATCTGAACTTGTGGCTTTTTTAATTATTTCTGGTCCACAGTGCCTCATTTGTGCAAAGCTTTTTTCTCTCTAATGAATGTGTGTAGTCCTACATATTGTGACGGGCCTCAATTAAGGTGTTAAGTGTTTATTACTTAAAAGTGTAGTTTAGTGTTAAATAGTGTTCGCTGTGTAGAATTTTGTGATATCTAGTGTTGAAATTGCATGTTGCAACTGATTACCCCTCACCTCACCCTCTCCTTCCAAACATGAAAAAGAAACTGAAGCAGCCTTTAATTGTCATGAAAACTCAAAAGGTGTTTAGTTTGTTCAGTCTGGACTAATGTAAAAAACATAGTGGCCTCCGTAGAGAGGGTCCCCTCGAAGTATTTAAATTTAAAGGGCCTTTTCTGGGGTAAGGAAACTACAATTCATACAATTTAGATGAAATAAACTAGTGAAAACATGAGAATTATTCTACATTAAATAATAGTTCCCTTTCACTTAAATCTTACACACTGGGCCTTTAATAGTTTAAAACTTATGGCACTAAGGCCCTATCACTGTGTGACAGTCCCCTGTTCAGCTCACCTATGGAAATTACTTGTATAAGTTAATAAAGTATATAAAACACCTTTGGTGTATTGTTTTCTTTCATAATGACAGGAGTCAACATTTGTGTGTCACTATAACCTTCATTTAAATCATGTTAGTATAGTATCTTACACAAATTGTCTCATTTTCCAGGCTCCTATCCCCAAGCACAAAATTGGAAATCAACCAACTTTAAAACCATTTTGTCCTGGGAACCAAAACCATCAGCCACTTACAGCTACAGTGTGGAGTACTCTACGTAAGTACCTGCATCCGAACCTCACCCTTTAACTCTTTTAACAAATGGCATTTAATTCCCAGAAACGTTCATCTTGTCAGTGTGTCCACGGAAAGCAAATGCCCTCACACTTTCCCGCTATGTGACCTTGCAGGAATGAGTTTTTCCATTGTTGATTCAGTTAAAGCTTTTACTGGAATGTATATTTTAGGCCTGAGCTCTTTAAATAGTAAGATAACTAAAAGACAATTGACCTTTGTGTTTCAATAAGAGAAAAATGAAAGAGGCAAGAGCAATGTCAACAATCAAATAGAATTAACAAATGCCAACAGCTGCAAACAGCTCTTTCAGCTCATTGTTCCACAGTATATTCACATCAATGTTATTTTGCACAGATAATAAATTATTTATTTCTGACTGTATGCGTTATAAATGATACCCAGACTAGACAGACTTAAGACCTAATTTATTGCTCATCTGGTGTCTATTATAGACTAAATAAGACTATTTTCATCCATCATTCATGTCCATATGAAACTTGTCAAATTTTACAGGGTTTCTGGCAACAGAGGACTCCTCACTGTATCCGGACCACAGAAACAGTGTGTGATCTGTCCAGCTCTCTGACTGACCTGAACGCCTACTACACAGCTGACGTCCTGTCCGAAACCCCGAGGGGGGCCACCATTGACCTCATTGAGTCCCCTCACACCAGCTCACCACGGTTCTGCCCCTACAAAGACAGTACATTCTTCTGCTACACTCGTGAAGACTTTTTTCTAATTGACAAAACATGTTGGAAATAACAGCTGTTAAATTGTCCCAGAGCCCGTCAGTGCTCTGGTCCTTCCCAATGACCTCTTGTTGCAGCTCAGCTCTGTCTTTCTCAAGCTGCTTTCTGACATGCACCGAACTCAGCAGTTACTCAGTATATTTGCCAGAGGAGGTGCATGTGTGAATGCAAATGTCCAAGTGAGACGCTCCCCAGTTTTTGCAGACTTTCTCCTCCTGGCCTCCTAGTATAATGTCCATAGAATTTCAGGAGAATTCTATGGAAGTGTATTGCATTCACTTGAAAAAAAAACAAAACATTTTTTTCTGAGTAATTTATTTTTTGGTTTGTTTTTTTGAATATTTTTTTCTGTTTTTCTGGCAATTTTTTTTTTCTGTTTTTCGAAGTAATTCTTATCTGTTTTTCGGAGTAGTTTTTTTTCTGAATTTCTGAATTATCGAGATACTTCGAACTCCCTCGGAACCTCCAACCTGCAAGTGACTCCAATGGACCTATGGTGACTCCTGCACATACATGCCCCATCTCAGCAGATCTGAATGGGCTTTCCTTCTGAGCAACCGCAAAGTCCTCAGGTGCCTGCGTAGATTCGGCAAACTAATGATAATAAGCTAGAAAGGAAGTGGCGCTCCACCAATCGCCAAGACTTCCACCTAGCCTGGAAGAATAGCCTTATAAATTACAAAAAAGCACTTAGAAATGCCCAAACCTCGTATTACTCATTACTAATAGAAAAAAATAGGAACAACCCCAGGTTCCTCTTCAGCACTGTAGCCAGGCTGACAGAAAGTCACACCTCCACTGACCCATCTATTCCTCTAGATCTGAGAAGCAATGACTTCATGAGCTTCTTCGCTAATAAAATTACAACCATCAGGGATAAAATCCACGACCTCCTCCCAGTGAATAACACGGATTCATTGTCTGGTCCTGAAACCATAGCACCAGATTTATGTCTAAACAAATTTTACTCTATTGATCTTCCTGAACTGACCTCGTTAGTTTCATCATCTAAACCAACTACTTGTCAGCTGTTCCAACTAGACTTTTTAAAGAAGTCCTCCCCCTAATTGACAGTTCCATTTTAAATCAGATTAATATGTCTTTGCTAACCGGCTACGTACCACAGGCTTTTAAGGTAGCCGTTATTAAACCTCTGCTTAAAAAGCCTACGCTTGATCCAAAGGTTTTAGCTAACTATAGACCCATATCCAACCTGCCCTTCATTTCCAAAATCCTAGAAAAAGCCGTTGCTAACCAGCTGTGTGGTTACTTAGATAGTAACGGTTTATTGGAAAAATTTCAGTCAGGATTTAGAACCTATCACAGCACAGAAACAGCACTATTGAAAGTCACTAATGACCTTCTTATGGCATCAGATGATGGACTTGTCTCTGTCCTCGTCTTGTTGGACCTTAGTGCAGCCTTCGACACAATAGATCATAAGATTCTGCTACAGAGATTAGAGCAACATATAGGAATTAAAGGAACAGCACTACACTGGTTTAAATCATATATATCAGATAGATTCCAATTTGTTAATGTTAACAATGACTCCTCCATGCACATGCAAGTTAATCATGGAGTTCCACAAGGTTCTGTCCTTGGACCAATACTCTTCACCCTATATATGCTCCCCTTAGGCAACATTATCAGACAGCACCACATACAATTCCACTGCTATGCAGACGACACCCAATTGTATATTTCCATGAAGCATGATGAATCTAATCGCCTAGTTCAACTTCAGGAATGTCTCAAAGATATCAAGGCGTGGATGACCCAAAATTTTCTACTTTTAAACTCAGACAAAACTGAGGTTGTTGTAATTGGCCCTAAACATCTCAGAGAAACACTGTCTGACCAGATAGTTACTTTGGATGGTGTCAGTCTGGCTTCCAGCTCCACTGTGAGGAACCTTGGAGTGTTGTTCGACCAAGACATGTCATTTGACCCCCATATTAAACTAGTGTCTAGGACGGCTTTCTTCCATCTGCGCAATATTAACAAAATTAGAAACATCCTGTCTAAGCAGGATGCTGAAAAACTAGTCCACGCGTTTGTAACCTCTAGATTAGATTACTGTAACTCTCTATTAGCAGGATGCTCCATGAAGACTGTTAAAAGTCTCCAGTTGGTCCAAAATGCTGCAGCACGAGTGCTGACAGGAACTAGAAGGAGAGATCATATCACTCCTGTCTTAGCTTCCTTACATTGGCTCCCGGTAAAATTTAGAATAGAATTCAAGATCCTGCTCCTCACTTTTAAAGCCCTCAACAATCACGCCCCCACATATATCAAAGAGCTGATAACACCTTATTATCCAAGTAGATCACTTCGTTCCCAAAACACAGGCTCTCTAGTGGTTCCAAGAGTCTGTAAGAGTAGAGCAGGAGGTAGAACATTTAGCTATCAGGCTCCTCTCCTGTGGAACCAGCTCCCACTCTGGGTTCGGGAGGCAGACACTGTCTCAGCATTTAAAGTAAAACTAAAAACCTTCCTCTTTGACAAAGCCTATAGTTAGGGCTGGATCAGGTGAGTCCTGAACCATCCCTTAGTTGTGCTGCTATAGGTTTAGACTGCTGGGGGAACGCCCATCATGCACTGAGCACTTCTTCACTTCCCTCTGTCTCTCTGTCTCTCTGCCCCCCCACACCTCTTTATTTATTTATTTATTTATTTATTTATTAGTTTTAACATGTCAAAGTGTCACTTTGTCCTCCCATAGTCCCTCTGGCTCTTCTCTCTATCTCGTTTCAGATAACTCCGGCACCGGGACTACAGGACCACAACGACCACCATCACCATTGTCTGCATTTATTACAAGAACTCAGCAATTCATTAATATATCTAGTCATGTTGTAGATCTATACATTGTTATTGTTATGGTTAGCCTTGATTTTGATGGTGCCAAATTGTTACCGGTCTCTCTCTCTCCACCTCATCTCTCTTCTCTCCCCCGCTTTCCACCCATCTCTGCTTTCCTCCCCCCTTACTTTTCTTTCCTCACCCCAACCGGTCGAGGCAGATGGCCGCCCACATTGAGCCTGGTTCTGCCAGAGGTTTCTCCCTGTTAATGAGGGAGTTTTTCCTCTCCACAGTCGCCTGTGCTTGCTCATTGTGGGAACTGTTGGGTTTCTCTATGTTAATATTGTTTTAAGGTCTTGACCTTTAAATGTAAAGTGCCTTGAGATAATGTAAATTATGAATTGGCGCTATATAAATAAAATTGAATTGAATTGAATTGAATGATAATACCATCTATATGACTTAAAGACAGGACTATCTCCCAGTGTCTTAAACCCAGATCAAAGTAAAACTTGATTAAACTAAACAAGCAGGTCATGTTTGTTTCCATTACTTCTAGCTCTCAATAAAGGAATGAAAGCGTCTATTGTTTCAAATGCTCTCTAAACGCAGAAAAAAAATAGTCCGAAAAACAGAAGAAAAATTACTCCAAAAAACAGAAAAAAAATAGTCAGAAAAACAGAAAAAAATATTGATTTAGACATGCATTGTAAAGTTCATTGAGGTTTTTTTTTTTTTTTTTCAAGTGAATGCAATACGCTTCCGTTCAATGTGAAAGCACTGTGAGAGAGAGTGTTTGTGTGTGTGTTGCTGTTGTGAACATGTCTGTGCAGAGAACCTCCTGTTGTGTTGTGCATGTTTGAAAGTCAGACTATGGGTAAACTCTGTAGCCAATACTGCTCACTTTACCTATCATATCTAAAAATGGCTTCAGCGTTGTCAGTGCTCACAATTTTTTGGCCTCTAACATAATTAAAATGGTAACTTCCATGAGAGATACAGTGGTGTACATGCACAGGTGACAGTCTCCCTCCCTTCTCCACAGCTGAGATAGGCAAACCTGACTTCAAGCTGGAGGTGATTGAAAGCCAAAAGAAAACCACCCTGTATGTGACTGACCCACTCACCGCCCTGTTTAAAGATGGCCACCAGCTGAACATCAGGGATATCTTTGCTGACCAGCTGCACTATAAAGTCACCTATCGGAAAAACAAAAGCACTGGAAAGGTGAGTAAAAGGAGACATCACGATATCGGTCTCAAACACGCATACATTTGTACTCATTACAAACTGCATGCTTTCCATTCTGTGTTTTCTGCAGAAAGTCCACATCTCTAAGACCAATTTAATAGAACTGACTGATCTGGACAAAGGCGAGACACTGTTTCAGTGTCCAGGCCTACATCCCCAGCCGTGGTGTGGACAAGCAGCTGGGAGAGCTGAGCCTTCTCAAGTGCTCCAGTGTTGACAACCCGTCCATCTTTGAAGGTAAGTTGTCCTGAGTGTTAGAAAGACTGCAATCATGAAAGATGTGGGTAGGGAAGGGATTTAGTTAAACGTTATACAATAATGAACAACTTGCCTGTATGCCAGATGCGTCAGTGGAGAGCAACACACACAGCAGTAGTCTAATCCTGACACTGAAGTTTTGGTGGCATTTACTTTTCATTGGTATTCTGTGTGAACTTACACACCAAATAAGACATTGTAAGTATTTTTGCTCAAAACCAAGCATGCAGTTAAAATAGCTTCTTGATGTCAACAGTGTTATTTTCTACATGAATAGACTGGAGCATCTAAATGGAATTGAAATGAAAGTTGTGCGAAAGGATGGAAACAGGGTGTATCCCTATATACCCTGTTTTATTCGTGGCAAAGCAAAGAATCAGTTAAAGCCGGATCTGACAGGACACTGGATGTATTGCTGTGTGTGTGTGTGTGGGTGTAGCTGAAAAAAAAGCATTCAATCGCAATGTCCCTTCTCGGGTTAAATAAAATGGTTGGCTGGTCTGGGAGTATGTCTAGATATACCACATGGCTCTCTTCAAAAGATGCAAGCATCATATGCAAAACTCGTAATTTAGTCATCTAAACATGGCACTGGTTTTTGTTAGGTTGCTACGCACGGGTCCTTTATCTAAAACTCTCTAAGTTTTACATTAACATTTAAGCCACAAGAGTTTGCAGTCCCTTTAACAATAAATGTTAACTAGATTGTAAAGGTGAACTGAGGATCATAATTGCATTGTTCTCTTGTATTGAGATTTTACCAACTGTAAAATTATTTCTTGAGGAAGAAATTAGAAATTTTATATTTGTTGGATGGTTGCAGCCCCCCAAAGGATAAGCAGTATAGTAAAATGATGGGTGGATAGATGGATTTGTTGTCTTGAATTGTAGAAGAAAGGAGACCGACCTTAATGACACAAAGATATGTTAAGCTCCCAATCACCTCAACTTTTCCACACACAAACACTCCTGTCACACAAGGGCTGGAGGTCCACTCATCCTTCATCACAGTATGACATGTAAAAGGGATCTATGACTCATGTCTCTTTGGTTTACAAGAAATGTAAATCAGCAACACGTCCTCTACCTGGGGTGTGTGTGTGTGAGAGAGAGAGAGAGAGACTTCAAGATACATTCACTATACAAATAAGATACACTTACACATGTTGGTTTAGGTATTTTCATGGGTTTTATTCACTATAAAAAATATATAGAATAACACTGTCAATTTGATGGCCAAATAGCACCACCCTCAGGACAAACGCAATACTTACTGCACATTACTCATTGTCAAATGCAAAGAATAGCAAAAACATCAGAACTGTGTTATTCTGTAAAAACATTTTACTGTGGGATGTAATGAATATATTCAGACTATAGGTACCTACTGTGGGGATTTCATCTTTTCTTTGAATGTGTATTTCATGTATTATTCCTTGTCTGTTTGTACTTAAACCAGGCTACATCCTATTAATCATAATAATATTATCCTACGTAACAGTCTTAATGTCACACAAGTAAAGAAAATCTAACATAAAGTTAAGCAATTAAGTGTTGTCTTGTTTTGTCTTCAACAGTGTATTCAGTTGGTGTGATTGCTGCTGCCATCTTCCTCATCCTGCTACTGATTGGCATAATCATTGCCATTGCAGTGGTCTGTTGCAAGTGGAGGAAGAAAGCTCTGAGAAAGGACAAAGAAGGAGTGCCACTCCGGGATGTTTAGTGTGTGTGTGTTTCAGCACATGCACACACATGCACACATATTATTGTGGGAACAAGCGGTACAGCTGAACTGGACTGAGGCCCACAACGAAAGTAGTAGTTCAAAGTTCCACTGTCAAACACTGGAATCCACCCTTCCTTTAGTTTCTGTGAAACTGAATATGTTGAACATATTTTATTCTTACTTCATCTACTACTATCATTTCATGCTGCAAAAAAGAAAAGATGGAAACACTGATAGTCATCTTACTGACTATCAGTGTTTCCTGTTTCATTCATTTTCTTTTGTATTTGCTTAGTGGTATTTGATAATTGTAGATAAAGACTACCATTTCATTTTATTTATTTCATTTTATAGAGACCTTTCTAACTTCACATTTATTTTTTTAGTCTGGTGAAAGCAACACTTTATGGGAAATCATGACTTTGTGTATATTATTTTGTATCTGATGCTTAACTTATTGTGTTTAATTGAAATGAACACATTTGTATATGATGCTTTTGTTATACATCTGTTTTTTGCAGATAATTTTGTATTTGGTGAGAATATTTAAGATTTGATAACTATTGTTATAAACAGAGCCATTTATTATTTCAGTTCTGTTAAATGGAAAATAGCAAATATTACAATTTGTGTCTGTGCCTTATTAGAGATGGAATTGGAAATGTCAGGATTGCAAAAATGCTTGGACTGAATGTGCAGAACCCAGAACCCCAACACACTGAATAAACAATAGTACTTGTTAATTAACCCTAAGTGATGTCCAGGGGGCTTACATCCATCTATAGTTTTAAGAACTTCACTGTAAAAGGAGTTCTGTGCATCTTCATCAAAGGGTGACAAAAAAAGTGCTCTGGTCCTTCCCAATGACCTCTTGTTGCAGCTCAGCTCTGTCTTTCTCAAGCTGCTTTCTGACATGCACCGAACTCAGCAGTTCCTCAGTATATTTGCCAGAGGAGGTGCATGTGTGAATGCAAATGTCCAAGTGAGACGCTCCCCAGTTTTTGCAGACTTTCTCCTCCTGGCATCCTAGTATAATGTCCATAGAATTTCAGGAGAATTCTACGGAAGTGTATTGCATTCACTTGAAAAAAAAAAAAAATCATTTTTTTCTGAGTAATTTATTTTTTGGTTTGTTTTTTTGAATATTTTTTTCTGTTTTTCTGGCAATTTTTTTTTTTCTGTTTTTCGAAGTAATTCTTATCTGTTTTTCGGAGTAGTTTTTTTTCTGAATTTCTGAATTATCGAGATACTTCGAACTCCCTCGGAATCTCCAACCTGCAAGTGACTCCCATGGACCTATGGTGACTCCTGCACATACATGCGCCATCTCAGCAGATCTGAATGATTTAAAGACAGGAATTGGAGATGTCAGGATTGCAAAAATGCTTGGACTGAATGTGCAGAACCCAGAACCCCAACACACTGAATAAACAATAGTACTTGTTAATTAACCCTAAGTGATGTCCAGGGGGCTTACATCCATCTATAGTTTTAAGAACTTCACTGTAAAAGGAGTTCTGTGCATCTTCATCAAAGGGTGACAAAAAAATCTAAAAAGTGAAACCTGATCCATTTTATGTCTATTAAATCTTGACAAAAGGCATTCATATTTTTACACTCTTACCTTAATAATTCTAGATTCTATAATTCTGTATGGGTTTGAAAAAAATCCACTCTAGTAGATACTTATATGTTATGTAATCTACTTCCTTGCAAAGCATATACACCACCCGCCTCACCCGGAAAGCCACCTCGATTGCGAGGGACACCAGCCACCCCGCACACAGCCTTTTCAGCCTCCTACCCTCTGGAAGAAGGTATAGGACCCTCCGTTCCCGCACCACCAGACTCAGCAATAGCTTCATCCACCAAGCTGTCAGGAAGCTAAATTCTCCCCACTCACTCCCCCCAGCCATATCCGACAGTCTGACAATAGGCTGAATCCCCCCCCCCCCCCTCCAAAAATCACTCAGGACTCTGAAACAAACTGTCTCTGCACTTTATCACTTTTTATCACTTATCACTTTTACCTCTTTTGACTTGCACTGCTAATACTTTTATCTATGTATGTTCTATTTAGAGATATGTTATGTTAAGTTATGTAATGTCTTGTCTGTATACTGTATATTACTTAGCTCCAAGTAATGTTTATCTGTTGTTTATCTGTTGTGCCTGTGCACTTTATATGTTTCACTGTGGGGAGAGTGGGAAACGTTCTTTCGACTGCTTTGTATGTTTACATGTGAAATAGTTGACAATAAAGCTACTTTGACTTTGACTTTGACTTAGTAGCCTCCCTCATAAATTTAGTTTTTTTTTGTCTTCTGGCATTGAGAGAGGAGTAATCTCACCAGTTACAGTTAAAGCTGTAAAGTTACCCAGATTAACTTCATTATTTTCATTTAGTCAATCCAAAGAGTAAAGTGGACAGAATGCATTTTGTTGATTCTACAAATTTTAGCAGGGAGATAACACAATTTCTATGCCAAGATAGAAACAACAATAAGGTTTCACAACTAATATTCAGCAATGAGATGGTCATGATCACCCATGGGCATCATGTAAGAAAACCAAAATACAAATACAAAGTAGAAAAGATAAACCATAGTCTTTTACAAATTTGGGTAAATAACCAAGAATTAAGAATAGCCTTGTCCATGCCTACAATATGAAGAGCCACACTGAAGGTAGAGGTAATGAGGTAGGGTAGTAATCAAAGGAAATATCCTGTTTCAGGGCCATTCTGCACCCATCAATTAAACCTCAAATGAAACCATTTGTTACATTCACAGACTGACATTTCTACAGATAATTACATCTTGATGCCATACAATATAATATGGTTTACGGCAAACAAAAGAGAAGTACTTAAATGTCTCAGAGAAACATTGTCTGAACCATAGACTGTATATAAAGAGGTCTGAACCCAGTTATCTTGCATGGCTTAAGCCTGGCCCCCAGCTTTACTGTGGGGAACCTTGGAGCTACATGAAAACAAGCCTCTGGGCCAGCCTTCTTCCACCTACAAAATATGAAAATGAGAAACATCTCGTCTCAAAGAATACTGAAAAAGTAGTCCATGCATTTGTTACCTGTCGACCGCTTGGGGAATTCTGTGAAAGAATAAAAATGTTGTGGCTTGTTCAGATGTGTTTTACTCACTGCAGAGTGGGGAGAGACATCACACAAGGTGGTACAATTCTTTCTAATGGTCAACATTCAGAGTTTAGGTTTTGAATCATCACTTAAATGGATAGTTCAACGCAAAAAGAAAATTCACTCATTATCATCTCTTTGCCGATGGAGGGGTCTCTGTGAATATAAATGTGAATACAACTCCAGGAAGTCCTGGACAGGCTAATTTATTATACAATTATGCTCCAGTCATTCACTGTCATGTGATAAACACCTTCAGCACCCCTGCTGATGTGGCATATCTGTATGCATTGGGGGTTCAAGTAAATTGAATTCACACTGTGATGTGAGAGCTTGGGAATGGTTTGTATTTATATAGCACCTTTCTAGTCTTGATGATCACTCAAAGCACTTTACAATACAGTTTGCAATTCACCCATTCACACACATATTCATACAGTTTTTTTTTCAATGAAGGGCAATTTGGGGTTCAGCATCTTGCCTAGGTATACTTGCTTGTGTGTCTTGTGTTGCAAGATCCTGCTTTGGCTGGAGCTGGGGGCCATCAGTGAAGTAGAGGTAGCTGGCCACTGCCTCATATAATAATAGCCATGCTCATCCTGCCATTCAGATGAGTTTTGATTTCTGTAGCATTAATTTGATCTTGTTTTGGTCTGGAATTCAGTTCCTGTCAGCCTTATCAGTTGAATTTCTTTTTTGTTTTAGTTCTTTGAAAATTACTTTTTGTTAGAAAAATCTGATCCATCATGTGTCTTCCCTTATTTAGTGCCAGATGACTCTGATGCGCCAAACCAAGTTATAAATTGCCTGTGAAAATAAAACTGAAAATCTTGTAATTGGTACTGATGTTCAAGGACAAAAGATTATCGGCAAAGTTGGAGCAGCAAAACAAATCAAAAATAAAGAACCTGGGTGTTACTCAGGACTAGATTTTAATCCACACATAAACAATGTCACAAAGATTGCCTTTTATCATTCAAGAAACATTGCAAGAGTAAGACTGTACCTCACTTTGGAAACTGCCAAAAAGTTGATGCTTTTATACTTTCTCGCCTGGACTACTGTAATGCACTATATTCAGGATTACCGAAAAAATCCATCGATCGCCTACAGCTTTTGCAAAATTCAGCAGCCATGGTTTTAATGAGAAATAGGAAAAGATTCCATATTACTCTTATTTTAGTGTCTTTACACTGGCTTCTAGCATCACTGAGGATTGATTTTAAAATTATTTTACTTGTTTTTAATTCTCTTAATGGTACAGCACCGTCATACATCTCTGACTGTTTATCGGAATATGTTACGAATCATTCCCTCAGGTCGTCTACAGCGGGCTTGCTCAATGTCCCCAAAACAAACTACAGAAGGTTTGGGGAAGCAGCTTTCTCTTGCTATGCTTTCCTATGCTATGCTATCCAAAGGTTTGGAACAAACTCCCACCACACATCAGACATGCTTCTTCTGTTGATAGTTTTAAGAAACAACTCAAGACCTGTTGCTATGATAATACATTTTAGCCGCATTTTATGTATAAATACATTTATTATTATTATTGTTATGGTCTCAGCCAGCCAGGCCATAACAACATGTAATCAGGAAAGCTGTCTCAAAAGCCATCCTCCTGGGAAAGTAGACACACATCGATCTTTGTAAACACAAAGATCGATGTCATGAAGAAAAGCAGGAACTTGAAAGGTGCATAAAAATATCAAAAGAAATAGAGAAAACAACAACAATTTTCTTCTACAACTCCCAACATGCACTGAACTGTGCCTGTGACCCCATATTTTTCTCATATTACTTCATGTAACTAAAGTCCATTGTTTGTGCTTCCATCTCTCTATCTCTCTCCCTCTCTCTCCAAATTTCATTACTAATACTACCACCATATTATGATTAAGATGATGATGATAAACTGTTATTATTAATAATATAATTGCATCTCAATGTATCACTATTCATTATATTTATATTTTTATGACAACAACAGTCTCTCTCTGTCCCTCTCTCTCTCTCTTCTCTCCCCTCTTATCCACTCATCTCTCCTCTTCTCCATTATTCTCCTATAGTCAAGGCAGATGGGCGCCCACACTGATTCCAGAAACTTGTTGTAGTCACTCACTCATAGTAAACTCACTTGAATACTATGATAATAATAATAATAATAATATTGATACTACTACTACTACTACTACTACTAGTAATACACTTTATTCATATAGCACTTTAAAAAACGGAAGTGCTTTGACTGAAAAGCAAGCAAAGTAAATAAAAACTTAAACAAATAAAAGCAGTAATATGACAATCAAATATTAATTTGGTCCAATTTTGCTCTACTATTGATCTACTACTTACTTGTATGCAAGTAGAGCTATAATTCATCCTGCACATTGAGGCCTCCATCATGAAATACAATGCACAACAAAAGACATAAAACAGTTTATATTTTGTTACATGTGTAAAACATTACATACAGTACAAAATACTATGAATATACACATATTTCACTTAATAGTAACATGCCATCGCCCAAAGATATCAGTAATCATATCTTCAGTTTTAGAGCATTCCATTACTTCTGACTATACGTGTTGGCAGCTCTGTGCGGTAAACACATTTCTTGTTAGTCTGCATGAAGGTGACTGTCATCTTATGCTCAGTGACCTGGAAGTAAGCCACGCCTCCTATTGTGTGATTGACAGGACTGGAGTAGAGCTGCCAGGACTGAGGAACACTGTCCTTGTGAGTGGTGTCAGGATCGCCTACCACCCCACTCCCACTGACTACATATGAGCTCCCATCATCCTCTCTGATGAACTGTTAAAAATACAGAGACAGACAGCATTAAAGGCATCAATGTTGTGCTCAATTAGACCAAGATACAGCGACAAAATTCATTAAAGGTTCAGTGTGTAAGATTTAGGTGAAAGGGAGCAGAAACTGAATACAAAGTAATCCTAGTGATGTTTTCACTAGTGTGTTTTATCTAAATTGTACGATTGTTGTTTTCTTAGACTGAGCCATCTATATTTAAATAATTTATATTTACATGGGGAGCAGGTCCTCTCTACAGAGGCCGCCATGTTTTTACAGTAGTAAA
Source organism: Paralichthys olivaceus (assembly GCF_024713975.1). NCBI lineage: Eukaryota > Metazoa > Chordata > Actinopteri > Pleuronectiformes > Paralichthyidae > Paralichthys > Paralichthys olivaceus. The sequence goes on from NC_091116.1 coordinate 1,345,716, forward strand.
AACTGGACAAACTAAACGCCTCTTGAGTTTTTATGACAAGTGAAGGCTGCCACAGGTTCTCTTTCATGTTTGGAAGAGGAGGGTAAGATGAGGGGTATTCAGCTGCAACATGAAGCTGTGCAGTATAAGTAGGAAGTATAATTCAGGAAGACTTTCTCATAAACCGTTCCTGGCAGAGGCCGTCCACACAGAGCCCAGTTCTGCCGGAGGTTTCTTACACCTGGGAGTTTTTCCTCCCCGCTATTGCTCATGCTTGCTCGGTGTGGAACAAGTTGGATTTTGTGTTTCTTCTTGGACTTGGACTTTTGTGCAGCACCCTTAGACAACTGCTTGTTGTGATACCGTGCTATATAAATTTGAAATTTGAAATATTCAATTACTCACAAATCTATCTCTCTATATGTATTTCTTCTTATTAATCAGCTGATTGTGGGCATTTTGAATGGCCATTCAGATATTGCCACAATCTCATCCAGCCAGTCGTGCGGTTGTGATCAAATTTGAAATCCTTTCTCCTCTCTCCGGCAGTCAGCTGTCATTAGTGATCCGCTGTAACTCCCCTTCAACCCAATCTCCTCCGGTTTAATCCGAAACCATGGTCCAGTCCAGCAGAGTCATTCATAATTATTTCTCCATCAACCCCTCTGATGCCGATGACATCACATAGGCGTCAAAATGCCAAAAGACTTAATTGCATAGAAATAAAAAAAAATATTCAACTGTCAAGTTAAAGTCTCTCTCTGATTGAACTGTTCTCATATCCACCACTTGTTTCCAATCTTATTTCATTGTAGGGCTTTATGCAGCACATTGATTCCCTCTTACACTGACACACACATATTGACAATCAACACATCTGTATGCTTAGACTGCAACACTCACGTTGCACAGTAGATTCCTCTTGCTCCAACGTGTTTTACAGACACACAGATCACTTCATAATGTTGAGGTAATTATAAAATTAAATATAAAACCATATCATACAAGTGGTAGATGAAGTTACCAGATATTCCATCACAGTGTATCATTCTATGTTATTGTTTCCATCTTTTCAATCCCCCCTCCCTTTCTGCTTCTGTTGTGCAGTGACTTTAGTTTTTTTACAGTCATTTTGTGCCATACAGACTTGCATAGTGAAGATAAGGCTTACAGTGTACCATTCTTAATGCTGTCTTTACTCAGTAGCCATCACATTGTGCAATCATTTACTTCATTGAGATAAGTTGAAGCCAATTGTTGGACTGTAAGTTATACTACTGCAGGAAAAACAAATGCTCATCTTCCTGGAACAATATGTCAACACTGTGCTCATATAAAATAAATAAGATTTCATCTTTATGACTAATTACCAGTAATATCCGTTGAAACAAAGTATAATTTAACCCAATAACTATCTGGATGGTTTCTAATTTTTGGAAATGTATAAAACCTGTGATTGTGTAATGTGGGCACATGCCAGTCTTGGTGCCAGAAAATGATGCAAACTAGCTTTGAACTATCAACAAGTACAGTCTTTGTAGCACCCACTAGTGAATGCCACCTCCTGTACAGAGAGGGGCAATCTTGCACATACTCTTCTCAAACACAGTGTGATAAGTGGGATATGAAAAAGAATAAATAACTGTCAAAGAGACAGACAGACAAATAACAACACACTGAGATACACTTCCTTGATGAATCTATGTACACATGATATTTTTTATGATTGAGCGTGCACTCACTTACATACCTGCAGATTGTGGTCATGGCCAGACAAGTACACAGTGACTCTGTATTTCTTCAGCAGGGGCCTCAGTCTGTTGACCAGACAGGATGTTGGTCCGTGATGGCCGATGGACCAGACAGGATAATGACCAGCCACCACAACATAGGCTGATATGACACATGTCATACATACTGGCACTTCAGTTAAAAGGCAACAACAGAACAAAATGTAACTGTATCACATCTTAGAGAACAACCACAGTTCTGTCTCATTTGCTTCTGTTTCTGTATGTTAATTGAGAGTGGGCATGATGATGCAGAAATCGTTTGTATTTAGTGCCGTGCAAAAATATTATAATTAATAACATGCATAATACAATCATGCACATAGCAATGACTCCAAACATATAGCCTTATAAAGATTTATCAAGAACTATCTTCACAGATAAGAGAAACAAGTAGCTCTTCACATCATCAAGTTATTTTTTGACAGCATGACGTAACAGAGGAATGTTTTTTGAGCAATGTTGCAGATCATCAAACACATTTTAATATAAGGTAAAGACAATGTGAGTACATCATTGGATTTATTGAAAGGAAAGAGTTAATCTAAATCCCCCATTGAACGGTAATCCACCCTAAAACCTAAAAACTGTTCTATTTGCAATAACTTTAAGTCTTTTACATCCCTGTGGAGGAATTTTTGAACCATTGCCATTGCAGGACTTTGTAAAATCCAGCACATAGGTTTTTGAGCATGAACTGTACATTCATGCTGTACTCTAAAGTCTTGCCACAGCATCATAACTGGGTTCAAGTTGAGAGCTAACATTTGGTGTTTGTCCTGATGCCTATGTAATTACGTGCTCAGGACATTATGTGTTGCTCTACAAATTGTTTGGAGTGTCCAGGCAGTTGTATTGGCAGTTTGCATGGCGTGAGTTTGGTTGCTTTGCAGCTTGTTTTTTCGAATTTAACTGTTGCTTGTGGGTATTGCGAAGTTGTGGTCTCCCTGTTGTTAAAAAAAATCCACTGTGTGTGTGTATGTGTGTGCAGAGGTGATAAAAGCACACACATTCTTTACTCAAGTAGAGGTACAGATACTTGTATTAAAAATAACTTGAGCTGAAGTTTAACCACTGTTTCGGCTTCTTTAACCAAGTAAAAGTATAAAAGTACAGGTTCTGAAATGTACTTTGACTTCTTTAACTGAACTACTCTTACTTCAAATAAAGTAAAAACCAATTCACTTAAACGGAGGGTTAAAGCAAAGATTTTTGAGCATGAAAAACTGTCAACAAGAAAATGAGTACAATGTATTGAATGAAGTATTTTCTTCAAAGGTCCAGTGTATAAGACTTAGGAGAAAGTGATCTATTGGCAAGAATTGAATATAAAATAATTCGATTTTTACATGGAAATCATCCATGTAAAAAAAAAGAACATGGAACAAATTATTTATCATGTATTCCTATAATTATTTCTTTACCATTTTCACATTCAGTATGGCCAGAGGCATTATGTTTTCAAGTTGTTTATCCATCTGTCTGTCCCATTCATGTGAATGCGATATCTCATGAACAACTACGTTATGTTAGTCAAAGGTCAAAAGGTCAAGCTCACATGACTTTGCATTGGACTCAATGATGACTAGAATAGAATTCAGTTGTCAAAGATCAAATGGCAAGGTCACTAGGACCTCACAAAGCACACTACTTGCCTTGTAAATGCGATATATCCGAAATGCCTTCAAGGAATTCTTTCACATTTGGCACAAACATTCATATGATTTTGGGTTTTATTTTGGTAGCCAAATGTCACAGTGTTCTCACAAAGTATGTAAATATTTTTCCTTAAATTGATATATAAAGATCAGCTCATGGGAATGTCGTCAAACTTGGTAAAAATATTAACTTCAATTCAACGATGAAGGATTTTATTCCCTTCAAAGTTAAAGGTCAATGTGACTGTAAATGTGAACGATGAAGGATTTTATTCCCTTCAAAGTTAAAGGTCAATGTGACTGTAAATGTGATATGTTAGGACTGTCAGTATGGAATTTCATTATATCTGGTAACTTGGACTGCTTGAGGGAATTTCTTGAGATTATATCAAAGAATAAAGTGTTTGAACAGAGTAAGGTATTGAGATGAATCGCATATGATTCAGACTTCACACCAAACACAGCAGGATGGATTAAACAATCAAGATTTATACAGATATCTACAGATGCGGCATTATATGGAGAAAACTATAAAAAAGTTTAATTCAGATGAGCCTGAGTCAGGAATCATTAAGTTATTCATCTCAGCATATGATTCAGACCAGGGAAAGAAACTAATCACAAAACTATATGAAGAAGTCGAAAGATTAAAGGGTAACAATATGACATATATAAAAGAAAAGGGGGGGAAAAGAGGCTGGGTGGCAGTTATCAGAGGAGGAATGGGACAAGGTAAATGAAGGACAGTGGAAAACAACATGCTCCCTCTCATGGAGAGAATATGGTTGGAAGAACATTGTAAGATACTTTATTACACCAACACAACAGAAATCTCAAGACACACGACGTTGAAAACTGTGTGGGGAAAATAAGGCCAACCATTTTCATATCTTTTGGGGATGCCCTTGTATTATACCTTTTTGGCAAGAGTTAAAGAAGAGTATGGAAACAATTCTGAAAGTGCAAATTCCACTTTCATTTGAAGTTTTATATTTGGGAAAAGAGAACCAGGAGATTAAATACATATTTCGAATAATGGTGGTGGTGGCTAAAAGGCCATCACCAGAAAATGGCTGAAAAAAGAACCACCAAAAATAGAGGATTGGGTAGATGTAATGCTCGATATATATAGAATGGAGAAGCTGACTTTCTCAGCTAGACTAAAATCATAAACTTTTAAAAACTACTGGGAAAACTGGATTGATTTTGTGTCTCCATTGAGAGCAGACTTTGTGCAATAAGGACAGTGTGTATTGCAGAGTGTTGACCCCCTTGGTTCAGGCTACAAACTTGTTTATTGTTCATTTATTTATTTGATATGTTTACCCCAATCATGAGACAAGGAACAATGCAGTAGAGGTGTGAAAATAAGGACAAGAGTGAAAAAGCGGTTCATTTTACTTCACATTTACTCTACTGTAACTTTAATTGAGAATTCATGTCCATTTATGTCTCTGCTCTGCGGTGGACAAGCATAGGAATGTTTTATACTGTTGTAAAATTATACAGATTATGTAAAATATTGATGGAATATTGATATGTGGAATCAATAAAAAAGATAATTGAAAAAAAAAAAAAAAGCTCTGGGTGTTGCAGGTCAAAAGATCAAATTTGGGGCCTTTAGGGTTCAAATGCCTGGTTAGGGTAACTACACCTGCTCTTACTGCTGCTGGTGTTAGAATAACTTTTTGAACATAAAAACACAAGAATAAACAAAAATACTGTTCTCTAAGTGCTGCAACTGACAGTAAACATTACAACCATAACATGAATATGCTCTAGTATTAGAATAAGAGAAATTAAATGTTACTCTGCTACTTCAGCTAACTTGCGGGTAAAGCACAATATTCCATGTGTCACAAAAAGCAACAAGTGTCAGAACCTGTCTGACTGCCAGGCACAACTTCTTTTCTTTCGCACCTGCGGACACCAGGCCGAAATAGGTGGATGGGCTTTCTGTAAAGAAGGCTCCTGTCGTGGTTTCAAAGCTCTACGTGCTTTCTGGCATTTGCTGGAGGCCCGTCAAATTGCAATCTATAATGAAAGGGGAATCAGAAGTTAGTGTAAATCCCATTATCAATGCCTAGAATATGCTGGCCCCTTATTTCAGCCAAAAAGGCCTCAAACTGTTTGAAAGTTACACCTTTGCGATCACGTAGGCCCCCTGATCAACATTCTTCCATCTCATACTCTGTACAGAGTATGTACTCTGTACGGCTATCAAAATGGAGCCCGTAGAAATGGGCTTAATTGATACCAAAGGTCGAAAAGGTCACCTGGGCCCTTCTGCAGTTTTGGTGAAAATCGGTAATGCAGGCTCAAAGAGCCCCTCATGACCAGTGGGTCAAATTTGGGGCTCCTAGGCCCTTGGGAAGGCCCCAAAAGGGATTGTTATTTTCCCAAAAAGCTCCAGAACCAAGAGGCTGCAAACCCTGTTTAGGCCCCTGACCAGGTAGAGGGCTGAAATCCAAGTGACAACTCATGTAACGTTGATAAGAAATTCCCTCAAGCAGTGAGTCCAAGTTACCAGATATAATGAAAATCCCTACTGAAAGACCTAACATATCACATTCACAGTGATGTTACTCTGACCTTTTACTTCAAAGGGAATAAAATCCTTCATCTTTGAGTTGAAGTTAATGTTTTTACCAAGTTTGAGGACATTCCCATGAGCTGATCTTTAGATATCAATTTCAGGAAAAATATTAAGATACTTTGTGAGAACACTGTGACATTTGGCTACCAAAATGAAACCCAAATTCATGTGAATGTTTGTGCCAAATGTGAAAGAATTCCCTGAAGGCATTTCGGATATATTGCATTTACAAGGCAAGAAGTGTGCTTTGTGAGGTCCTAGTGACCTTGCCATTTGATCTTTGACAACTGAACTTTATTCAAGTCATCATTGGTTCCAAATGTATGTTTCTGCCACATGTAATGATATTTCCTTTGGACAATCTTGATAAATCACAAAACAGCTGGAAAACAGTAGCTCTGCGTGCACAAAAGCGCTGGAAACGGCGAGAGAAGCTTAAAAATGCAACCTTAGTTCAGAAGATTTACTTTTGTTCACAAAGTGGTTCTGATTGCACTAAACAGCTGGAAACAGTAGCTCTGCGTGCACAAAAGCGCTGGAAACGACGAGAGAAGCTTAATAATGCAACTTTAGTTCAGAGGATTAACTTTTGTTCACAAAGTGGCTCTGCGTGCACAAAAGCGCTGGAAACGGCGAGAGAAGCTTAAAAATGCAACCTTAGTTCAGAAGATTTACTTTTGTTCACAAAGTGGTTCTGATTGCACTAAACAGCTGGAAACAGTAGCTCTGCATGCACAAAAGCGCTGGAAACGGCGAGAGAAGCTTAAAAATGCAACCTTAGTTCAGAAGATTTACTTTTGTTCACAAAGTGGTTCTAAGTGCACAAACCAGCTGGAAACAGTAGCTCTGCGTGCACAAAAGCGCTGGAAACGGCGAGAGAAGCTTAAAAATACAACTTTAGTTCAGAGGATTAACTTTTGTTCACAAAGTGGCTCTGCGTGCACAAAAGCGCTGGAAACGGCGAGAGAAGCTTAAAAATGCAACCTTAGTTCAGAAGATTTGCTTTTGTTCACAAAGTGGTTCTGATTGCACAAAAGCGCTGGAAACGGCGAGAGAAGCTTAAAAATGCAACCTTAGTTCAGAAGATGAACTTTTGTTCACAAAGTGGCTCTGCGTGCACAAAAGCGCTGGAAACGACGAGAGAAGCTTAAAAATGCAACTTTAGTTCAGAGGATTACCTTTTGTTCACAAAGTGGCTCTGCGTGCACAAAAGCGCTGGAAACGGCGAGAGAAGCTTAAAAATGCAATCTTAGTGAAGAAGATTTACTTTTGTTCACAAAGTGGCTCTGCGTGCACAAAAGCGCTGGAAATGGCGAGAGAAGCTTAAAAATGCAACCTTAGTTCAGAAGATTTACTTTTGTTCACAAAGTGGTTCTGAGCGCACAAAAGCGCTGGAAACGGCGAGAGAAGCTTAAAAATGCAACCTTAGTTAAGAAGATTTACTTTTGTTCACAAAGTGGGTATGAGTGCACTAAACAGCTGGAAACAGTAGCTCTGCGTGCACAAAAGCGCTGGAAACGGCGAGAGAAGCTTAAAAATGCAACCTTAGTTCAGAAGATGAACTTTTGTTCACAAAGTGGCTCTGCGTGCACAAAAGCGCTGGAAACGACGAGAGAAGCTTAATAATGCAACTTTAGTTCAGAGGATTAACTTTTGTTCACAAAGTGGCTCTGCGTGCACAAAAGCGCTGGAAACGGCGAGAGAAGCTTAAAAATGCAATCTTAGTGAAGAAGATTTACTTTTGTTCACAAAGTGGTTCTGAGTGCACTAAACAGCTGGAAACAGTAGCTCTGCGTGCACAAAAGCGCTGGAAACGGCGAGAGAAGCTTAAAAATGCAACCTTAGTTCAGAAGATGAACTTTTGTTCACAAAGTGGCTCTGCGTGCACAAAAGCGCTGGAAACGACGAGAGAAGCTTAATAATGCAACTTTAGTTCAGAGGATTAACTTTTGTTCACAAAGTGGCTCTGCGTGCACAAAAGCACTTGAAACGGCGAGAGAAGCTTAAAAATGCAATCTTAGTGAAGAAGATTTACTTTTGTTCACAAAGTGGTTCTGAGTGCACTAAACAGCTGGAAAGAGTAGCTCTGCGTGCACAAAAGCGCTGGAAACGGCGAGAGAAGCTTAATAATGCAACTTTAGTTCAGAGGATTAACTTTTGTTCACAAAGTGGCTCTGCGTGCACAAAAGCGCTGGAAATGGCGAGAGAAGCTTAAAAATGCAACCTTAGTTCAGAAGATTTACTTTTGTTCACAAAGTGGTTCTGAGTGCACCTAAACAGCTGGAAACAGTAGCTCTGCGTGCACAAAAGCGCTGGAAACGGCGAGAGAAGCTTAATAATGCAACTTTAGTTCAGAGGATTAACTTTTGTTCACAAAGTGGCTCTGCGTGCACAAAAGCGCTGGAAATGGCGAGAGAAGCTTAAAAATGCAACCTTAGTTCAGAAGATTTACTTTTGTTCACAAAGTGGTTCTAAGTGCACAAAACAGCTGGAAACAGTAGCTCTGCATGCACAAAAGCGCTGGAAACGGCGAGAGAAGCTTAAAAACCTAATCTTAGTGAAGAAGATTTACTTTTGTTCACAAAGTGGTTCTGAGTGCACTAAACAGCTGGAAACAGTAGCTCTGCGTGCACAAAAGCGCTGGAAACGGCGAGAGAAGCTTAATAATGCAACTTTAGTTCAGAGGATTAACTTTTGTTCACAAAGTGGCTCTGCGTGCACAAAAGCGCTGGAAATGGCGAGAGAAGCTTAAAAATGCAACCTTAGTTCAGAAGATTTACTTTTGTTCACAAAGTGGTTCTGAGTGCACAAAAGCGCTGGAAACGGCGAGAGAAGCTTAAAAATGCAACCTTAGTTAAGAAGATTTACTTTTGTTCACAAAGTGGGTATGAGTGCACTAAACAGCTGGAAACAGTAGCTCTGCGTGCACAAAAGCGCTGGAAACGGCGAGAGAAGCTTAAAAATGCAACCTTAGTTCAGAAGATGAACTTTTGTTCACAAAGTGGCTCTGCGTGCACAAAAGCGCTGGAAACGACGAGAGAAGCTTAATAATGCAACTTTAGTTCAGAGGATTAACTTTTGTTCACAAAGTGGCTCTGCGTGCACAAAAGCGCTGGAAATGGCGAGAGAAGCTTAAAAATGCAACCTTAGTTCAGAAGATTTACTTTTGTTCACAAAGTGGTTCTGAGTGCACCTAAACAGCTGGAAACAGTAGCTCTGCGTGCACAAAAGCGCTGGAAACGGCGAGAGAAGCTTAATAATGCAACTTTAGTTCAGAGGATTAACTTTTGTTCACAAAGTGGCTCTGCGTGCACAAAAGCGCTGGAAACGGCGAGAGAAGCTTAAAAATGCAACCTTAGTTCAGAAGATTTACTTTTGTTCACAAAGTGGTTCTGAGTGCACCTAAACAGCTGGAAACAGTAGCTCTGCGTGCACAAAAGCGCTGGAAACGGCGAGAGAAGCTTAATAATGCAACTTTAGTTCAGAGGATTAACTTTTGTTCACAAAGTGGCTCTGCGTGCACAAAAGCGCTGGAAACGGCGAGAGAAGCTTAAAAATGCAACCTTAGTTCAGAAGATTTACTTTTGTTCACAAAGTGGTTCTAAGTGCACAAAACAGCTGGAAACAGTAGCTCTGCATGCACAAAAGCGCTGGAAACGGCGAGAGAAGCTTAAAAACCTAATCTTAGTGAAGAAGATTTACTTTTGTTCACAAAGTGGTTCTGAGTGCACTAAACAGCTGGAAACAGTAGCTCTGCGTGCACAAAAGCGCTGGAAACGGCGAGAGAAGCTTAATAATGCAACTTTAGTTCAGAGGATTAACTTTTGTTCACAAAGTGGCTCTGCGTGCACAAAAGCGCTGGAAATGGCGAGAGAAGCTTAAAAATGCAACCTTAGTTCAGAAGATTTATTTTTGTTCACAAAGTGGTTCTAAGTGCACAAAACAGCTGGAAACAGTAGCTCTGCGTGCACAAAAGTGCTGGAAACGGCGAGAGAAGCTTAAAAATGCAACCTTACTGAAGAAGATTTACTTTTGTTCACAAAGTGGTTCTGAGAGCACTAAACAGCTGGAAACAGTAGCTCTGCGTGCACAAAAGCGCTGGAAACGGCGAGAGAAGCTTAAAAATGCAATCTTAGTGAAGAAGATTTACTTTTGTTCACAAAGTGGTTCTGATTGCACAAAAGCGCTGGAAACGGCGAGAGAAGCTTAAAAATGCAACCTTAGTTCAGAAGATTTACTTTTGTTCACAAAGTGGTTCTGAGTGCACTAAACAGCTGGGAACAGTAGCTCTGCGTGCACAAAAGCGCTGGAAACGACGAGAGAAGCTTAATAATGCAAATTTAGTTCAGAGGATTAACTTTTGTTCACAAAGTGGTTCTAAGTGCACAAAACAGCTGGAAACAGTAGCTCTGCGTGCACAAAAGCGCTGGAAACGGCGAGAGAAGCTTAAAAATGCAACCTTAGTTCAGAAGATTGAATTTTGTTTACAAAGTGGTTCTAAGTGCACAAAACAGCTGGAAACAGTAGCTCTGCGTGCACAAAAGCGCTGGAAACGGCGAGAGAAGCTTAAAAATGCAATCTTAGTGAAGAAGATTTACTTTTGTTCACAAAGTGGTTCTGAGTGCACTAAACAGCTGGAAACAGTAGCTCTGCGTGCACAAAAGCGCTGGAAACGACGAGAGAAGCTTAATAATGCAACTTTAGTTCAGAGGATTAACTTTTGTTCACAAAGTGGCTCTGCGTGCACAAAAGCGCTGGAAACGGTGAGAGAAGCTTAAAAATGCAACCTTAGTTCAGAGGATTAACTTTTGTTCACAAAGTGGCTCTGCGTGCACAAAAGCGCTGGAAACGGCGAGAGAAGCTTAAAAATGCAACCTTAGTTCAGAAGATTTACTTTTGTTTACAAAGTGGTTCTGAGTGCACTAAACAGCTGGAAACAGTAGCTCTGCGTGCACAAAAGCGCTGGAAACGGCGAGAGAAGCTTAAAAATGCAATCTTAGTGAAGAAGATTTACTTTTGTTCACAAAGTGGTTCTGAGTGCACAAACCAGCTGGAAACAGTAGCTCTGCGTGCACAAAAGCGCTGCAAATGGCGAGAGAAGCTTAAAAATGCAACCTTAGTTCAGAGGATTTATTTTTGTTCACAAAGTGGTTCTAAGTGCACAAAACAGCTGGAAACAGTAGCTCTGCGTGCACAAAAGCGCTGGAAACGGCGAGAGAAGCTTAAAAATGCAATCTTAGTGAAGAAGATTTACTTTTGTTCACAAAGTGTTTCTGAGTGCACTAAACAGCTGGAAACAGTAGCTCTGCGTGCACAAAAGCGCTGGAAACGGGGAGAGAAGCTTAATAATGCAACTTTAGTTCAGAGGATTAACTTTTGTTCACAAAGTGGCTCTGCGTGCACAAAAGCGCTGGAAACGGCGAGAGAAGCTTAAAAATGCAATCTTAGTGAAGAAGATTTACTTTTGTTCACAAACTGGTTCTGAGTGCACAAACCAGCTGGAAACAGTAGCTCTGCGTGCACAAAAGCGCTGCAAATGGCGAGAGAAGCTTAAAAATGCAACCTTAGTTCAGAGGATTTATTTTTGTTCACAAAGTTGTTCTAAGTACACAAAACAGCTGGAAACAGTAGCTCTGCGTGCACAAAAGCGCTGGAAACGGCGAGAGAAGCTTAATAATGCAACTTTAGTTCAGAGGATTAACTTTTGTTCACAAAGTGGCTCTGCGTGCACAAAAGCGCTGGAAACGGCGAGAGAAGCTTAAAAATGCAATAGTTCAGAAGATTTACTTTTGTTCACAAAGTGGTTCTGAGTGCACTAAAGCGCTGGAAACGGCGAGAGAAGCTTAAAAATGCAACCTTAGTTCAGAAGATTTACTTTTGTTCACAAAGTGGTTCTAAGTGCACAAAACAGCTGGAAACAGTAGCTCTGCGTGCACAAAAGCGCTGGAAACGGCGAGAGAAGCTTAAAAATGCAATCTTAGTGAAGAAGATTTACTTTTGTTCACAAAGTGGCTCTGCGTGCACAAAAGCGCTGGAAACGGCGAGAGAAGCTTAAAAATGCAACCTTAGTTCAGAAGATTGAATTTTGTTTACAAAGTGGTTCTAAGTGCACAAAACAGCTGGAAACAGTAGCTCTGCGTGCACAAAAGCGCTGGAAACGGCGAGAGAAGCTTAAAAATGCAATCTTAGTGAAGAAGATTTACTTTTGTTCACAAAGTGGTTCTGAGTGCACTAAACAGCTGGAAACAGTAGCTCTGCGTGCACAAAAGCGCTGGAAACGGCGAGAGAAGCTTAATAATGCAACTTTAGTTCAGAGGATTAACTTTTGTTCACAAAGTGGCTCTGCGTGCACAAAAGCGCTGGAAATGGCGAGAGAAGCTTAAAAATGCAACCTTAGTTAAGAAGATTTACTTTTGTTCACAAAGTGGGTATGAGTGCACTAAACAGCTGGAAACAGTAGTTCTGCGTGCACAAAAGCGCTGGAAACGGCGAGAGAAGCTTAATAATGCAACTTTAGTTCAGAGGATTAACTTTTGTTCACAAAGTGGCTCTGCGTGCACAAAAGCGCTGGAAACGACGAGAGAAGCTTAATAATGCAACTTTAGTCCAGAGGATTAACTTTTGTTCACAAAGTGGCTCTGCGTGCACAAAAGCGCTGGAAACGACGAGAGAAGCTTAATAATGCAACTTTAGTCCAGAGGATTAACTTTTGTTCACAAAGTGGCTCTGCGTGCACAAAAGCGCTGGAAACGGCGAGAGAAGCTTAAAAATGCAATCTTAGTGAAGAAGATTTACTTTTGTTCACAAAGTGGTTCTGAGTGCACTAAACAGCTGGAAACAGTAGCTCTGCGTGCACAAAAGCGCTGGAAACGGCGAGAGAAGCTTAATAATGCAACTTTAGTTCAGAGGATTAACTTTTGTTCACAAAGTGGCTCTTGCGTGCACAAAAGCGCTGGAAACGGCGAGAGAAGCTTAAAAATGCAACCTTAGTTCAGAAGATTTATTTTTGTTCACAAAGTGGTTCTAAGTGCACAAAACAGCTGGAAACAGTAGCTCTGCGTGCACAAAAGCGCTGGAAACGGCGAGAGAAGCTTAATAATGCAACTTTAGTTCAGAGGATTAACTTTTGTTCACAAAGTGGCTCTGCGTGCACAAAAGCGCTGGAAACGGCGAGAGAAGCTTAATAATGCAACTTTAGTTCAGAGGATTAACTTTTGTTCACAAAGTAGCTCTGCGTGCACAAAAGCGCTGGAAACGGCGAGAGAAGCTTAAAAATGCAACCTTAGTTCAGAAGATTTATTTTTGTTCACAAAGTGGTTCTAAGTGCACAAAACAGCTGGAAACAGTAGCTCTGCGTGCACAAAAGCGCTGGAAACGGCGAGAGAAGCTTAAAAATGCAATCTTAGTGAAGAAGATTTACTTTTGTTCACAAAGTGGTTCTAAGTGCAAAAAACAGCTGGAAACAGTAGCTCTGCGTGCACAAAAGCGCTGGAAACGACGAGAGAAGCTTAAAAATGCAACCTTAGTTCAGAAGATTTACTTTTGTTCACAAAGTGGTTCTGAGTGCACTAAACAGCTGGAAACAGTAGCTCTGCGTGCACAAAAGCGCTGGAAACGACGAGAGAAGCTTAATAATGCAACTTTAGTTCAGAGGATTAACTTTTGTTCACAAAGTGGCTCTGCGTGCACAAAAGCGCTGGAAACGGCGAGAGAAGCTTAAAAATGCAACCTTAGTTCAGAAGATTGAATTTTGTTTACAAAGTGGTTCTAAGTGCACAAAACAGCTGGAAACAGTAGCTCTGCGTGCACAAAAGCGCTGGAAACGGCGAGAGAAGCTTAAAAATGCAACCTTAGTTCAGAAGATTGAATTTTGTTTACAAAGTGGTTCTAAGTGCACAAAACAGCTGGAAACAGTAGCTCTGCGTGCACAAAAGCGCTGGAAACGGCGAGAGAAGCTTAAAAATGCAATCTTAGTGAAGAAGATTTACTTTTGTTCACAAAGTGGTTCTGAGTGCACTAAACAGCTGGAAACAGTAGCTCTGCGTGCACAAAAGCGCTGGAAACGGCGAGAGAAGCTTAAAAATGCAACCTTAGTTCAGAAGATTTACTTTTGTTCACAAAGTGGGTATGAGTGCACTAAACAGCTGGAAACAGTAGCTCTGCGTGCACAAAAGCGCTGGAAACGGCGAGAGAAGCTTAATAATGCAACTTTAGTTCAGAGGATTAACTTTTGTTCACAAAGTGGCTCTGCGTGCACAAAAGCGCTGGAAACGGCGAGAGAAGCTTAAAAATGCAACCTTAGTTCAGAAGATTTACTTTTGTTCACAAAGTGGTTCTGAGTGCACTAAAGCGCTGGAAACGGCGAGAGAAGCTTAAAAATGCAACCTTAGTTCAGAAGATTTACTTTTGTTCACAAAGTGGTTCTGAGTGCACTAAACAGCTGGAAACAGTAGCTCTGCGTGCACAAAAGCGCTGGACACGACGAGAGAAGCTTAATAATGCAACTTTAGTTCAGAGGATTAACTTTTGTTCACAAAGTGGTTCTAAGTGCACAAAACAGCTGGAAACAGTAGCTCTGCGTGCACAAAAGCGCTGCAAATGGCGAGAGAAGCTTAAAAATGCAACCTTAGTTCAGAAGATTTACTTTTGTTCACAAAGTGGGTATGAGTGCACTAAACAGCTGGAAACAGTAGCTCTGCGTGCACAAAAGCGCTGGAAACGGCGAGAGAAGCTTAATATGCAACTTTAGTTCAGAGGATTAACTTTTGTTCACAAAGTGGCTCTGCGTGCACAAAAGCGCTGGAAACGGCGAGAGAAGCTTAAAAATGCAACCTTAGTTCAGAAGATTGAATTTTGTTTACAAAGTGGTTCTGAGTGCACTAAACAGCTGGAAACAGTAGCTCTGCGTGCACAAAAGCGTTGGAAATGGCGAGAGAAGCTTAAAAATGCAACCTTAGTTAAGAAGATTTACGTTTGTTCACAAAGTGGGTATGAGTGCACTAAACAGCTGGAAACAGTAGTTCTGCGTGCACAAAAGCGCTGGAAACGGCGAGAGAAGCTTAATAATGCAACTTTAGTTCAGAGGATTAACTTTTGTTCACAAAGTGGCTCTGCGTGCACAAAAGCGCTGGAAACGACGAGAGAAGCTTAATAATGCAACTTTAGCCCAGAGGATTAACTTTTGTTCACAAAGTGGCTCTGCGTGCACAAAAGCGCTGGAAACGACGAGAGAAGCTTAATAATGCAACTTTAGTCCAGAGGATTAACTTTTGTTCACAAAGTGGCTCTGCGTGCACAAAAGCGCTGGAAACGGCGAGAGAAGCTTAAAAATGCAATCTTAGTGAAGAAGATTTACTTTTGTTCACAAAGTGGTTCTGAGTGCACTAAACAGCTGGAAACAGTAGCTTTGCGTGCACAAAAGCGCTGGAAACGGCGAGAGAAGCTTAATAATGCAACCTTAGTTCAGAAGATTTATTTTTGTTCACAAAGTGGTTCTAAGTACACAAAACAGCTGGAAACAGTAGCTCTGCGTGCACAAAAGCGCTGGAAACGGCGAGAGAAGCTTAAAAATGCAATCTTAGTGAAGAAGATTTACTTTTGTTCACAAAGTGGTTCTAAGTGCACAAAACAGCTGGAAACAGTAGCTCTGCGTGCACAAAAGCGCTGGAAACGGCGAGAGAAGCTTAATAATGCAACTTTAGTTCAGAGGATTAACTTTTGTTCACAAAGTAGCTCTGCGTGCACAAAAGCGCTGGAAACGGCGAGAGAAGCTTAAAAATGCAACCTTAGTTCAGAAGATTTATTTTTGTTCACAAAGTGGTTCTAAGTACACAAAACAGCTGGAAACAGTAGCTCTGCGTGCACAAAAGCGCTGGAAACGGCGAGAGAAGCTTAAAAATGCAATCTTAGTGAAGAAGATTTACTTTTGTTCACAAAGTGGTTCTGAGTGCACAAAACAGCTGGAAACAGTAGCTCTGCGTGCACAAAAGCGCTGGAAACGGCGAGAGAAGCTTAATAATGCAACTTTAGTTCAGAGGATTAACTTTTGTTCACAAAGTGGCTCTGCGTGCACAAAAGCGCTGGAAACGGCGAGAGAAGCTTAAAAATGCAACCTTAGTTCAGAAGATTTACTTTTGTTCACAAAGTGGTTCTGAGTGCACTAAAGCGCTGGAAACGGCGAGAGAAGCTTAATAATGCAACTTTAGTTCAGAGGATTAACTTTTGTTCACAAAGTAGCTCTGCGTGCACAAAAGCGCTGGAAACGGCGAGAGAAGCTTAAAAATGCAACCTTAGTTCAGAAGATTTATTTTTGTTCACAAAGTGGTTCTAAGTACACAAAACAGCTGGAAACAGTAGCTCTGCGTGCACAAAAGCGCTGGAAACGGCGAGAGAAGCTTAAAAATGCAATCTTAGTGAAGAAGATTTACTTTTGTTCACAAAGTGGTTCTAAGTGCACAAAACAGCTGGAAACAGTAGCTCTGCGTGCACAAAAGCGCTGGAAACGGCGAGAGAAGCTTAATAATGCAACTTTAGTTCAGAGGATTAACTTTTGTTCACAAAGTAGCTCTGCGTGCACAAAAGCGCTGGAAACGGCGAGAGAAGCTTAAAAATGCAACCTTAGTTCAGAAGATTTATTTTTGTTCACAAAGTGGTTCTAAGTACACAAAACAGCTGGAAACAGTAGCTCTGCGTGCACAAAAGCGCTGGAAACGGCGAGAGAAGCTTAAAAATGCAATCTTAGTGAAGAAGATTTACTTTTGTTCACAAAGTGGTTCTGAGTGCACAAAACAGCTGGAAACAGTAGCTCTGCGTGCACAAAAGCGCTGGAAACGGCGAGAGAAGCTTAATAATGCAACTTTAGTTCAGAGGATTAACTTTTGTTCACAAAGTGGCTCTGCGTGCACAAAAGCGCTGGAAACGGCGAGAGAAGCTTAAAAATGCAACCTTAGTTCAGAAGATTTACTTTTGTTCACAAAGTGGTTCTGAGTGCACTAAAGCGCTGGAAACGGCGAGAGAAGCTTAAAAATGCAACCTTAGTTCAGAAGATTTACTTTTGTTCACAAAGTGGTTCTGAGTGCACTAAACAGCTGGAAACAGTAGCTCTGCGTGCACAAAAGCGCTGGAAACGACGAGAGAAGCTTAATAATGCAACTTTAGTTCAGAGGATTAACTTTTGTTCACAAAGTGGTTCTAAGTGCACAAAACAGCTGGAAACAGTAGCTCTGCGTGCACAAAAGCGCTGGAAATGGCGAGAGAAGCTTAAAAATGCAATCTTAGTTCAGAAGATTTACTTTTGTTCACAAAGTGGTTCTGAGTGCACAAAACAGCTGGAAACAGTAGCTCTGCGTGCACAAAAGCGCTGGAAACGGCGATAGAAGCTTAAAAATGCAACCTTAGTTCAGAAGATTGAATTTTGTTTACAAAGTGGTTCTAAGTGCACAAAACAGCTGGAAACAGTAGCTCTGCGTGCACAAAAGCGCTGGAAACGGCGAGAGAAGCTTAAAAATGCAATCTTAGTGAAGAAGATTTACTTTTGTTCACAAAGTGGTTCTGAGTGCACAAACCAGCTGGAAACAGTAGCTCTGCGTGCACAAAAGCGCTGGAAACGGCGAGAGAAGCTTAAAAATGCAAACTTTGTTCAGAAGATTTACTTTTGTTCACAAAGTGGTTCTAAGTGCACAAAACAGCTCGAAACAGTAGCTCTGCGTGCACAAAAGCGCTGGAAACGGCGAGAGAAGCTTAAAAATGCAACCTTAGTTCAGAAGATTGAATTTTGTTTACAAAGTGGTTCTAAGTGCACAAAACAGCTGGAAACAGTAGCTCTGCGTGCACAAAAGCGCTGGAAACGACGAGAGAAGCTTAATAATGCAACTTTAGTTCAGAGGATTAACTTTTGTTCACAAAGTGGCTCTGCGTGCACAAAAGCGCTGGAAACGGCGAGAGAAGCTTAAAAATGCAACCTTAGTTCAGAAGATTGAATTTTGTTTACAAAGTGGTTCTAAGTGCACAAACCAGCTGGAAACAGTAGCTCTGCGTGCACAAAAGCGCTGGAAACGGCGAGAGAAGCTTAAAAATGCAATCTTAGTGAAGAAGATTTACTTTTGTTCACAAAATGGTTCTGAGTGCACAAACCAGCTGGAAACAGTAGCTCTGCGTGCACAAAAGCGCTGGAAACGGCGAGAGAAGCTTAAAAATGCAATCTTAGTGAAGAAGATTTACTTTTGTTCACAAAGTGGTTCTGAGTGCACTAAACAGCTGGAAACAGTAGCTCTGCGTGCACAAAAGCGCTGGAAACGGCGAGAGAAGCTTAATAATGCAACTTTAGTTCAGAGGACTAACTTTTGTTCACAAAGTGGCTCTGCGTGCACAAACCAGCTGGAAACAGTAGCTCTGCGTGCACAAAAGCGCTGGAAACGGCGAGAGAAGCTTAAAAATGCAACCTTAGTTCAGAAGATTTACTTTTGTTCACAAAGTGGTTCTAAGTGCACAAAACAGCTGGAAACAGTAGCTCTGCGTGCACAAAAGCGCTGGAAACGGCGAGAGAAGCTTAAAAATGCAACCTTAGTTCAGAAGATTGAATTTTGTTTACAAAGTGGTTCTGAGTGCACTAAACAGCTGGAAACAGTAGCTCTGCGTGCACAAAAGCGCTGGAAACGGCGAGAGAAGCTTAAAAATGCAACCTTAGTTCAGAAGATTTACTTTTGTTCACAAAGTGGTTCTAAGTGCACAAAACAGCTGGAAACAGTAGCTCTGCGTGCACAAAAGCGCTGGAAATGGCGAGAGAAGCTTAAAAATGCAACCTTACTGAAGAAGATTTACTTTTGTTCACAAAGTGGTTCTGAGTGCACTAAACAGCTGGAAACAGTAGCTCTGCGTGCACAAAAGCGCTGGAAACGGCGAGAAATGCTTAAAAATGCAATCTTAGTGAAGAAGATTTACTTTTGTTCACAAAGTGGTTCTGAGTGCACTAAACAGCTGGAAACAGTAGCTCTGCGTGCACAAAAGCGCTGGAAACGGCGAGAGAAGCTTGATAATGCAACTTTAGTTCAGAGGATTAACGTTTGTTCACAAAGTGGCTCTGCGTGCACAAAAGCGCTGGAAACGGCGAGAGAAGCTTAAAAATGCAAACTTTGTTCAGAAGATTTACTTTTGTTCACAAAGTGGTTCTAAGTGCACAAAACAGCTCGAAACAGTAGCTCTGCGTGCACAAAAGCGCTGGAAACGACGAGAGAAGCTTAAAAATGCAACCTTAGTTCAGAAGATTTACTTTTGTTCACAAAGTGGTTCTAAGTGCACAAAACAGCTGGAAACAGTAGCTCTGCGTGCACAAAAGCGCTGGAAACGGCGAGAGAAGCTTAAAAATGCAACCTTAGTTCAGAAGATTTACTTTTGTTCACAAAGTGGTTCTGAGTGCACTAAACAGCTGGAAACAGTAGCTCTGCGTGCACAAAAGCGCTGGAAACGACGAGAGAAGCTTAATAATGCAACTTTAGTTCAGAGGATTAACTTTTGTTCACAAAGTGGTTCTAAGTGCACAAAACAGCTGGAAACAGTAGCTCTGCGTGCACAAAAGCGCTGCAAATGGCGAGAGAAGCTTAAAAATGCAACCTTAGTTCAGAAGATTTACTTTTGTTCACAAAGTGGGTATGAGTGCACTAAACAGCTGGAAACAGTAGTTCTGCGTGCACAAAAGCGCTGGAAACGGCGAGAGAAGCTTAAAAATGCAATCTTAGTTCAGAAGATTTACTTTTGTTCACAAAGTGGTTCTGAGTGCACTAAACAGCTGGAAACAGTAGCTCTGCGTGCACAAAAGCGCTGGAAACGGCGAGAGAAGCTTAAAAATGCAACCTTAGTTCAGAAGATTGAATTTTGTTTACAAAGTGGTTCTAAGTGCACAAAACAGCTGGAAACAGTAGCTCTGCGTGCACAAAAGCGCTGGAAACGGCGAGAGAAGCTTAAAAATGCAATCTTAGTGAAGAAGATTTACTTTTGTTCACAAAGTGGTTCTGAGTGCACTAAACAGCTGGAAACAGTAGCTCTGCGTGCACAAAAGCGCTGGAAATGGCGAGAGAAGCTTAAAAATGCAACCTTACTGAAGAAGATTTACTTTTGTTCACAAAGTGGTTCTGAGTGCACTAAACAGCTGGAAACAGTAGCTCTGCGTGCACAAAAGCGCTGGAAACGGCGAGAGAAGCTTAATAATGCAACTTTAGTTCAGAGGATTAACTTTTGTTCACAAAGTGGCTCTGCGTGCACAAAAGCGCCGGAAACGGCGAGAGAAGCTTAAAAATGCAACCTTAGTTCAGAAGATTTACTTTTGTTCACAAAGTGGTTCTGAGTGCACTAAACAGCTGGAAACAGTAGCTCTGCGTGCACAAAAGCGCTGGAAACGGCGAGAGAAGCTTAAAAATGCAACCTTAGTTCAGAAGATTTACTTTTGTTCACAAAGTGGTTCTAAGTGCACAAAACAGCTGGAAACAGTAGCTCTGCGTGCACAAAAGCGCTGGAAACGGCGAGAGAAGCTTAAAAATGCAACCTTACTGAAGAAGATTTACTTTTGTTCACAAAGTGGTTCTAAGTGCACAAAACAGCTGGAAACAGTAGCTCTGCGTGCACAAAAGCGCTGGAAACGGCGAGAGAAGCTTAAAAATGCAATCTTAGTGAAGAAGATTTACTTTTGTTCACAAAGTGGCTCTGCGTGCACAAAAGCGCTGGAAACGGCGAGAGAAGCTTAAAAATGCAACCTTAGTTCAGAAGATTGAATTTTGTTTACAAAGTGGTTCTAAGTGCACAAAACAGCTGGAAACAGTAGCTCTGCGTGCACAAAAGCGCTGGAAACGGCGAGAGAAGCTTAAAAATGCAATCTTAGTGAAGAAGATTTACTTTTGTTCACAAAGTGGTTCTGAGTGCACTAAACAGCTGGAAACAGTAGCTCTGCGTGCACAAAAGCGCTGGAAACGGCGAGAGAAGCTTAATAATGCAACTTTAGTTCAGAGGATTAACTTTTGTTCACAAAGTGGCTCTGCGTGCACAAAAGCGCTGGAAACGGCGAGAGAAGCTTAAAAATGCAACCTTAGTTCAGAAGATTTACTTTTGTTCACAAAGTGGTTCTGAGTGCACTAAACAGCTGGAAACAGTAGCTCTGCGTGCACAAAAGCGCTGGAAACGACGAGAGAAGCTTAATAATGCAACTTTAGTCCAGAGGATTAACTTTTGTTCACAAAGTGGCTCTGCGTGCACAAAAGCGCTGGAAACGACGAGAGAAGCTTAATAATGCAACTTTAGTCCAGAGGATTAACTTTTGTTCACAAAGTGGCTCTGCGTGCACAAAAGCGCTGGAAACGGCGAGAGAAGCTTAAAAATGCAATCTTAGTGAAGAAGATTTACTTTTGTTCACAAAGTGGTTCTAAGTACACAAAACAGCTGGAAACAGTAGCTCTGCGTGCACAAAAGCGCTGGAAACGGCGAGAGAAGCTTAAAAATGCAACCTTAGTTCAGAAGATTTATTTTTGTTCACAAAGTGGTTCTAAGTGCACAAAACAGCTGGAAACAGTAGCTCTGCGTGCACAAAAGCGCTGGAAACGGCGAGAGAAGCTTAAAAATGCAATCTCAGTGAAGAAGATTTACTTTTGTTCACAAAGTGGTTCTAAGTGCAAAAAACAGCTGGAAACAGTAGCTCTGCATGCACAAAAGCGCTGGAAACGACGAGAGAAGCTTAAAAATGCAACCTTAGTTCAGAAGATTTACTTTTGTTCACAAAGTGGTTCTGAGTGCACTAAACAGCTGGAAACAGTAGCTCTGCGTGCACAAAAGCGCTGGAAACGACGAGAGAAGCTTAATAATGCAACTTTAGTTCAGAGGATTAACTTTTGTTCACAAAGTGGCTCTGCGTGCACAAAAGCGCTGGAAACGGCGAGAGAAGCTTAAAAATGCAACCTTAGTTCAGAAGATTGAATTTTGTTTACAAAGTGGTTCTAAGTGCACAAAACAGCTGGAAACAGTAGCTCTGCGTGCACAAAAGCGCTGGAAACGGCGAGAGAAGCTTAAAAATGCAACCTTAGTTCAGAAGATTGAATTTTGTTTACAAAGTGGTTCTAAGTGCACAAAACAGCTGGAAACAGTAGCTCTGCGTGCACAAAAGCGCTGGAAACGGCGAGAGAAGCTTAAAAATGCAATCTTAGTGAAGAAGATTTACTTTTGTTCACAAAGTGGTTCTAAGTGCACAAAACAGCTGGAAACAGTAGCTCTGCGTGCACAAAAGTGCTGGAAACGGCGAGAGAAGCTTAATAATGCAACTTTAGTTCAGAGGATTAACTTTTGTTCACAAAGTAGCTCTGCGTGCACAAAAGCGCTGGAAACGGCGAGAGAAGCTTAAAAATGCAACCTTAGTTCAGAAGATTTATTTTTGTTCACAAAGTGGTTCTAAGTACACAAAACAGCTGGAAACAGTAGCTCTGCGTGCACAAAAGCGCTGGAAACGGCGAGAGAAGCTTAAAAATGCAATCTTAGTGAAGAAGATTTACTTTTGTTCGCAAAGTGGTTCTAAGTGCACAAAACAGCTGGAAACAGTAGCTCTGCGTGCACAAAAGCGCTGGAAATGGCGAGAGAAGCTTAATAATGCAACTTTAGTTCAGAAGATTGAATTTTGTTTACAAAGTGGTTCTAAGTGCACAAAACAGCTGGAAACAGTAGCTCTGCGTGCACAAAAGCGCTGGAAATGGCGAGAGAAGCTTAAAAATGCAACCTTAGTTCAGAAGATTGAATTTTGTTTACAAAGTGGTTCTAAGTGCACAAAACAGCTGGAAACAGTAGCTCTGCGTGCACAAAAGCGCTGGAAACGGCGAGAGAAGCTTAATAATGCAACTTTAGTTCAGAGGATTAACTTTTGTTCACAAAGTGGCTCTGCGTGCACAAAAGCGCTGGAAACGGCGAGAGAAGCTTAAAAATGCAACCTTAGTTCAGAAGATTTACTTTTGTTCACAAAGTGGTTCTGAGTGCACTAAACAGCTGGAAACAGTAGCTCTGCGTGCACAAAAGCGCTGGAAACGACGAGAGAAGCTTAATAATGCAACTTTAGTTCAGAGGATTAACTTTTGTTCACAAAGTGGTTCTAAGTGCACAAAACAGCTGGAAACAGTAGCTCTGCGTGCACAAAAGCGCTGGAAATGGCGAGAGAAGCTTAAAAATGCAATCTTAGTTCAGAAGATTTACTTTTGTTCACAAAGTGGTTCTGAGTGCACAAAACAGCTGGAAACAGTAGCTCTGCGTGCACAAAAGCGCTGGAAACGGCGAGAGAAGCTTAAAAATGCAACCTTAGTTCAGAAGATTGAATTTTGTTTACAAAGTGGTTCTAAGTGCACAAAACAGCTGGAAACAGTAGCTCTGCGTGCACAAAAGCGCTGGAAATGGCGAGAGAAGCTTAAAAATGCAATCTTAGTGAAGAAGATTTACTTTTGTTCACAAAGTGGTTCTGAGTGCACTAAACAGCTGGAAACAGTAGCTCTGCGTGCACAAAAGCGCTGGAAACGGCGAGAGAAGCTTAAAAATGCAACCTTAGTTCAGAAGATTTATTTTTGTTCACAAAGTGGTTCTAAGTACACAAAACAGCTGGAAACAGTAGCTCTGCGTGCACAAAAGCGCTGGAAACGGCGAGAGAAGCTTAAAAATGCAATCTTAGTGAAGAAGATTTACTTTTGTTCACAAAGTGGTTCTAAGTGCACAAAACAGCTGGAAACAGTAGCTCTGCGTGCACAAAAGTGCTGGAAACGGCGAGAGAAGCTTAATAATGCAACTTTAGTTCAGAGGATTAACTTTTGTTCACAAAGTAGCTCTGCGTGCACAAAAGCGCTGGAAACGGCGAGAGAAGCTTAAAAATGCAACCTTAGTTCAGAAGATTGAATTTTGTTTACAAAGTGGTTCTAAGTGCACAAAACAGCTGGAAACAGTAGCTCTGCGTGCACAAAAGCGCTGGAAACGGCGAGAGAAGCTTAAAAATGCAACCTTAGTTCAGAAGATTGAATTTTGTTTACAAAGTGGTTCTAAGTGCACAAAACAGCTGGAAACAGTAGCTCTGCGTGCACAAAAGCGCTGGAAACGGCGAGAGAAGCTTAATAATGCAACTTTAGTTCAGAGGATTAACTTTTGTTCACAAAGTGGCTCTGCGTGCACAAAAGCGCTGGAAACGGCGAGAGAAGCTTAAAAATGCAACCTTAGTTCAGAAGATTTACTTTTGTTCACAAAGTGGTTCTGAGTGCACTAAAGCGCTGGAAACGGCGAGAGAAGCTTAAAAATGCAACCTTAGTTCAGAAGATTTACTTTTGTTCACAAAGTGGTTCTGAGTGCACTAAACAGCTGGAAACAGTAGCTCTGCGTGCACAAAAGCGCTGGAAACGACGAGAGAAGCTTAATAATGCAACTTTAGTTCAGAGGATTAACTTTTGTTCACAAAGTGGTTCTAAGTGCACAAAACAGCTGGAAACAGTAGCTCTGCGTGCACAAAAGCGCTGGAAATGGCGAGAGAAGCTTAAAAATGCAATCTTAGTTCAGAAGATTTACTTTTGTTCACAAAGTGGTTCTGAGTGCACAAAACAGCTGGAAACAGTAGCTCTGCGTGCACAAAAGCGCTGGAAACGGCGAGAGAAGCTTAAAAATGCAACCTTAGTTCAGAAGATTGAATTTTGTTTACAAAGTGGTTCTAAGTGCACAAAACAGCTGGAAACAGTAGCTCTGCGTGCACAAAAGCGCTGGAAACGGCGAGAGAAGCTTAAAAATGCAATCTTAGTGAAGAAGATTTACTTTTGTTCACAAAGTGGTTCTGAGTGCACAAACCAGCTGGAAACAGTAGCTCTGCGTGCACAAAAGCGCTGGAAACGGCGAGAGAAGCTTAAAAATGCAACCTTAGTTCAGAAGATTTACTTTTGTTCACAAAGTGGTTCTAAGTGCACAAAACAGCTGGAAACAGTAGCTCTGCGTGCACAAAAGCGCTGGAAATGGCGAGAGAAGCTTAAAAATGCAACCTTACTGAAGAAGATTTACTTTTGTTCACAAAGTGGTTCTGAGTGCACTAAACAGCTGGAAACAGTAGCTCTGCGTGCACAAAAGCGCTGGAAACGGCGAGAGAAGCTTAATAATGCAACTTTAGTTCAGAGGATTAACTTTTGTTCACAAAGTGGCTCTGCGTGCACAAAAGCGCTGGAAACGGCGAGAGAAGCTTAATAATGCAACTTTAGTTCAGAGGACTAACTTTTGTTCACAAAGTGGCTCTGCGTGCACAAACCAGCTGGAAACAGTAGCTCTGCGTGCACAAAAGCGCTGGAAACGGCGAGAGAAGCTTAAAAATGCAACCTTAGTTCAGAAGATTTACTTTTGTTCACAAAGTGGTTCTAAGTGCACAAAACAGCTGGAAACAGTAGCTCTGCGTGCACAAAAGCGCTGGAAACGGCGAGAGAAGCTTAAAAATGCAACCTTAGTTCAGAAGATTGAATTTTGTTTACAAAGTGGTTCTAAGTGCACAAACCAGCTGGAAACAGTAGCTCTGCGTGCACAAAAGCGCTGGAAACGGCGAGAGAAGCTTAAAAATGCAACCTTACTGAAGAAGATTTACTTTTGTTCACAAAGTGGTTCTGAGTGCACTAAACAGCTGGAAACAGTAGCTCTGCGTGCACAAAAGCGCTGGAAACGGCGAGAAATGCTTAAAAATGCAATCTTAGTGAAGAAGATTTACTTTTGTTCACAAAGTGGTTCTGAGTGCACTAAACAGCTGGAAACAGTAGCTCTGCGTGCACAAAAGCGCTGGAAACGGCGAGAGAAGCTTGATAATGCAACTTTAGTTCAGAGGATTAACGTTTGTTCACAAAGTGGCTCTGCGTGCACAAAAGCGCTGGAAACGGCGAGAGAAGCTTAAAAATGCAAACTTTGTTCAGAAGATTTACTTTTGTTCACAAAGTGGTTCTAAGTGCACAAAACAGCTCGAAACAGTAGCTCTGCGTGCACAAAAGCGCTGGAAACGACGAGAGAAGCTTAAAAATGCAACCTTAGTTCAGAAGATTTACTTTTGTTCACAAAGTGGTTCTGAGTGCACTAAACAGCTGGAAACAGTAGCTCTGCGTGCACAAAAGCGCTGGAAACGACGAGAGAAGCTTAATAATGCAACTTTAGTTCAGAGGATTAACTTTTGTTCACAAAGTGGCTCTGCGTGCACAAAAGCGCTGGAAACGGCGAGAGAAGCTTAAAAATGCAACCTTAGTTCAGAAGATTGAATTTTGTTTACAAAGTGGTTCTAAGTGCACAAAACAGCTGGAAACAGTAGCTCTGCGTGCACAAAAGCGCTGGAAACGGCGAGAGAAGCTTAAAAATGCAACCTTAGTTCAGAAGATTGAATTTTGTTTACAAAGTGGTTCTAAGTGCACAAAACAGCTGGAAACAGTAGCTCTGCGTGCACAAAAGCGCTGGAAACGGCGAGAGAAGCTTAAAAATGCAATCTTAGTGAAGAAGATTTACTTTTGTTCACAAAGTGGTTCTGAGTGCACTAAACAGCTGGAAACAGTAGCTCTGCGTGCACAAAAGCGCTGGAAACGGCGAGAGAAGCTTAAAAATGCAACCTTAGTTCAGAAGATTTACTTTTGTTCACAAAGTGGGTATGAGTGCACTAAACAGCTGGAAACAGTAGCTCTGCGTGCACAAAAGCGCTGGAAACGGCGAGAGAAGCTTAATAATGCAACTTTAGTTCAGAGGATTAACTTTTGTTCACAAAGTGGCTCTGCGTGCACAAAAGCGCTGGAAACGGCGAGAGAAGCTTAAAAATGCAACCTTAGTTCAGAAGATTTACTTTTGTTCACAAAGTGGTTCTGAGTGCACTAAACAGCTGGAAACAGTAGCTCTGCGTGCACAAAAGCGCTGGAAACGACGAGAGAAGCTTAATAATGCAACTTTAGTTCAGAGGATTAACTTTTGTTCACAAAGTGGTTCTAAGTGCACAAAACAGCTGGAAACAGTAGCTCTGCGTGCACAAAAGCGCTGGAAATGGCGAGAGAAGCTTAAAAATGCAATCTTAGTTCAGAAGATTTACTTTTGTTCACAAAGTGGTTCTGAGTGCACAAAACAGCTGGAAACAGTAGCTCTGCGTGCACAAAAGCGCTGGAAACGGCGAGAGAAGCTTAAAAATGCAACCTTAGTTCAGAAGATTGAATTTTGTTTACAAAGTGGTTCTAAGTGCACAAAACAGCTGGAAACAGTAGCTCTGCGTGCACAAAAGCGCTGGAAATGGCGAGAGAAGCTTAAAAATGCAATCTTAGTGAAGAAGATTTACTTTTGTTCACAAAGTGGTTCTGAGTGCACTAAACAGCTGGAAACAGTAGCTCTGCGTGCACAAAAGCGCTGGAAACGGCGAGAGAAGCTTAAAAATGCAACCTTAGTTCAGAAGATTTATTTTTGTTCACAAAGTGGTTCTAAGTACACAAAACAGCTGGAAACAGTAGCTCTGCGTGCACAAAAGCGCTGGAAACGGCGAGAGAAGCTTAAAAATGCAATCTTAGTGAAGAAGATTTACTTTTGTTCACAAAGTGGTTCTAGTGCACAAAACAGCTGGAAACAGTAGCTCTGCGTGCACAAAAGTGCTGGAAACGGCGAGAGAAGCTTAATAATGCAACTTTAGTTCAGAGGATTAACTTTTGTTCACAAAGTAGCTCTGCGTGCACAAAAGCGCTGGAAACGGCGAGAGAAGCTTAAAAATGCAACCTTAGTTCAGAAGATTGAATTTTGTTTACAAAGTGGTTCTAAGTGCACAAAACAGCTGGAAACAGTAGCTCTGCGTGCACAAAAGCGCTGGAAACGGCGAGAGAAGCTTAAAAATGCAACCTTAGTTCAGAAGATTGAATTTTGTTTACAAAGTGGTTCTAAGTGCACAAAACAGCTGGAAACAGTAGCTCTGCGTGCACAAAAGCGCTGGAAACGGCGAGAGAAGCTTAATAATGCAACTTTAGTTCAGAGGATTAACTTTTGTTCACAAAGTGGCTCTGCGTGCACAAAAGCGCTGGAAACGGCGAGAGAAGCTTAAAAATGCAACCTTAGTTCAGAAGATTTACTTTTGTTCACAAAGTGGTTCTGAGTGCACTAAAGCGCTGGAAACGGCGAGAGAAGCTTAAAAATGCAACCTTAGTTCAGAAGATTTACTTTTGTTCACAAAGTGGTTCTGAGTGCACTAAACAGCTGGAAACAGTAGCTCTGCGTGCACAAAAGCGCTGGAAACGACGAGAGAAGCTTAATAATGCAACTTTAGTTCAGAGGATTAACTTTTGTTCACAAAGTGGTTCTAAGTGCACAAAACAGCTGGAAACAGTAGCTCTGCGTGCACAAAAGCGCTGGAAATGGCGAGAGAAGCTTAAAAATGCAATCTTAGTTCAGAAGATTTACTTTTGTTCACAAAGTGGTTCTGAGTGCACAAAACAGCTGGAAACAGTAGCTCTGCGTGCACAAAAGCGCTGGAAACGGCGAGAGAAGCTTAAAAATGCAACCTTAGTTCAGAAGATTGAATTTTGTTTACAAAGTGGTTCTAAGTGCACAAAACAGCTGGAAACAGTAGCTCTGCGTGCACAAAAGCGCTGGAAACGGCGAGAGAAGCTTAAAAATGCAATCTTAGTGAAGAAGATTTACTTTTGTTCACAAAGTGGTTCTGAGTGCACAAACCAGCTGGAAACAGTAGCTCTGCGTGCACAAAAGCGCTGGAAACGGCGAGAGAAGCTTAAAAATGCAACCTTAGTTCAGAAGATTTACTTTTGTTCACAAAGTGGTTCTAAGTGCACAAAACAGCTGGAAACAGTAGCTCTGCGTGCACAAAAGCGCTGGAAATGGCGAGAGAAGCTTAAAAATGCAACCTTACTGAAGAAGATTTACTTTTGTTCACAAAGTGGTTCTGAGTGCACTAAACAGCTGGAAACAGTAGCTCTGCGTGCACAAAAGCGCTGGAAACGGCGAGAGAAGCTTAATAATGCAACTTTAGTTCAGAGGATTAACTTTTGTTCACAAAGTGGCTCTGCGTGCACAAAAGCGCTGGAAACGGCGAGAGAAGCTTAATAATGCAACTTTAGTTCAGAGGACTAACTTTTGTTCACAAAGTGGCTCTGCGTGCACAAACCAGCTGGAAACAGTAGCTCTGCGTGCACAAAAGCGCTGGAAACGGCGAGAGAAGCTTAAAAATGCAACCTTAGTTCAGAAGATTTACTTTTGTTCACAAAGTGGTTCTAAGTGCACAAAACAGCTGGAAACAGTAGCTCTGCGTGCACAAAAGCGCTGGAAACGGCGAGAGAAGCTTAAAAATGCAACCTTAGTTCAGAAGATTGAATTTTGTTTACAAAGTGGTTCTAAGTGCACAAACCAGCTGGAAACAGTAGCTCTGCGTGCACAAAAGCGCTGGAAACGGCGAGAGAAGCTTAAAAATGCAACCTTACTGAAGAAGATTTACTTTTGTTCACAAAGTGGTTCTGAGTGCACTAAACAGCTGGAAACAGTAGCTCTGCGTGCACAAAAGCGCTGGAAACGGCGAGAAATGCTTAAAAATGCAATCTTAGTGAAGAAGATTTACTTTTGTTCACAAAGTGGTTCTGAGTGCACTAAACAGCTGGAAACAGTAGCTCTGCGTGCACAAAAGCGCTGGAAACGGCGAGAGAAGCTTGATAATGCAACTTTAGTTCAGAGGATTAACGTTTGTTCACAAAGTGGCTCTGCGTGCACAAAAGCGCTGGAAACGGCGAGAGAAGCTTAAAAATGCAAACTTTGTTCAGAAGATTTACTTTTGTTCACAAAGTGGTTCTAAGTGCACAAAACAGCTCGAAACAGTAGCTCTGCGTGCACAAAAGCGCTGGAAACGACGAGAGAAGCTTAAAAATGCAACCTTAGTTCAGAAGATTTACTTTTGTTCACAAAGTGGTTCTGAGTGCACTAAACAGCTGGAAACAGTAGCTCTGCGTGCACAAAAGCGCTGGAAACGACGAGAGAAGCTTAATAATGCAACTTTAGTTCAGAGGATTAACTTTTGTTCACAAAGTGGCTCTGCGTGCACAAAAGCGCTGGAAACGGCGAGAGAAGCTTAAAAATGCAACCTTAGTTCAGAAGATTGAATTTTGTTTACAAAGTGGTTCTAAGTGCACAAAACAGCTGGAAACAGTAGCTCTGCGTGCACAAAAGCGCTGGAAACGGCGAGAGAAGCTTAAAAATGCAACCTTAGTTCAGAAGATTGAATTTTGTTTACAAAGTGGTTCTAAGTGCACAAAACAGCTGGAAACAGTAGCTCTGCGTGCACAAAAGCGCTGGAAACGGCGAGAGAAGCTTAAAAATGCAATCTTAGTGAAGAAGATTTACTTTTGTTCACAAAGTGGTTCTGAGTGCACTAAACAGCTGGAAACAGTAGCTCTGCGTGCACAAAAGCGCTGGAAACGGCGAGAGAAGCTTAAAAATGCAACCTTAGTTCAGAAGATTTACTTTTGTTCACAAAGTGGGTATGAGTGCACTAAACAGCTGGAAACAGTAGCTCTGCGTGCACAAAAGCGCTGGAAACGGCGAGAGAAGCTTAATAATGCAACTTTAGTTCAGAGGATTAACTTTTGTTCACAAAGTGGCTCTGCGTGCACAAAAGCGCTGGAAACGGCGAGAGAAGCTTAAAAATGCAACCTTAGTTCAGAAGATTTACTTTTGTTCACAAAGTGGTTCTGAGTGCACTAAAGCGCTGGAAACGGCGAGAGAAGCTTAAAAATGCAACCTTAGTTCAGAAGATTTACTTTTGTTCACAAAGTGGTTCTGAGTGCACTAAACAGCTGGAAACAGTAGCTCTGCGTGCACAAAAGCGCTGGAAACGACGAGAGAAGCTTAATAATGCAACTTTAGTTCAGAGGATTAACTTTTGTTCACAAAGTGGCTCTGCGTGCACAAAAGCGCTGGAAACGGCGAGAGAAGCTTAAAAATGCAACCTTAGTTCAGAAGATTTACTTTTGTTCACAAAGTGGTTCTGAGTGCACTAAACAGCTGGAAACAGTAGCTCTGCGTGCACAAAAGCGCTGGAAACGGCGAGAGAAGCTTAATAATGCAACTTTAGTTCAGAGGATTAACTTTTGTTCACAAAGTGGCTCTGCGTGCACAAAAGCGCTGGAAACGGCGAGAGAAGCTTAAAAATGCAACCTTAGTTCAGAAGATTTACTTTTGTTCACAAAGTGGTTCTAAGTGCACAAAACAGCTGGAAACAGTAGCTCTGCGTGCACAAAAGCGCTGGAAACGGCGAGAGAAGCTTAAAAATGCAATCTTAGTGAAGAAGATTTACTTTTGTTCACAAAGTGGTTCTGAGTGCACTAAACAGCTGGAAACAGTAGCTCTGCGTGCACAAAAGCGCTGGAAACGGCGAGAGAAGCTTAAAAATGCAATCTTAGTGAAGAAGATTTACTTTTGTTCACAAAGTGGTTCTAAGTGCACAAAACAGCTGGAAACAGTAGCTCTGCGTGCACAAAAGTGCTGGAAACGGCGAGAGAAGCTTAATAATGCAACTTTAGTTCAGAGGATTAACTTTTGTTCACAAAGTAGCTCTGCGTGCACAAAAGCGCTGGAAACGGCGAGAGAAGCTTAAAAATGCAACCTTAGTTCAGAAGATTTATTTTTGTTCACAAAGTGGTTCTAAGTACACAAAACAGCTGGAAACAGTAGCTCTGCGTGCACAAAAGCGCTGGAAACGGCGAGAGAAGCTTAAAAATGCAATCTTAGTGAAGAAGATTTACTTTTGTTCACAAAGTGGTTCTAAGTGCACAAAACAGCTGGAAACAGTAGCTCTGCGTGCACAAAAGCGCTGGAAACGGCGAGAGAAGCTTAATAATGCAACTTTAGTTCAGAGGATTAACTTTTGTTCACAAAGTAGCTCTGCGTGCACAAAAGCGCTGGAAACGGCGAGAGAAGCTTAAAAATGCAACCTTAGTTCAGAAGATTGAATTTTGTTTACAAAGTGGTTCTAAGTGCACAAAACAGCTGGAAACAGTAGCTCTGCGTGCACAAAAGCGCTGGAAACGGCGAGAGAAGCTTAAAAATGCAACCTTAGTTCAGAAGATTGAATTTTGTTTACAAAGTGGTTCTAAGTGCACAAAACAGCTGGAAACAGTAGCTCTGCGTGCACAAAAGCGCTGGAAACGGCGAGAGAAGCTTAATAATGCAACTTTAGTTCAGAGGATTAACTTTTGTTCACAAAGTGGCTCTGCGTGCACAAAAGCGCTGGAAACGGCGAGAGAAGCTTAAAAATGCAACCTTAGTTCAGAAGATTTACTTTTGTTCACAAAGTGGTTCTGAGTGCACTAAAGCGCTGGAAACGGCGAGAGAAGCTTAAAAATGCAACCTTAGTTCAGAAGATTTACTTTTGTTCACAAAGTGGTTCTGAGTGCACTAAACAGCTGGAAACAGTAGCTCTGCGTGCACAAAAGCGCTGGAAACGGCGAGAGAAGCTTAATAATGCAACTTTAGTTCAGAGGACTAACTTTTGTTCACAAAGTGGCTCTGCGTGCACAAACCAGCTGGAAACAGTAGCTCTGCGTGCACAAAAGCGCTGGAAACGGCGAGAGAAGCTTAAAAATGCAACCTTAGTTCAGAAGATTTACTTTTGTTCACAAAGTGGTTCTAAGTGCACAAAACAGCTGGAAACAGTAGCTCTGCGTGCACAAAAGCGCTGGAAACGGCGAGAGAAGCTTAAAAATGCAACCTTAGTTCAGAAGATTGAATTTTGTTTACAAAGTGGTTCTAAGTGCACAAACCAGCTGGAAACAGTAGCTCTGCGTGCACAAAAGCGCTGGAAACGGCGAGAGAAGCTTAAAAATGCAACCTTACTGAAGAAGATTTACTTTTGTTCACAAAGTGGTTCTGAGTGCACTAAACAGCTGGAAACAGTAGCTCTGCGTGCACAAAAGCGCTGGAAACGGCGAGAAATGCTTAAAAATGCAATCTTAGTGAAGAAGATTTACTTTTGTTCACAAAGTGGTTCTGAGTGCACTAAACAGCTGGAAACAGTAGCTCTGCGTGCACAAAAGCGCTGGAAACGGCGAGAGAAGCTTGATAATGCAACTTTAGTTCAGAGGATTAACGTTTGTTCACAAAGTGGCTCTGCGTGCACAAAAGCGCTGGAAACGGCGAGAGAAGCTTAAAAATGCAAACTTTGTTCAGAAGATTTACTTTTGTTCACAAAGTGGTTCTAAGTGCACAAAACAGCTCGAAACAGTAGCTCTGCGTGCACAAAAGCGCTGGAAACGACGAGAGAAGCTTAAAAATGCAACCTTAGTTCAGAAGATTTACTTTTGTTCACAAAGTGGTTCTGAGTGCACTAAACAGCTGGAAACAGTAGCTCTGCGTGCACAAAAGCGCTGGAAACGACGAGAGAAGCTTAATAATGCAACTTTTGTTCAGAGGATTAACTTTTGTTCACAAAGTGGCTCTGCGTGCACAAAAGCGCTGGAAACGGCGAGAGAAGCTTAAAAATGCAACCTTAGTTCAGAAGATTGAATTTTGTTTACAAAGTGGTTCTAAGTGCACAAAACAGCTGGAAACAGTAGCTCTGCGTGCACAAAAGCGCTGGAAACGGCGAGAGAAGCTTAAAAATGCAACCTTAGTTCAGAAGATTGAATTTTGTTTACAAAGTGGTTCTAAGTGCACAAAACAGCTGGAAACAGTAGCTCTGCGTGCACAAAAGCGCTGGAAACGGCGAGAGAAGCTTAAAAATGCAATCTTAGTGAAGAAGATTTACTTTTGTTCACAAAGTGGTTCTGAGTGCACTAAACAGCTGGAAACAGTAGCTCTGCGTGCACAAAAGCGCTGGAAACGGCGAGAGAAGCTTAAAAATGCAACCTTAGTTCAGAAGATTTACTTTTGTTCACAAAGTGGGTATGAGTGCACTAAACAGCTGGAAACAGTAGCTCTGCGTGCACAAAAGCGCTGGAAACGGCGAGAGAAGCTTAATAATGCAACTTTAGTTCAGAGGATTAACTTTTGTTCACAAAGTGGCTCTGCGTGCACAAAAGCGCTGGAAACGGCGAGAGAAGCTTAAAAATGCAACCTTAGTTCAGAAGATTTACTTTTGTTCACAAAGTGGTTCTGAGTGCACTAAAGCGCTGGAAACGGCGAGAGAAGCTTAAAAATGCAACCTTAGTTCAGAAGATTTACTTTTGTTCACAAAGTGGTTCTGAGTGCACTAAACAGCTGGAAACAGTAGCTCTGCGTGCACAAAAGCGCTGGAA
This sequence comes from Paralichthys olivaceus, assembly GCF_024713975.1. Classification (NCBI taxonomy): domain Eukaryota; kingdom Metazoa; phylum Chordata; class Actinopteri; order Pleuronectiformes; family Paralichthyidae; genus Paralichthys; species Paralichthys olivaceus. Next base: position 1,379,983 of record NC_091116.1, read on the forward strand.
ACGACGAGAGAAGCTTAATAATGCAACTTTAGTTCAGAGGATTAACTTTTGTTCACAAAGTGGCTCTGCGTGCACAAAAGCGCTGGAAACGGCGAGAGAAGCTTAAAAATGCAACCTTAGTTCAGAAGATTTACTTTTGTTCACAAAGTGGTTCTGAGTGCACTAAACAGCTGGAAACAGTAGCTCTGCGTGCACAAAAGCGCTGGAAACGGCGAGAGAAGCTTAATAATGCAACTTTAGTTCAGAGGATTAACTTTTGTTCACAAAGTGGCTCTGCGTGCACAAAAGCGCTGGAAACGGCGAGAGAAGCTTAAAAATGCAACCTTAGTTCAGAAGATTTACTTTTGTTCACAAAGTGGTTCTAAGTGCACAAAACAGCTGGAAACAGTAGCTCTGCGTGCACAAAAGCGCTGGAAACGGCGAGAGAAGCTTAAAAATGCAATCTTAGTGAAGAAGATTTACTTTTGTTCACAAAGTGGTTCTGAGTGCACTAAACAGCTGGAAACAGTAGCTCTGCGTGCACAAAAGCGCTGGAAACGGCGAGAGAAGCTTAAAAATGCAACCTTAGTTCAGAAGATTGAATTTTGTTTACAAAGTGGTTCTAAGTGCACAAAACAGCTGGAAACAGTAGCTCTGCGTGCACAAAAGCGCTGGAAACGGCGAGAGAAGCTTAAAAATGCAATCTTAGTGAAGAAGATTTACTTTTGTTCACAAAGTGGTTCTGAGTGCACTAAACAGCTGGAAACAGTAGCTCTGCGTGCACAAAAGCGCTGGAAACGGCGAGAGAAGCTTAATAATGCAACTTTAGTTCAGAGGACTAACTTTTGTTCACAAAGTGGCTCTGCGTGCACAAAACAGCTGGAAACAGTAGCTCTGCGTGCACAAAAGCGCTGGAAACGGCGAGAGAAGCTTAAAAATGCAAACTTTGTTCAGAAGATTTACTTTTGTTCACAAAGTGGTTCTGAGTGCACTAAACAGCTGGAAACAGTAGCTCTGCGTGCACAAAAGCGCTGGAAACGACGAGAGAAGCTTAATAATGCAACTTTAGTTCAGAGGATTAACTTTTGTTCACAAAGTGACTCTGCGTGCACAAAAGCGCTGGAAACGGCGAGAGAAGCTTAAAAATGCAACCTTAGTTCAGAAGATTGAATTTTGTTTACAAAGTGGTTCTAAGTGCACAAAAAAGCTGGAAACAGTAGCTCTGCGTGCACAAAAGCGCTGGAAACGACGAGAGAAGCTTAATAATGCAACTTTAGTTCAGAGGATTAACTTTTGTTCACAAAGTGGCTCTGCGTGCACAAAAGCGCTGGAAACAGTAGCTATGCGTGCACAAAAGCGCTGGAAATGACGAGAGAAGCTTAATAATGCAACTTTAGTTCAGAGGATTAACTTTTGTTCACAAAGTGGCTCTGCGTGCACAAAAGCGCTGGAAACGGCGAGAGAAGCTTAAAAATGCAACCTTAGTGAAGAAGATTTACTTTTGTTCACAAAGTGGTTCTGAGTGCACTAAACAGCTGGAAACAGTAGCTCTGCGTGCACAAAAGCGCTGGAAACGGCGAGAGAAGCTTAAAAATGCAACCTTAGTTCAGAAGATTTACTTTTGTTCACAAAGTGGGTATGAGTGCACTAAACAGCTGGAAACAGTAGCTCTGCGTGCACAAAAGCGCTGGAAACGGCGAGAGAAGCTTAATAATGCAACTTTAGTTCAGAGGATTAACTTTTGTTCACAAAGTGGCTCTGCGTGCACAAAAGCGCTGGAAACGGCGAGAGAAGCTTAAAAATGCAACCTTAGTTCAGAAGATTTACTTTTGTTCACAAAGTGGTTCTGAGTGCACTAAAGCGCTGGAAACGGCGAGAGAAGCTTAAAAATGCAACCTTAGTTCAGAAGATTTACTTTTGTTCACAAAGTGGTTCTGAGTGCACTAAACAGCTGGAAACAGTAGCTCTGCGTGCACAAAAGCGCTGGAAACGGCGAGAGAAGCTTAATAATGCAACTTTAGTTCAGAGGATTAACTTTTGTTCACAAAGTGGCTCTGCGTGCACAAAAGCGCTGGAAACGGCGAGAGAAGCTTAAAAATGCAACCTTAGTTCAGAAGATTTACTTTTGTTCACAAAGTGGTTCTAAGTGCACAAAACAGCTGGAAACAGTAGCTCTGCGTGCACAAAAGCGCTGGAAACGGCGAGAGAAGCTTAAAAATGCAATCTTAGTGAAGAAGATTTACTTTTGTTCACAAAGTGGTTCTGAGTGCACTAAACAGCTGGAAACAGTAGCTCTGCGTGCACAAAAGCGCTGGAAACGGCGAGAGAAGCTTAAAAATGCAACCTTAGTTCAGAAGATTGAATTTTGTTTACAAAGTGGTTCTAAGTGCACAAAACAGCTGGAAACAGTAGCTCTGCGTGCACAAAAGCGCTGGAAACGGCGAGAGAAGCTTAAAAATGCAATCTTAGTGAAGAAGATTTACTTTTGTTCACAAAGTGGTTCTGAGTGCACTAAACAGCTGGAAACAGTAGCTCTGCGTGCACAAAAGCGCTGGAAACGGCGAGAGAAGCTTAATAATGCAACTTTAGTTCAGAGGACTAACTTTTGTTCACAAAGTGGCTCTGCGTGCACAAAACAGCTGGAAACAGTAGCTCTGCGTGCACAAAAGCGCTGGAAACGGCGAGAGAAGCTTAAAAATGCAACCTTAGTTCAGAAGATTGAATTTTGTTTACAAAGTGGTTCTAAGTGCACAAAACAGCTGGAAACAGTAGCTCTGCGTGCACAAAAGCGCTGGAAATGGCGAGAGAAGCTTAAAAATGCAATCTTAGTGAAGAAGATTTACTTTTGTTCACAAAGTGGTTCTGAGTGCACAAACCAGCTGGAAACAGTAGCTCTGCGTGCACAAAAGCGCTGGAAACGGCGAGAGAAGCTTAAAAATGCAACCTTAGTTCAGAAGATTTACTTTTGTTCACAAAGTGGTTCTAAGTGCACAAAACAGCTGGAAACAGTAGCTCTGCGTGCACAAAAGCGCTGGAAATGGCGAGAGAAGCTTAAAAATGCAACCTTACTGAAGAAGATTTACTTTTGTTCACAAAGTGGTTCTGAGTGCACTAAACAGCTGGAAACAGTAGCTCTGCGTGCACAAAAGCGCTGGAAACGGCGAGAGAAGCTTAATAATGCAACTTTAGTTCAGAGGATTAACTTTTGTTCACAAAGTGGCTCTGCGTGCACAAAAGCGCTGGAAACGGCGAGAGAAGCTTAAAAATGCAAACTTTGTTCAGAAGATTTACTTTTGTTCACAAAGTGGTTCTGAGTGCACTAAACAGCTGGAAACAGTAGCTCTGCGTGCACAAAAGCGCTGGAAACGACGAGAGAAGCTTAATAATGCAACTTTAGTTCAGAGGATTAACTTTTGTTCACAAAGTGACTCTGCGTGCACAAAAGCGCTGGAAACGGCGAGAGAAGCTTAAAAATGCAACCTTAGTTCAGAAGATTGAATTTTGTTTACAAAGTGGTTCTAAGTGCACAAAAAAGCTGGAAACAGTAGCTCTGCGTGCACAAAAGCGCTGGAAACGACGAGAGAAGCTTAATAATGCAACTTTAGTTCAGAGGATTAACTTTTGTTCACAAAGTGGCTCTGCGTGCACAAAAGCGCTGGAAACAGTAGCTCTGCGTGCACAAAAGCGCTGGAAACGACGAGAGAAGCTTAATAATGCAACTTTAGTTCAGAGGATTAACTTTTGTTCACAAAGTGGCTCTGCGTGCACAAAAGCGCTGGAAACGGCAAGAGAAGCTTAAAAATGCAACCTTAGTGAAGAAGATTTACTTTTGTTCACAAAGTGGTTCTGAGTGCACTAAACAGCTGGAAACAGTAGCTCTGCGTGCACAAAAGCACTGTAAATGGCGAGAGAAGCTTAAAAATGCAACCTTAGTTCAGAAGATTTACTTTTGCCCACAAAGTGGTTCTGAGTGCACAAACTAGCTGGAAACAGTAGCTCTGCGTGCAAAAAAGCGCTGGAAACGGCGAGAGAGGCTTAAAAATGCAACCTTAGTGAAGAAGATTTACTTTTGTTCACAAAGTGGTTCTGAGTGCACTAAACAGCTGGAAACAGTAGCTCTGCGTGCACAAAAGCGCTGGAAACGGCGAGAGAAGCTTAAAAATGCAACCTTAGTTCAGAAGATTGAATTTTGTTTACAAAGTGGTTCTAAGTGCACAAAACAGCTGGAAACAGTAGCTCTGCGTGCACAAAAGCGCTGGAAACGGCGAGAGAAGCTTAAAAATGCAATCTTAGTGAAGAAGATTTACTTTTGTTCACAAAGTGGTTCTGAGTGCACTAAACAGCTGGAAACAGTAGCTCTGCGTGCACAAAAGCGCTGGAAACGGCGAGAGAAGCTTAATAATGCAACTTTAGTTCAGAGGACTAACTTTTGTTCACAAAGTGGCTCTGCGTGCACAAAACAGCTGGAAACAGTAGCTCTGCGTGCACAAAAGCGCTGGAAACGGCGAGAGAAGCTTAAAAATGCAAACTTTGTTCAGAAGATTTACTTTTGTTCACAAAGTGGTTCTAAGTGCACAAAACAGCTCGAAACAGTAGCTCTGCATGCACAAAAGCGCTGGAAACGGCGAGAGAAGCTTAAAAATGCAATCTTAGTGAAGAAGATTTACTTTTGTTCACAAAATGGTTCTGAGTGCACAAACCAGCTGGAAACAGTAGCTCTGCGTGCACAAAAGCGCTGGAAACGGCGAGAGAAGCTTAAAAATGCAATCTTAGTGAAGAAGATTTACTTTTGTTCACAAAGTGGTTCTGAGTGCACTAAACAGCTGGAAACAGTAGCTCTGCGTGCACAAAAGCGCTGGAAACGGCGAGAGAAGCTTAAAAATGCAACCTTAGTTCAGAAGATTTACTTTTCTTCACAAAGTGGTTCTAAGTGCACAAAACAGCTGGAAACAGTAGCTCTGCGTGCACAAAAGCGCTGGAAACGGCGAGAGAAGCTTAAAAATGCAACCTTAGTTCAGAAGATTTACTTTTGTTCACAAAGTGGTTCTGAGTGCACTAAACAGCTGGAAACAGTAGCTCTGCGTGCACAAAAGCGCTGGAAACGACGAGAGAAGCTTAATAATGCAACTTTAGTTCAGAGGATTAACTTTTGTTCACAAAGTGACTCTGCGTGCACAAAAGCGCTGGAAACGGCGAGAGAATCTTAAAAATGCAACCTTAGTTCAGAAGATTGAATTTTGTTTACAAAGTGGTTCTAAGTGCACAAAACAGCTGGAAACAGTAGCTCTGCGTGCACAAAAGCGCTGGAAACGACGAGAGAAGCTTAATAATGCAACTTTAGTTCAGAGGATTAACTTTTGTTCACAAAGTGGCTCTGCGTGCACAAAAGCGCTGGAAACAGTAGCTCTGCGTGCACAAAAGCGCTGGAAACGACGAGAGAAGCTTAATAATGCAACTTTAGTTCAGAGGATTAACTTTTGTTCACAAAGTGGCTCTGCGTGCACAAAAGCGCTGGAAACGGCAAGAGAAGCTTAAAAATGCAACCTTAGTGAAGAAGATTTACTTTTGTTCACAAAGTGGTTCTGAGTGCACTAAACAGCTGGAAACAGTAGCTCTGCGTGCACAAAAGCACTGGAAATGGCGAGAGAAGCTTAAAATTGCAACCTTAGTTCAGAAGATTTACTTTTGTCCACAAAGTGGTTCTGAGTGCACAAACCAGCTGGAAACAGTAGCTCTGCGTGCACAAAAGCGCTGGAAACGGCGAGAGAAGCTTAAAAATGCAACCTTAGTACAGAAGATTTACTTTTGTTCACAAAGTGGTTCTGAGTGCACTAAACAGCTGGAAACAGTACCTCTGCGTGCACAAAAGCGCTGGAAACGACGAGAGAAGCTTAATAATGCAACTTTAGTTCAGAGGATTAACTTTTGTTCACAAAGTGGCTCTGCGTGCACAAAAGCGCTGGAAACGGCGAGAGAAGCTTAAAAATGCAATCTTAGTGAAGAAGATTTACTTTTGTTCACAAAGTGGTTCTGAGTGCACAAAACAGCTGGAAACAGTAGCTCTGCGTGCACAAAAGCGCTGGAAATGGCGAGAGAAGCTTAAAATTGCCACTTTGGTCCAGATAATGAATTTTTAATGACTAAAGGTGAAAATCAGAACACAGGGGTAGTGGATGGTCACCTTGAACAAGGCTCAGGTGAAATATCCCTGTCAACTTTAAAATAATTTTGTAAAGTAATGTTTTCAAGTTTTCAAGACTTCTTAATCTAATATTTGCTCAAAGTTGATTAAAATTGCTTAAGATAGTGAGATAAGGATATATTTGCTACAATGAATAAGATATTGATTTTCTTAATAAAGATTAACCTTAAAAAGACTTCCCCCCACTCTTGTTTAGGATGACCCTCACTATCTGAATGTAAAATCTCAAGTAATTTTGCTGTACGCATTTTGAGTAAATTCAAGGGAAAGTCAGTTAAATTTTAATTATGGCATCCATAACCTTCTCCCATTATGTGTTAGGATAGGTCTTTTTTTACCTAAAAAAAAATCCTTAAGAGCTGACTTAGAATCTTCACCTCATCCTCGTTCAGGATGATACCCACTATTTGTTTATAATATTTCAATTTTTTTTTACGAAAATTTTTTTTGAGAAAGTGAAAGGCAGCTCAATTTTCATTATGGCAAAATATTAACCCAAAAAAGTCCTTAAAAGGTAACCCTAACCCTCTATCTATATTTAAAGTTTCCAGTAATTTTAAACATTATTAAGACTAAATTCATATAAGGTCACTTGACCACTTTAATTTGTTTGAGTCCAAGTGACTCCATTGAGAAGGAATTCCCTCAAGCAGTGAGTCCAAGTTACCAGATATAATGAAATTCCCTACTGACAGTCCTAATATATCACATTCACAGTGACGTGAGGTAACTCTGACCTTTAACTTCGAAGGGAAAAAAAACCTTCATCTTGAGTTTAAGTTAATGCTTTTACCAAGTTTGACGACATTCCCATAGGCTGATCTTGATATATCATTTTAAGAAAAAATATTAACATACTTTGTGAGAACACTGTGACATTTGGCTACCAAAATGAAATCCAAATTCATGTGAATGTTTGTACCAAATATGAAAGAATTCCCTGAAGGCATTTTGGATATATATCGCATATACAAGACAAGAAGTGTGCTTTGTGAGGTGCTAGTGACCTTGCCATTTGATCTTTGATCCTTCATCAATCACATCCAAAAGATGTCCCTACTTTTGGTGTATGTCTGACAATGATAAAGTCTAATCAGGAAGGAGCTCAACACTTCTAATTGCATTTATCACTGCATAAATATTTTGTGATTTACTTCTTAACATCTGTTTAAATCATTATTATTTTTGAGATCACATGTCTTTTCCCCTCCCATAACCCCTTTTGGTCCAAAGTTCAAAAACTTTCAATTCCATTTGTTCAACAAAATACAATATTTGGAGGACCAAAGTTATGCTGATATGGGAAAAACATTAGAAATTCCCAAATTATTTCTAATCTACTTTTCTTAAAATTTGTTTTTATTTATTTTAGGATTTAATTCTTTGTTAATAACATCAAAAAGCCAATGATACCTTAAATTTATTTAATATACTTAAATTTACTTACCTTTACTTACCTTTGGCAGTTGAGAACTCCTCTCTCTCTCTTTTTCCCCCCTGTCTGCTTAAAGCAGATTGACCGCAGCGTCGATATAATCCTGGCTCAGGTCTCATACCTCCAGTCCTAGCCACATCTCTGGTGCAAAACTCTATTACCTATATAATATCATAGTTTGTTAAATCATGAGCCCGACTTCAGAACCCAATATAACAAGTGTATTAAATCAACAAACACTCCATATATTTATACTCCTTAACTCTGTGACCTCCTCTTAGATCACGAGCCTGTTTATTCCAATACTCTTCAGTTAACCCAGTTAACTACGTGATCTCCAAGATCACCAACAGGCTTATTCTCTATTCCTTAGTTAACCCAATTAACTCTGTGATCTCCAAGACCACCTGAAGCTTCCTTGATTCTACATCGGTTTGGAACCGATGTAGAATGCAGACACGTCGGTCACTCACCCAGTGAGAGAATCGTTTCCCTTCTGAATTTGTCTTCCCAGAAAGACAGTGTCTCTGTGCTACTTGGTCCCCCAGATTACAGCAGTGAGAGCACTCTTTGGTTCTCAGGCATCAGGCCCTCACGTCTCTACCCTCTTTTGTCAGGGAGGGTGAGGTCAGAGACCCAGACTACCTGTGCAGTTTTACCTTTCATCCCTGAGATCCAGAGTGTCCTCTCACACGAGTGATCCTGCCGACAACGCCAAAATTGTGGTGGAAATTTCTGTGAAACAAGCACAAAGTCAAACACTTCTTTTTGTAAGTTTAATTCAGCATCTGCAGATGGACTCATCAGTACACATCACCTGAATGACATGCACAAATGAGCACAGAACTTAGGAGAATCTGTGCTCTTAAAACTCGCAGCCCCTTTCCACTAAGCATGCAAAGGTATATATTACCCTCCTGTAGTTTCACTCAGTGGAGGAGACATCCCGTCCTTTTGTTTACATGTTCTGTGGATGACCCCCCCTGTGAGAACCCAGTTGTTTGATCCCAATCAGAGATACTAAAAGATACCATAAAGTTCTGGTTTCTCAAGGCCATAAAACTCAAGTCTCTTAAGCCACCATCGTAAACCTTAAAGTTGCCCTTTTCAATTAACAATTTGGTGAACCATTTGTTCAGTCCTCCACATACATCTTTGCTCATGCAATTATACATACAAAAATGTAACATTTCCATTACAGTGCTAAAAGTGTTAGAGCTGAGCAGGGATCAGTGAGGATGAGGTCATATTTAAAGAGAGAGAATGGGCTGTAATTGGTGGGTGACTGACGAGCACCCATAAACCTATCGGTAGCTGAGTACATGACTCTCTCCTGCATGAACTAACACATTAGTCACAATTCAAGTTCAGGATTTCTACGATGACATTCTCACTTTAAACTTAATTTAAAGTATCACAAATTAAAGCTGACCTTGAATTATGATCAGTCAGAATCAAATTGTCATATATCACAAATCATAAACTGGATTTATTTTCATAATTAATTATGGATAAAATTACAAGGTATGTTGCAGAAATCTGGAATGGATATCTATATCATTGAGCATTGTACAAGTTACATTGTACAAGTACATGTTCTACTGAATAAGGGATCAGCCACTTGCTATCTGTAATACAAACAGTCATCATCAGGAACATCAGAGATATCATAGTTCATAATCATCCCAAGGTACTTGTAGTTCTCTAAAATGTCTACCACATGTCCCTTGATGATAGTATTCTAAGAGTTTGAGGACTGATGCCTAAAACTCATGTCCTTGGTTTTTGTCACATTTAGTAGTAAAAATGCACAGTCACACCAATACAGATTCACAATCCACAATGGGACCATGGTTGTTCTCATCTGCATGGAGGAAACTGACTGTCACAGAGTCATCAGCAAATTTGAAAAGTAATCTGTTGTCATGCCAGCTGCGGCAGTCATCAGTATACACATTATAGAGGGGAGGTGAAAGGACACAGGAGGAGACCCTGTGGATGATGACAATGTGTCTTACATGCATTACTTTCTGTGTCAGTTGCAGCTCGAGGCATGTATCCAAAATTATCTTTTCCAGGCACTATACTGATACTGTAGTCACTACAAGTTACGCATGTTCCATTTTGCCTGGGGGACATTTTAAACAAACCAGTCTACAACACAATAAAAATCACATGAAAATCAACCTCCCTCCCCATCTTTTCATATTTTTTTACTCCTCAATTTTTTAATGTGGATTTAGAATTTGATACTGAGCATAGCTGTGAAATTTCCCCCCCAAATAGAAATGGTACAAGTTGTCAAATAAATGTTATCTACATAAATCCCCATATATTTCAAAAACCTTCTCAGAACACAGTTAACATCACAGTATATTGTAAGGTATTGTAATGGAAATTTTTACATTTGTGAATGTTTAATTGCATTAGCAGACATGTATGTGGATGACTGACCAAATGGTTCACCAAATTGTTTATCTGAAAGGGCAACCTTAAGGTTTACGATGGTGGCTTAAGAGACTTGAGTTGTATGGCCTCGAGAAACCAAATCTTTATGGCTTCTCATGGTATCTCTGATTGGGATCAAACAACTGGGATCTCACAGGGGGGGTCATCCACAGAACATGTAAACAAATGGCCAGGATGTCTCCTCCACTGAGTGAAACTACAGGAGGGTAATAAATACCTTTGAATGCTTAGTGGGAGGGGGCTGAGAGTTATAAGAACACAGATTCTCCTATGTTCTTTGCTCATTTGTGCATGTCATTCAGGTGATGTGTACTGATGAGTCCATCTGCAGATGCTGAATTAAACTTTCAGAAAGAAGTGTTTGACTTTGTGCTTGTTTCACAGAAATTGCCACCACATTTGGCGTTGTTGGCAGGATCACTCGTGTGAGAGGACACTCTGGATCTCAAGGCTGAAAGGTAAAACTGCGCAGGGAGTCTGGGACTCTGACCTCAACCTCCCTGACAAAAGAGGGTAGAGACGTGAGGGCCTGATGCCTGAGAACCAAAGAGTGCTCTCACTGCTGTGATCCGGCGGACCAAGTAGCACAGAGACACTGTCTTTCTGGGAAGACAAATTCAGAAGGGAAACGATTCTCTCACAGGGTGAGTGACAGACGTGTCTGCATGGCAAGGTTTGGAACCGATGTAGAATCAAGGAAGCTTCGGGTGATCTTGGAGGTCACGGGTGGTCTTGGAGACCACAGAGTTAATATAGAATAAGCCTGTTGATGATCTTGGAGATCACGTAGTTATTAGAATAAACAGGTTGGTGATCTGAGAGGAGGTCACAGAGTTAAGGAGTATTGATATGTACGTGATATAATAATAGAAATATACGGAGTGTTTGATGATTTTAATACACTTGTTATATTGGGTTCTGACGTCGAGCTCATGATTTAACAAACTATGATATAATATAGTAAATAGAGTTTTGCACTGGAGATGTGACTGGGACTGAAGGACTGAGACCTGAGCCAGGATAATCTCGACACTGCAATGAATCTGCTTTAATAAGAGAGAAAAAAAAGAGAGAGTGAGAGAAGTTCTCAACCGCCAAAGGTAAGTAAAGGTAAGTAAATTTAAGTAAACTTAAGTATATTAGGGGTATAATTGGCTTTTTCAGGGTATTAAGAAAGACTAAATCCTAAAAACAAATTTTTAACAAAAGGAAATTAAAAAGAAAGAACGGATTAAAATAAATTAGGGAATTTCTAAATGTCTTTTCCCATATCAGCATAACTTTGGTCTTCCAAATTTTGTATTTTGTTGAACAAATTGGGAGTTTAAATTGATAAATAAGAGTTGTGTTAAAACTGCTGAGACAACCTACTAGAGAAATGGGTTTAAACATCGGTAAAGGAAAGAAAGATAAGGATAATGCTAATCCACTTCAGCTTTCTTTTCTTAATGTTCAGTATATGTTAATAAGTGATTGTAAGCGTAGAGTTAGAGAGGAAAGAGTTAGAGAGGAACGAGTTAGTGAGGACAAATTAGAAGGAAAAAAGAAATGTAGGGATATTTGTACTGGAGCGTGTGAATTTTGGTTAACTGAAGTGACTATCAGGGACAGTTTACAAAAGGTAGGGATTGAACTAATCTCCAAGTCTCAGTGTGTCCGACTAGACCCTGATCTGGACTCAGCTCCACCGAGAGGACAACCACAGCCAGCAGCGGTGCAGTGTGATGACCAGCAGGACACTCAGCTGCTACCGGTGCAGAGGGCGCAGGCGGCAGCTCCAGCCGTCCCTAACCTCCATCCAGACCTCGAGCTTGTTGCAGCAGAGGAGGTGGACAGGCCTCCATCATGCACCACTCCATATGCGGCAGCACATACTCCACGGCGCACCGGGAAGGAGGCAATTTATGATTTGAATGCAACCCCGCAAGCACCGATGGTGGAGGTGGCTGCAGGAGATGGAAACACTCAGCTGATCTACAGACCATGGACATTCACCAATATGAAAGAACCTACCACTTCATCTCTCCCACAAGTGTTAAGTGGGGGAGCGGTATGCAGTGCAACTGGAACCAGCACTGAACAGCAAAGACTGCTGATGACTGAGATGGGGACTCAGTATTCGAAAGTGGCAAGATCCGTCTCTGCACAGGAGCGGAGAATGGTGAATCCAGCATGGGGTAATGCTGATTATGCAGAAAAACTCTTGAACAGCAAGAAAAAGAAAAAGGCAACGCAGTTGACAGAGGGACTGCAAATGGCACAGCTGGCAGCATATCAAAACCAAGTCTGCGGGCACAAGAAAGGTCATGGAGGGAGAGGAAGGGGACGTGGAAGAACTGACGCTTGTTTCAAATGTGGCAAAATTGGACATTGGATCAGGGATTGCCCTGAGAACCAATACACATAGTGCGATTGAGTAGCGGTGGAGCTGGGGACAGTGAAGGATTCATCTGGTGCAGACGCGGAGACAGAGAGAAAGTTTCAACCTACTCACCAAATTCGTAAGAGCACTGTAACACGCACACCATATGAATTACTGTTAGAACTGATGCATATATGCAAAAACACACAATCAAAGTAAATGGTAAAGACTTCACATTTTTGGTAGATTCAGGTGAAAACAGAATCAGTCTCCAAAAATGAATGTTAGAGATGTTTTAAAACAATTGAAGCAACAGGTACGACAGTGCTAGAGAGATACACTGTACCATTGTTTTTAAAAAAAAAATGAGGTTAAGGAAATTTTAAACATTAATTTTTGTTGTCACCACGCTGGCTGATAGATATTATTGGTAGAGATTTCATGTGTTCATTGAGTAATATGCTAATTTTAACATCACAAGGCGTAGATGTAACTAGAGGATTTGATATATGCATATCAATGGAAGATTCTGAACGCTTCCCTCACCTCTGTAAGTAACACTTTCTTGTGAGATGCTGAGGTACTCACCCAGATGTAATTACAGATGTTATCCTAACACAAAGGATTGTAGAGAAGGTTAGAGTAAGTAGTTAAAGAATGTGATAGAGAAAGTTAGATTAAAGATTAACGATAGGTTAGGTTGGTTATACTAGAACAGTAATCACTGTGTTGTCTCAGTAGCTTAGATTGACTCACTGGACAAATTGTTTAAGGTATCAAATTCTGATCTCCATGTTCTATTAAGCAAAGGAGAACAAAAACAATTGGTATTGAAAGTTTTGGAACTTTGGACCAAAAGGGGTTATGGGAAGGGAAAAAACATCTGATCCCAATAATAAAAATAATTTAATCAGAGGTTTAGAGGTAAATCACAAAAGATTTCTGCAGTGATAAATGCAATTAGGACTGTGGAATTTATTATTGTCAGACTGAACACTTTTCAAAAGCTAAGTGACTCAGATACAGTACAGCTGATAAATGCAGATATGAAGCTGTTTGTGGACGACTCAGCATTAAAAGATCCAGCAACTGGTAGAAGCCAAGTGGGTTTTGACGTTACAACTTTGTATGACAAATTTGGCTGAATCACTCATTACATTATTCTGCAGAAGCTGCAGAATTGGTTGCATTGATTGAGAAATGCAAATATATAAGTGACAGGTGTCAACATATACACTGGTAGCAGGTATGCATTGGGAGTGGTATATGATTTGGCAGATTTTTGGCTAAAGGGAAATTCTCAAACCCATTACCTACCATACATTGGTTGCTGTTCTGATTGATGCTGTGTTGTTATTCAAACTAATTGCGTTCTGCAAATGTGAAGCATTTTTTAAAGACTTTTCAGTTTCACAGGGGAATGTGAGAGCAGAAGCTGCTGCAAAAGCTGCAGCAAAGCACAGTCTGCTTGTCCGAGGCGTTTCTGAATCTGATAGGTCATTAACACCTAATGTATTTGATGGGTCATTAACATTTAAATACAGATTTAAAGGAGCTGCAGATAAGGGCAGCTCAGTTAAAAACAAACAAAAAAACTGTTTGAAGGGAAGTGGATTGTTTGGTGGCTATACATTTTGGTCTGGAACAAATAGGAAATCCTGTTTAGAAAGATATCTGTTTCCTCATAGTTGACACATGGTCAGAACCAAGTGTCAAAGGGGGGATGCCAAATGTAGGAAGAGATACAGATATATTGGTTTACAAAAGAATTGTCAAACTCACAAATGACTCACAAATTATTTTTAAATTTTCATTAGAGTTATATAATTGGTACTATAATAATATACAAAGAGGAATCCAGATTATATAAAGTGAACTGTTTGAGGGATTTTATGGAAGAACAAAGTGAGGGAAAGCAATACTGTCTTGATTTTATTGACATGTGTGTTTCTCCACATTTAAACAGGACTCTTCAGCAGTTGCGAAGGCACTGCTCAGGGAAATGTTTTATTGTGCAACCTGTCCCCTATGCTTTTTGAGATCCACAGATAGGTGAAGGAAGCCCTACCAAAATCCATAGATGGCAGTGAAGGCTGCTGAAAGATCAACTTGGATGTATGCAAGCCATTGCAGGGAGGTTCCTGAGCAAGGAGTGGATTCTTCAGAACACAGCGTGCATTGATGTCAGTGAGTGCACCTCAGCCTTCAACTGCTTTGTGTCCGCGAGCAAGGAGGGGGTGGAAATCTCTAGGACCACACGTCTCCAATCTCACGAAGAGGCGGCACATTGATTAGGGGGTTGGCTAGGGTGACGCTGCTGATAAACGATGACGCCGACAGACAAAAAGTGACACCTGATGGGACGACTGGGATGCAGTTCAAGGGAAAAGATGTGTTCCCTGTCCTTGCTCACAGTCATCATCGTCCTGCCAACATTGCTATGGCAGGTGAAACCTTGGCAGGAAGAACAACACCAAACTAAACTGAGCATCATAGGCAAAAAAAAAAAAGGAAACTCTTGTTTGAACTGACAAAGCCTGAAGTCAATTCATGGTATGCAGCCATGAAGACAACTGCGAGGAAAGATCATCAATGAGAGACCTAACCTCACTTACTTCCATACAGATTGCACTCACTATTATGAAGATATGAGTGTTCCACATTGAAAGTGTCTTCAAAGGATTTGAGGGACTCTTCCCATGGTGGGGAAATGTGCGAACAACACACAGAATAGATGGGATTGTACTTAGTGGGGGTTGGGTTTTCATTTTTGTTTCTCCCAATATTCAGGGCCTCAGAAATGTGGCTCTGCGAAATAGGATGGCTTTGGACATTATGCTCACCAGCCAAGGAGGTGTTGGTCACATAATCTGATCTGATTGCTGCACATACATACATACATACATCTGACAATTTGATGCATATTGTTTTTCATTTAAATTGCCTATTGTTTGAGGAAAAGAACAAGGACACACAGATTCCTGAAGCATGGAATTGGTGGTCATAGTGTATTTTAAATGTGAAAAATGTGTCATTGGAATATTTGACATCGATTCAGATTTTTGTTTGTATTTAAGTGTTGTTGGTCTGGTGTATTGATTGTGTACTATTTGTGTACTTTAATCAAGAATGCAATTGGATATGTTAAATATCCGGGCCCTCATCTAGAATGAAATTCTCAATTTCAAGATGATGCGTTTGTCTAAAAATGATAGTTGTTTAGTGAGCATGAAATGCTCAAAGGGGGGAAATGTAATGGAAATTTTTACATTTGTGAATGTTTAATTGCATTAGCAGACATGTATGTGGATGACTGACCAAATGGTTCACCAAATTGTTTATCTGAAAGGGCAACCTTAAGGTTTACGATGGTTGCTTAAGAGACTTGAGTTGTATGGCCTCGAGAAACCAAATCTTTATGGCTTCTCATGGTATCTCTGATTGGGCTCAAACAACTGGGATCTCACAGGGGGGGTCATCCACAGAACATGTAAACAAATGGCCAGGATGTCTCCTCCACTGAGTGAAACTACAGGAGGGTAATAAATACCTTTGAATGCTTAGTGGGAGGGGGCTGAGAGTTATAAGAACACAGATTCTCCTATGTTCTTTGCTCATTTGTGCATGTCATTCAGGTGATGTGTACTGATGAGTCCATCTGCAGATGCTGAATTAAACTTTCAGAAAGAAGTGTTTGACTTTGTGCTTGTTTCACAGAAATTGCCACCACAGTATCACATTTTTTATTACTCACCTTATTGTTGGAACCTCAACCATATTTACCCCCCCCCCCCAATCCACAATGGGACCATGGTTGTTGTCATCTGCATGGAGGAAACTGACTGTCACAGAGTCATCAGCAAATTTGAAAAGTAATCTGTTGTCATGCCAGCTGCGGCAGTCATCAGTATACACATTATAGAGGGGAGGTGAAAGGACACAGGAGGAGACCCTGTGGATGATGACAATGTGTCTTACATGCATTACTTTCTGTGTCAGTTGCCAGTTGCAGCTCGAGGCATGTATCCAAAATTATCTTTTCCAGGCACTATACTGATACTGTAGTCACTACAAGTTACGCACGTTCCATTTTGCCTGGGGGACATTTAAAACAAACCAGTCTACAACACAATAAAAATCACATGAAAATCAACCTCCCTCCTCATCTTTTCATATTTTTTTCTCCTCAATTTTTTAATGTGGATTTAGAATTTGATACTGAGCATAGCCGTGAAGTTGCCCCCCCAAATAGAAATGGTACAAGTTGTCAAATAAATGTTATCTACATAAATCCCCACAGATTTCAAAAACCTTCTCAGAACAAAGTTAACATCACAGTATATTGTAAGGTATCACATTTTTTATTACTCACCTTATTGATGGAACCTCAACCATATTTACTGTCCCTGGCTCAGACTCTCTCTCAAGCATCTACAGTAGGTGTTTTCATTCCCAAAACACAGGCTCTCTTGTGGTTCCAAGAGTCTGTAAGAGTAGAACAGGAGGTAGAGCATTCAGCTACCAGGCAGACAACTTCTGTGCATTTACGGTTAAACTTAAAACACCCCCCCCCCCACACACACACAATCCACAATGGGACCATGGTTGTTCTCATCTGCATGGAGGAAACTGACTGTCACAGAGTCATCAGCAAATTTGAAAAGTAATCTGTTGTCATGCCAGCTGTGGCAGTCATCAGTATACACATTATAGAGGGGAGGTGAAAGGACACAGGAGGAGACCCTGTGGATGATGACAATGTGTCTTACATGCATTACTTTCTGTGTCAGTTGCCAGTTGCAGCTCGAGGCATGTATCCAAAATTATCTTTTCCAGGCACTATACTGATACTGTAGTCACTACAAGTTACGCACGTTCCATTTTGCCTGGGGGACATTTAAAACAAACCAGTCTACAACACAATAAAAATCACATGAAAATCAACCTCCCTCCTCATCTTTTCATATTTTTTTCTCCTCAATTTTTTAATGTGGATTTAGAATTTGATACTGAGCATAGCCGTGAAATTGCCCCCCCAAATAGAAATGGTACAAGTTGTCAAATAAATGTTATCTACATAAATCCCCACAGATTTCAAAAACATTCTCAGAACACAGTTAACAACACAGTATATTGTAAGGTATCACATTTTTTATTACTCACCTTATTGATGGAACCTCAACCATATTTACTGTCCCTGGCTCAGACTCTCTCTCAAGCATCTACAGTAGGTGTTTTCATTCCCAAAACACAGGCTCTCTTGTGGTTCCAAGAGTCTGTAAGAGTAGAACAGGAGGTAGAGCATTCAGCTACCAGGCAGACAACTTCTGTGCATTTACGGTTAAACTTAAAACATTCCTTTTTGATAAAGCCTTGCTGGATCAGGTGAGTCCTGAACCATCCCTTAAGCTGCTATAGGTCTAGACTGCAGGGGAAACTCCCATCATCCACAGAGCACTTCTCCACTTCTCTCTGTCTCTCTGCCCCCCCCCCCCACCCCACACTCATTTATTTTTTTGAGTAAATGTCAAAAACTATGTTATTGACGTGTCTCTTTTCTCCCATAGTCCCTCTCTCTCTTTCTCTCTCTCATTGCAGATACCTCTGACTCCAGAACTGAAGGAGAACAACTATTATTATTATTATTATTGTTAACAACAATACTTAATTCATTATTATATTAATTGTTGCTGCTATCATTGATAATCAATAACTTCTTTACACTGTTATTGTTTACATTTTAACTATTAAGAGCTGATACCAGATGATCCAGGCAGATGATCGTCCACATTGAGCCTGGTTCTGCTAGAGGTTTCTACCTGTAAGTGAGGGAGTTTTTACTCTTCACAGTCACCAAAGTCTGCTCATTGTGGGAACTGTTATGTTTCTTTATATTAAACAAGATTTGAAGGTCTTGACCTTCTATGTAAAGTTCCTTGAGATAATGTATATTATGATTTGGCGCTATACAAATAAAATTGAATTGAATTGAATAGGTGATGGGATAATAATAACAATAATTAATTGAGCAGTAGTATTGCAATATATTCAGTAAACTGTACAAAAACAATATGTTTTTTTTTCTTTCATGAACATATTTTCCATTTCATATTACGCACACACCAACCTATAACTGTGGGCTGAGTTTCCTGAGCACATATACACATTCACCTAACACACTGGTAAATGTTAACCATTACTATGAGGAACTCATACCTGAAAAAGGGAGTATTTGAATGAACGATACATGGACACAAACTTTTCTCAAATCATGTGCATTATGACTGAAGGGAGTAAGCGAGGTGTCTCTTACAATCCTCAAAAGCTACATGCTCCCTCTGCTGGATCCCTCTGGTAACTACACCTGCTCTTACTGTTGCTGGTGTTAGAATAACTTGTTGAACATAAAACACAAGAATACACAAAAATACTGTTCTCTAACTGCTGCAACTGACAGTAAACATTATAACCATAACATAAATAAGCTCAAGTATTAGAATATGAGAAATGTAATGTTACTCTGCTACTTCAGCTAACTTGCTGGTGAAGCAATATATTCCTTGTGTCACAAAAGCAACAAGTGTCAGAACCTGTCTGACTGCCTAATTCAACCAGGCACAACTTTTCTTCTTTCGCACCTGCGGACACCAGGCCGAACTAGGTGGATGGGCTTTCTGTAAAGACGGCTCCTGTCGCGGTTTCAAAGCTCTTCGTGCTTTCTGGCATTTGCTGGAGGCCCGTCAAATTGCAATCTATAATGAAAGGGGAATCAGAAGTTAGTGTAAAGCCCATTATCAATGCCTAGTATATGCTGGCCCCTCATTTCAGCCAAAAAAGCCTCAAACTGTTTGAAAGTTACACCTTTGCGATCATTAGGCCCCCCGATCAACATTTTTCCCTCTCATACCCGTATGTACTCTGTATGGCTATGAAAATGGAGCCCTTAGAAATGGGCTTAATTGATACCAAAGGTCACAAAGGTCACCTGGGCCCTTCTGCGGTTTTGGTGAAAATCGGTAATGCAGGCTCAAAGAGCCCCTTGTGACCAGTGGGTCAAATTTGGGGCTCCTAGGCCCCTGGGAAGGCCCCGAAAGGGATCGTAATTTTCCCAAAAATCTCCAGAACCAAGAGGCTGCGAGCCCTGTTTAGGCCCCTGACCAGCTAGAGGGCTGAAATCCAAGTGACACCTCATGTAACGTTGATAAGAAATTCCCTCAAGCAGTCCAAGTTACCAGATATAATGAAATTCCCTACTGACAGTCCTAACATATCACATTCACAGTGACGTGAGGTAACTCTGACCTTTAACTTCGAAGGGAATAAAATCCTTCATCTTTGAGTTGAAGTTAATGTTTTTACCAAGTTTGACGACATTCCCATGAGCTGATCTTTAGATATCAATTTAAGGAAAAATATTTACATACTTTGTGAGAACACTGTGACATTTGGCTACCAAAATGAAATCCAAATTCATGTGAATGTTTGTGCCAAATATGAAAGAATTCCCTGAAGGCATTTTGGATATATATTGCATATACAAGGCAAGAAGTGTGCTTTGTGAGGTGCTAGTGACCTTGCCATTTGATCTTTGATCCTTCATCAATCACATCCAAAAGATGTCCCTACTTTTGGTGTATGTCTGACAATGATAAAGTCTAATCAGGAAGGAGCTCAACACTCCTAATTGCATTTATCACTGCATAAATATTTTGTGATTTATTGCCCTTTTCGATTAACAATTTGGTCAACCATTTGTTCAGTCCTCCACATACATCTTTGCTCATGCAATTATACATACAAAAATGTAACATTTCCATTACAGTGCTAAAAGTGTTAGAGCTGAGCAGGGATCAGTGAGGATGAGGTCATATTTAAAGAGAGAGAATGGGCTGTAATTGGTGGGTGACTGACGAGCACCCATAAACCTATCGGTAGCTGAGTACATGACTCTCTCCTGCATGAACTAACACAATGCTTCATTAGTCACAATTCAAGTTCAGGATTTCTACGATGACATTCTCACTTTAAACTTAATTTAAAGTATCACAAATTAAAGCTGACCTTGAATTATGATCAGTCAGAATCAAATTGTCATATATCACAAATCATAAACTGGATTTATTTTCATAATTAATTATGGATAAAATTACAAGGTATGTTGCAGAAATCTGGAATGGATATCTATATCATTGAGCATTGTACAAGTTACATTGTACAAGTACATGTTCTACTGAATAAGGGATCAGCCACTTGCTATCTGTAATACAAACAGTCATCATCAGGAACATCAGAGATATCATAGTTCATAATCATCCCAAGGTACTTGTAGTTCTCTAAAATGTCTACCACATGTCCCTTGATGATAGTATTCTAAGAGTTTGAGGACTGATGCCTAAAACTCATGTCCTTGGTTTTTGTCACATTTAGTAGTAAAAATGCACAGTCACACCAATACAGATTCACAATCCACAATGGGACCATGGTTGTTGTCATCTGCATGGAGGAAACTGACTGTCACAGAGTCATCAGCAAATTTGAAAAGTAATCTGTTGTCATGCCAGCTGCGGCAGTCATCAGTATACACATTATAGAGGGGAGGTGAAAGGACACAGGAGGAGACCCTGTGGATGATGACAATGTGTCTTACATGCATTACTTTCTGTGTCAGTTGCCAGTTGCAGCTCGAGGCATGTATCCAAAATTATCTTTTCCAGGCACTATACTGATACTGTAGTCACTACAAGTTACGCACGTTCCATTTTGCCTGGGGGACATTTAAAACAAACCAGTCTACAACACAATAAAAATCACATGAAAATCAACCTCCCTCCTCATCTTTTCATATTTTTTTCTCCTCAATTTTTTAATGTGGATTTAGAATTTGATACTGAGCATAGCCGTGAAGTTGCCCCCCCAAATAGAAATGGTACAAGTTGTCAAATAAATGTTATCTACATAAATCCCCACAGATTTCAAAAACCTTCTCAGAACAAAGTTAACATCACAGTATATTGTAAGGTATCACAGTTTTTATTACTCACCTTATTGATGGAACCTCAACCATATTTACTGTCCCTGGCTCAGACTCTCTCTCAAGCATCTACAGTAGGTGTTTTCATTCCCAAAACACAGGCTCTCTTGTGGTTCCAAGAGTCTGTAAGAGTAGAACAGGAGGTAGAGCATTCAGCTACCAGGCAGACAACTTCTGTGCATTTACGGTTAAACTTAAAACACCCCCCCCCCCCACACACGCACAATCCACAATGGGACCATGGTTGTTCTCATCTGCATGGAGGAAACTGACTGTCACAGAGTCATCAGCAAATTTGAAAAGTAATCTGTTGTCATGCCAGCTGCGGCAGTCATCAGTATACACATTATAGAGGGGAGGTGAAAGGACACAGGAGGAGACCCTGTGGATGATGACAATGTGTCTTACATGCATTACTTTCTGTGTCAGTTGCCAGTTGCAGCTCGAGGCATGTATCCAAAATTATCTTTTCCAGGCACTATACTGATACTGTAGTCATTACAAGTTACGCACGTTCCATTTTGCCTGGGGGACATTTAAAACAAACCAGTCTACAACACAATAAAAATCACATGAAAAGCAACCTCCCTCCTCATCTTTTCATATTTTTTTCTCCTCAATTTTTTAATGTGGATTTAGAATTTGATACTGAGCATAGCCGTGAAGTTGCCCCCCCAAATAGAAATGGTACAAGTTGTCAAATAAATGTTATCTACATAAATCCCCACAGATTTCAAAAACCTTCTCAGAACAAAGTTAACATCACAGTATATTGTAAGGTATCACATTTTTTATTACTCACCTTATTGATGGAACCTCAACCATATTTACTGTCCCTGGCTCAGACTCTCTCTCAAGCATCTACAGTAGGTGTTTTCATTCCCAAAACACAGGCTCTCTTGTGGTTCCAAGAGTCTGTAAGAGTAGAACAGGAGGTAGAGCATTCAGCTACCAGGCAGACAACTTCTGTGCATTTACGGTTAAACTTAAAACATTCCTTTTTGATAAAGCCTTGCTGGATCAGGTGAGTCCTGAACCATCCCTTAAGCTGCTATAGGTCTAGACTGCAGGGGAAACTCCCATCATCCACAGAGCACTTCTCCACTTCTCTCTGTCTCTCTGCCCCCCCCCCCCCACCCCACACTCATTTATTTTTTTTAATAAATGTCAAAAACTATGTTATTGACGTGTCTCTTTTCTCCCATAGTCCCTCTCTCTCTTTCTCTCTCTCATTGCAGATACCTCTGACTCAAGAACTGAAGGAGAACAACTATTATTATTATCATTATTAACAACAATGCTTATTATATTAATTGTTGCTGCTATCATTGATAATCAATAACTTCTTTACACTGTTATTGTTTACATTTTAACTAGTAAGAGCTGATACCAGATGATCCAGGCAGATGATCGTCCACACTGTGGGCTGAGTGTCATAAAATTAACAACACATTCATAGCATCTGCAAACAATACTATATAACAACATTCAAGCATACTATCTATATAACAACAGATCTTAACTGTGTTTGTTCTCAAGTGTGGGGTGTTTTATACATTTTTAATAACATTATACGGATCACATTATAGCGTGACATATTTCTGGTTGAGGACAGGAGGAAATTACTGCAGTAAAGTGTGAAAGATGGGTAAAGAAGAGTTGAAGTAGAGTATAAAATGACCGTGGTATTAATGATAAACTAATCACATGAGGGATCGTCTCAGTTGTTCATTTGGAAAAAGGGAAACTGTAATAAAGTTATTGCATTACCTGAAAGGTTTCACAATGTAACTTGATACGAATCCCCTTGCGAGTCTGCTATTGATCCGAAAAGTCTGAATCTGTGAATGTCTTTCACACTTTCCTTCAGTCACTTTCCTCTTGTTAATCGTTCCTGCTTCAGCTCACCGGTCGTAGCCAGAGGTGTGTTCCATCCAGGGCCGAAGGTGATGTTGCTTACTGCGGGGTTAACCCCCTTCACTTCCACCAGCAATTGGAAAACAACACAGGGAGCTCCGCATCATATCAACTCGTTACGCTATAATGTAATCCATATAACGTTATTAAAAATTAAAAAACAAAAAAGATCTTACCAGCCTATACACCTCTCCTACACAGGGGAAGACCACGCCTCCACGACACACACTTTCATCAGAAATGAAACTTATCTCTCTCTCTCTCTCTCACGTGTCTGTGTGTGTCGGGTCAGATCAAGGTGATCAGCGGGACCTTTCATGTGACACCTGCATTTAGAGACGCGGTCTTTCAGTCGCCTGCAAAGACCCCCTCCTTTGCGCTTACCGCTCTGAACGCTGTCTCTGTCCACGCGCACAGTATGGAAGCCCTTGATGGTGGTGTTTTCGTCGGGAACATCCTGGTGCAGCCATGTCTCCGTAAAGCATATTAAACTACACTCACGATACTCCTTCTGACTTTGGACCAGTGCAGTCAGCTCGTCCATCTTATTCCCCAGCGATCTCACGTTTCCCATGACAATGGAGGGAAGACTCGCCTTTTCCTCCGTAGTTTTTTGCGTCCTCTGCATCCCCTGTGTGTCCGTATCAAGATTTCAGCCGGAATATCATTGTCCGTGGTCACCGAAGGTCGCTTGCTCTCTCCAACTCCACGCAGGGAAAGACCGCGTCTCTAAATGCAGGAGTCACGTGAAAGGTCCCGCTGACCACCTTGATCTGACCCGACGCACACACACACACACACACACACACACACACACACACACACACACAGACACGTGAGAGAGAGATAAGTTTCATTTGTGTGTGTCGTGGAGGCGTTGTCTTTCCCTGTGTGGCAGGAAAAGTGCAAAGGTAAGATCTTGCTTGTTTTTAATAACGTTAAAGGGCTAGAAGGCAGCAGGGGCAGACAGGGAATTTCTTGAGATTATATCAAAGAATAAAGTGATTGAAGAGAGTAAGGTATTGAGATGAATCGCATATGATTCAGACTTCACACCAAACACAGCAGATAGTAGATTCAGTAGATGGGACGCGGGACCAAAAATATTTTGGGAACTTTTTAAAAAGAAGACCATCAAAAGTTTTCAGGATCTAAAAAATCGGTATGGATTAAACAATCAAGATTTATACAGATATCTACAGATGCGGCATTATATGGAGAAAACTATAAAAAAGTTTAATTCAGATGAGCCTGAGTCAGGAATCATTAAGTTCTTTATCTCAGCATATGATTCAGACCAGGGAAAGAAACTAATCACAAAACTATATAAAGAAGTGGAAAGATTAAAGGGTAACAATATGACATATATAAAAGAAAAGGGGGGAAAAGAGGCTGGGTGGCAGTTAGATAGATAGATAGATAGATTACTTTATTCATCCCCGGAGGGAAATTAAGTTGTCATAGCAGCTCGTATATCAGAACACAACAAAACACAATACAATAGAACAAAACAAAACATTGAGGTAAAAATGAACAAAAACAGAAACACAAGATGAATAGGCAGACAAGTAGTGCAGTGGCAATATGATGGTAATAGTAATGATGATATGATGGTAATGTTATTGTTAGACAGTATATAAGAATAGTAGTACAGTATATATATATATATATATATATATATATATATATATAGTATACAATATAACATAATATATATTTATATAGATAGTACTTATACCAATATAATAGCAGTATATAGTAATAATGGCAGCAACAGTATATATAATAATAATAGTAATAGTAGTAGTAATAATATAATAATAATAACATGTACACATGTATAAATATGTGTATATAGACTTATATATACGAAGAATATACAGAGAATATACAGAGTATGATATAATATGATATGATATATAGTATATAGTAGGGTATAAATATAAGTACTTGACTATACAATATACTATCAGTGTAAGAATATGTAGACTGGGTGTGCAAAAGACAATATTATTGTATAAAATGGTCTGTAATATCAAAATGGTTTAATTAACACATATCACAGAAGTAAATGTTCCAGTATATGGGGCGTAGTGTAGTACAGGGTACATGGTGCAAGGGTGACAGGTATGTTAGTGCAGTTCTGTGATGGTGGCTCTGACAGAGGTAGATGAGTTATAGAGTCTTATTGCGGTTGGAATGAACGATTTCCTGTATCGCTCCTTAGAGCAGCGGGGTTGGATGAGCCTGTGGCTGAAGCTGCTCTTTAGCTTGTCCAGTGTTTTGTGGAGGGGGTGAGAGGGATTGTCCATGATTGCCAGCATCCTGTTCTCCACCACCTCCTCCATGGTGACAAGCTTAGAGCCAACCACAGACTCTGCTTTCCTTATGATTTTGTTCAGTCTGTTGGCATCCTTTGTCCTGATGCCCGCACCCCAGGACACCACAGCAAAGAAGATGGTGCTCGCCACAACAGACTGATAGAACATCTGCGGGCATTTTGTTCCAGACATTGAAGGACCCGAGCCTCCTCAGGAAGTAAAGCCAGCTCAGGCCCTTCTTGTAGACGGCCTCTGTGTGGGTGGACCAGTCCAGTTTATTGTCCAATGTGATACCGAGGTACTTGTATGCAGGTACCACCTCCACATCCGTCCCACCGATGCAGACAGGAGAGGGCAGGGGCTTGTTCCTCCTGAAATCCACCACCATCTCCTTCGTCTTCTCCACGTTGAGCTGCAGGCGGTTCTCCCCACACCACTTCACAAAGCGGTCGACCAGGTCCCTGTACTCAGCCTCCCTCCCGCCCTCAATACACCCCACAATGGCTGTGTCATCAGAGAACTTCTGCAGATGACACGACTCAGTGCAGTGCTTAAAATCAGCAGTGTATGTGGTGAAGAGGAAGGGGGACAGTACAGTTCCCTGGGGGGCCCCGATGTTACTGATCAGACGATCAGACACACAATTCTGTAATCTCACAAACTGTGGTCTGCCCGTCAGATAGTCATCGACCCAAGTGATGAGGGGAGCACTCACCCGCGTGCCCTCCAGTTTGGCCTTCAGCAGTCTGGGCTGGATGGTGTTGAAGGCGCTGGAGAAATCAAAAAACATGATCCGGACTGAGGTGTTGGGTCTGTCCAGGGAGGAGTAGGCCTTCTGCAGCAGGTAGATGATTGCATCATCAACCCCAACATGGGGCTGATATGCAAACTGCAGGGGGTCTTGTGATGGGCACACCAGTGGTCTGAGGTGTGCCAATACCAGTCTCTCCATGACCTTCATGGTGTGAGAGGTCAGTGCCACCGGCCTGTAGTCCTCCAGTGCAGCAGGATGTCCTTTTTTGGGCACTGGGACCAGGCAGGATGTTTTCCAGAGCACTGGCACTCTCTGAAGGTGTAGGCTCAGGTTGAAGAGGTGCTGGAGAACTCCACAGAGCTGGCTGGAACATGCCTTCAGCACACGAGGGCTGATGCGGTCCGGTCCAGCAGCTTTCCTCTGTTTGAGCCTCTCCAGCTCTCTCCTCACCTGGCTGGCTGTGATGTGTAGTCCAGACTGGAGGGTAGGGGATGTCAGTGGTGGGTTTGAGGGTGGTGCAAAGAGGTGTGTGTTGCAGGAGGTGGTGGTGGTGGGGGACTGTGGGTGATGTGAGGATGTCCTGGGGGTGGGAGGTGTGAAAAAGTCTGTGGTGAAAGCCAGCGGAGGGGTGGGGGGAGATGGTGACGGGTGTGGTGTGGGGCAGAGGATGATGGGGGGAGGTGGGGGGTTGTTGCTCTGAGAAGCAGTAGAGGCAGTCGTAGAGGCAGTGGAGGGTCCGCTGGGGGTGGGGGGGTTGTTGTTGAACCTATTGAAGAACGTGTTCAGCTCGTTCGCACGTTATCAGAGGAGGAATGGGACAAGGTAAATGAAGGACAGTGGAAAACAACATGCTCCCTCTCATGTAGAGAATATGGTTGGAAGAACATTGTAAGATACTTTATTACACCAACACAACAGAAATCTCAAGACACACGACGTTGGAGACTGTGTGGGGAAAATAAGGCCAACCATTTTCATATCTTTTGGGGATGCCCTTGTATTATACCTTTTTGGCAAGAGTTAAAGAAGAGTATGGAAACAATTCTGAAAGTGCAAATTCCACTTTCATTTGAAGTTTTATATTTGGGAAAAGAGAACCAGGAGATTAAATACATATTTCGAATAATGGTGGTGGTGGCTAAAAAGGCCATCACCAGAAAATGGCTAAAAAAAGATCCACCAAAAATAGAGGATTGGGTAGATGTAATGCTTGATATATATAGAATGGAGAAGCTGACTTTCTCAGCTAGACTAAAATCAGAAACTTTTAAAAACTACTGGGAAAACTGGATTGATTTTGTGTCTCCATTGAGAGTAGACTTTGTGCAATAAGCACAGTGTGTATTGCAGAGTGTTGACCCCCTTGGTTCAGGCTACAAACTTGTTTATTGTTCATTTATTTATTTGATATGTTTACCCCAATCAGGAGACAAGGAACAATGCAGGAGAGGTGTGAAAATAAGGACAAGAGTGAAAAAGCGGTTCATTTTACTTCACATTTACTCTACTGTAACTTTACTTGAGAATTCATGTCCAATTATGTCTCTGCTCTGCGGTGGAAGTATAGGAATGTTTTATACTGTTGTAAAATTATACACATTATGTAAAATATTGATGGAATATTGATATGTGGAATCAATAAAAAAGATAATTGAAAAAAAAAAAAAGCTCGGGTGTTGCAGGTCAAAAGATCAAATTTGGAGCCTTTTGGGTTCAAATGTCTGGTTAGGGTAACTACACATGCTCTTACTGCTGCTGGTGTTAGAATAACTTTTTGAACATAAAAACACAAGAATAAACAAAAATACTGTTCTCTAAGTGCTGCAACTGACAGTAAACATTACAACCATAACATGAATATGCTCTAGTATTAGAATATGAGAAATTTAATGTTGAGGTCGTATTTAAAGAGACCACTTTGGTGAGAGAATGGGCTGTGATTGGTGGGTGACTGACGAGCACCCATAAACCTATCGGTAGCTGAGCACACAGAATCAAATTGTCATATATCACAAATCATAAACTGGATTTATTTTCATAATTAATTATGGATAAAATTACAAAGTATGTTGCAGAAATCTGAAATGGATATCTATATAATTGAGCATTGTACAAGTTACATGTTCTACTGAATAAGGGATCAGCCACTTGCTATCTGTAAACCCCCAACCCCCAAGTGAATCTCCTTATATTATGCTAGGTGTTGTTTGGGCAAAGAAAAAATTAAAAGAAAAAAAGTCTAATTTTTGCATTTTAGCAGGTGCTCTTAATAAAAAGGTTCCCTTTTTAGCACCATGCATCGTATCCACTGAAATATCCACACTTACATCACTGATATAAACATATACCTATTGAGATTTAATTAAAGTAAATGGAGAATTACAGGATTACCTCCACATTTGCTATGGTTTGAGATACTGCTGCTAGTGCGACATCTAGTGGCAGTGAATATCGCTAATGAATATCATATGTACATAAACACTCTCAGAGGTGGGAAGTAGAACCTGTGGTGAACTTCAGCTGACATAAAAACTCAAAAGCTTTAGTTTGTCCAGTTTGGACGCACTCCTGATGTAAATATAAAGTATTTAAATCTAGCAGGGCCCATTCTGTTCAATCTGTACAATTTTGACGATTGCCCACTGGTGGATTATTTTATATTCAATTCTTGCCAATAGATCACTTTCTCCTAAGTCTTATACACTGGACCTTTTAAGAAAATACTTCATTCAATACATTGTACTCATTTTCTTGTGGACAGTTTTTCATGCTCAAAAATCTTTGCTTTAACCCTCCGTTTAAGTGAATTGTTTTTTACTTTATTTGAAGTAAGAGTAGTTCAGTTAAAGAAGTCAAAGTACATTTCAGAACCTGTACTTTTATACTTTTACTTGGTTAAAGAAGCCGAAACAGTGGTTAAACTTCAGCTCAAGTTATTTTTAATACAAGTACCTGTACCTCTACTTGAGTAAAGTATGTGTGTGCTTTTATCACCTCTGCACACACATACACACACACAGTGGATTTTTTTTAACAACAGGGAGAGCACAACTTCGCAATAACACAACGATACCCACAAGCAACAGTTTAATTCGAAAAAACAAGCTGCAAAGCAAATAAAACTCACGCCATGCAGTAGCAAACTGCCAATACAACTGACTGGACACTCCAAACAATTTGTAGAGCAACACATAATGTCCTGAGCACGTATTTACATAGGCATCAGGACAAACACCAAATGTTAGCTCTCAACTTGAACCCGGTTATGATGCTGTGGCAAGACTTTAGAGTACAGCATGAATGTACAGTTCATGCTCAAAAACCTATGTGCTGGATTTTAAAAAGTCCTGCAATGGCAATGAACTAGGTGAACTACACTGGCCATGCTCTTTCTGCAGATTTATTGCAGAGTTTAAACAGCAACATGGATTTGTTATTATGTTCAGTTAATAATGAAATTGCCTTTACACCACAGTGATGGACATGAATTGGAAAGAGAGAGAGCTGAGGGAGAGTTCAAGACAATAAGAAAACAATTACTCTTTCTTAAGTAATTATTCACTGACAAAAATGATCACCTCCGATAAAATGTGAAGATCGATACCTAACACCATAATTCTCACAAAGTCATCAGGATTAATTGTTCTCTTTAAATTTACCAGCTGGGGGCAGATGTTTATTTAACACTGTGCCATCCTCTCTTTTTATGTTGTTGAAAGATAAAAGGATATTCAAATTTCTTCTGTTATTCTATTGAGGAAATGTCAAAGACAAAGGCCTGTGAGGCTGGGCGTCATCCAGCACTTCCTGTTTTGCAAACTTGTTACTTCTGGCATATTTACCAGGAGCATAAGCCTGCATCCTCTAAGAGAGGATGTGGTCATCTTAGTATTTCATGTAAATGAATTGGCAAGTCACGGGTCCTTAAATATCTATTTACAACATTAAACAACTTTACAATAAACCTTTGAATAATATTGACAAGCTGCGGGAATGGGGATTGTCTGTCTAATGGAAGGAGACAGTGTGTAAACTGAGGTCTGCTGGGAGTCAGTCAGTAAGCCACCATCGTAAACCTTAAAGTTGCACTTTTAGATGAACAATTTGGTCAACCATTTGGTCAGTCCTCCACATATATCTTTGCTCATGCAATTATACATACACAAATGTAACATTTCCATTACAGTGCTAAAAGTGTTATAGCTGAGCAGGGATCAGTGAGGATGAGGTCGTATTTAAAGGGACCGCTTTGGTGAGAGAATGGGCTGTGATTGGTGAGTGACTGATGAGCACCCATGAACCTATCGGTAGCTGAGCACATGACTCTGTGTCCTGCATGAACTAACACAATGCTTCATTAGTCACAATTCAAGTTCAGGATTTCTACTATGACATTCTCACTTTAAACTTAATACAAAGTATCTTGAATTGAGGCAAATTAAAGCTGACCTTGAATTATGATCAGTCAGAATCAAATTGTCATATATCACAAATCATAAACTGGATTTATTTTCATAATTAATTATGGATACAATTACAAAGTATGTTGCAGAAATCTGAAATGGATATCTATATCATTGAGCATTGTACAAGTTACATTGT
This sequence comes from Paralichthys olivaceus, assembly GCF_024713975.1. Lineage (NCBI taxonomy): Eukaryota > Metazoa > Chordata > Actinopteri > Pleuronectiformes > Paralichthyidae > Paralichthys > Paralichthys olivaceus. The sequence goes on from NC_091116.1 coordinate 1,411,055, forward strand.
GCAAGTACATGTTCTACTGAATAAGGGATCAGCCACTTGCTATCTGTAATACAAACAGCCATCATCAGGAACATCAGAGAGATCATAGTTAATAATCATCCCAAGGTACTTGTAGTTCTCTACAAAGTCTACCACATGTCCCTTGATGATAGTATTCTAAGAGTTTGAGGACTGATGCCTAAAACTTATGTCCTTGGTTTTTGTCACATTTAGTAGTAAAAATGCACAGTCACACCAATACAGATTCACAATCCACAATGGGACCATGGTTGTTCTCATCTGCATGGAGGAGACTGACTGTCACAGAGTCATCAGCAAATTTGAAAAGTAATCTGTTGTCATGCCAGCTGCGGCAGTCATCAGTATACACATTATAGAGGGGAGGTGAAAGGACACAGGAGGAGACCCTGTGGATGATGACAATGTGTCTTACATGCATTACTTTCTGTGTCAGTTGCCAGTTGCAGCTCGAGGCATGTATCCAAAATTATCTTTTCCAGGCACTATACTGATACTGTAGTCACTACAAGTTACGCACGTTCCATTTTGCCTGGGGGACATTTAAAACAAACCAGTCTACAACACAATAAAAATCACATGAAAATCAACCTCCCTCCTCATCTTTTCATATTTTTTTCTCCTCAATTTTTTAATGTGGATTTAGAATTTGATACTGAGCATAGCCGTGAAGTTGCCCCCCCAAATAGAAATGGTACAAGTTGTCAAATAAATGTTATCTACATAAATCCCCACAGATTTCAAAAACATTCTCAGAACAAAGTTAACATCACAGTATATTGTAAGGTATCACATTTTTTATTACTCACCTTATTGATGGAACCTCAA